>NC_091137.1:24235350-24842850 GCF_041381155.1 Argopecten irradians | reverse complement strand
TGTTCATCAAATTCATATTTGGTTGATAAGAATTCTAATTCTAAGTTACAACACATCTGAACTCTTTCATTTTAAAGGTGGAATCAGTCCATTATGACATTACAAACGTGGACGAGTTAAACATGTTTAAAAATCTATCATCTTCTATTTTAACAGACAGATACATTACACAGGAGTAATATAATACTTCAATAACAAATATAGGTCACTGTACAGTAGTTACGTCATCGTCAACATACATGATGCTAGCACTGAGCAAAAACAACTGAGATTATTCTCTCCTCCAGAGTATAAACAAAAGCTGTGTGTTCCAGACACAGTCGATGAAATCTCCTCGATTTTCATGATTAATGTGACTATAAACAAGTACGAGAATTAGCACTTTTATCTGTTCCACAAGTCACATAGTTATATACATTCACAGTTCATCCATTCGTACTTATTCAGTCGTCCACTGATACACAAATTTTCACAACACCATGCATCATATGGTAATGGTGGGGAAAATCAACAATTGCTTTAGGAAGAAATAGTCTCCATAATTCAAATTTTTCATATCAAAATAAAATATGAAATGATGATGATGAATTTCACAAATGATATGCCAATGGGTTCATCACAATCAATATTTAACACAACTTATTCCACTATTAATATCATTGACGCATACTTAGGTATTTATTCTCCTCTGCTAACTGTGTTAACACTGAACTCATATCGTTCACCACCATGTTATTCCCTGGCAACGACTGCGGGTTATAACGCGACGATGTTTGTGATGCAGATCGCTGATTCCCGCCAGTGTACATATTATTGTTAATATTTTCAGTAGATATTGAACTTATATTATCCAGAAGGTTTTCAGAGGATATTGAATTAATGTTCTCCATGAATTCTTCGATGGGTGGAGCAGTGATTTCCTTACGATCTGTTGAGCTAGTAACTTGATTACACCCAGGCGACATTTCGAGGGGATTCGGGTAACCACCCGCAGACGTCGGGGGTTGTTGGTTCTGTTGTTGGTACATGTTAGGCTTTAACTGCTGATTATGCTGTTGTTGAGACATTGGAGGGGGTTGTTGACCCCCAGGTTTATGTGGGGGTCCAGGTGGGGGATGAGGGGCCATGTTCATGTTTTGTTGGGGGTACATTGGGGGTCCATTCATGTTTCCTTGTCCCATGTTATTATACATGTTGCCCCCGTACCCCTGTACCATGTTGCCCGTGGGTGGGTACACATGATTGTTATTATTGTTATATGTATTCTGATTGGCCATCATTTGTTGTTGATGTTGACGCATAATCATTTGATTACGATTTGCTGCCTTGTTTTTAGATGAGATTTGTGATGTACTGATATGAGGAACTTGGACTTGTGGACTATCCCGTTCCTGCTTACTTGATGGTGGTGGTCGTGGCATATGCTGCATATTTGGTGGCATATTTTGAGGCATATTGGGTGGCATCGGCTGCATGTTGGACTGTGGCATGTTTTGAGACATGTTCGATTGCATGCCTTGTGGTTTGTTCATGTTTGGTGGGTGAGGCATAAATTGCTGCTGTGGCATCTGTCCTTGTGGCATCTGTCCCTGTGGCATAGAGTTCATGTCACCCTGTCCATTATTCCCCATCATCTGCCACTGGTTCATATTGCCACCGTTCATGTTGTTCATCATGCGATTACCCTGCTGCATATTTGGTAGAGATCCCATATTTGATTGGTTCATACGTTGTTGGGGTGGCATTGGTCCACCTGGAGACATCGGCATACCCTGTGGCATCTGTTGGTTGTTAGGAGGATGTGGCATGTGGTTACCCATCATTTGCATTCCTGGTTGGCCTTGATGTGATTGCATCATCTGCCCATTCTTCATCGGCGGCTGCATGCCACCACTCGCAGGTGGATGCATCATGTTTCCACTTGTCTGTGGTGGTGGCATGTTTTGTGGCATCATGTTGCCACTTTGTCCCTGAGGTAACTGTGAAGGGTTGTTACCTTGCATTCCTTGTGGCATGCTGTAATTAGGCGGGCCACCTTGAGGCCACATTTGATTCACCTGCATGTTTGGTGGCAGACCCTGTTGGTTGGGCATGCCACCTTGTCCCATGCTTGGTGGCACTGGCTGCTGCATGTTTTGTGGCATCGAGTTACCACCACAAATTTGTCCCTGATTGAATTGCTGAGTGTTTCCTCCGTTGTTGAATTGCATGCCTGGTTGCTGTGATTGGTTCATCCCTCCTTGGTTACCGTAGTAACCAGGAGAGCGTTGCATGTCATTCATATTATCAGGCATGGGTGTAGGTTGGTTGGAATACGAGTCCATTGCCCCTACATCCTGATTAGAGTTTGGAGCATTGTTGCCCCTTGTCATTGGTTGTTCATCGTTTTCCGGTACCACAGAATCAACACCTAACAGATTTCCATATCTTTCGTTTAAGAATCTCCTCATATCATCAGGTATGATCATGTCTTCGTTATCCTCCAACATCTTCTCCATCAGTGCTGCCTCGATGTCCGTATCCATACTGCCGTCATTTGGACAACCAGGTGACCATTCTTCATTTTCTGCCAGACTATGATCAGTCATAATACTACTCCTTGATGAATGGAACGTATTGTTTGAGCCTGTCTTACTCAACAGACTTTTCATAGACGGAGGAACAGGAAGGGGTTTCATCATATTCAGGCTGTGAAACCTCTGTAGTCTCTTCAACACACTGAAGTTGGGGTCTAATGTCCTTACAGGATCACTGTACCTTCGCACATCCCTGTTGGGGATTTCGTGAGGTAGAGGGGTGCGACACGGCGTACTCGTTCGTGCACCATCCAGTTCATTGCGAGCGGCCAGAAAACGGGCCAGACGCTCGCTGGAATATTTACTTGAGGGACTACGAAGTGGCATGGCTTGGGACTGAACTATGAGGCTGGGATTGCTACCAAGATGTGCTTTCTGCAGCTGGGCTGCTACATTACTGATGTTACTAGCCTCGCTGGACCGTCGACTAGAACCACAATGTGGGCCATGATGTGGCATATTCCCCGTAATGTCATACTCATAAGGAGAGTTTGTAATGCTGAGACGTTCGCTGAACTGTGACGCTTCACTTGACCGTCGACTGGAGAATTTGCTGCCGAAAGGAAAACACGGACTGGCCTCTGACCTCATGCTGCTGAGATAAGAGCTGATTGTACTGGTATTGCTGTCACGACGACTGCCTCCCAGGTAACCAGGCAACGGCTTGTCTCCATGACCTGTAACACATAAAACAAATGTCAAACTCGT
The DNA here is from genome assembly GCF_041381155.1 of Argopecten irradians. Classification (NCBI taxonomy): domain Eukaryota; kingdom Metazoa; phylum Mollusca; class Bivalvia; order Pectinida; family Pectinidae; genus Argopecten; species Argopecten irradians. The sequence goes on along the minus strand of NC_091137.1, from coordinate 24,839,566 downwards.
AACATTTGTGTTTTTAGTACTAAAAACATTACCATCTCCAATATTTCAGTTTTAAATGAAGCATGATATCACCTTGGTGAACACTCGATAAACAAAAATATTTTTGACTTTTGCTTAAAGGCCAAGAGGACACATTACATTGCTCTTCACTTGGTGATCAAGACATTAACCGGTATGTAATTTTCATTACTTTATCTTGTTTGTCAAGATATCTTCTATAGCTGTAACAGTCATGTAGGATTCTAAAATAACAAGTTTTCTTGATTAGTTTCCCCTTTTTATGTGTGCTTACTTATCACATTCTGCATACATGTCAATCTTGATCACTTCAGCAAAATCAATTTTCAAAAGCATCTGATTTTATAAAGAAAACTTTAAACTTTATATATATTCAAATTCACTTGACTGGAATACTGAGATAAGTTTTACAATGGCCCCAGATCAATTAACTCTTTCCGTACTTTGTAGATTTAAGTCTCGTTCCAAGTCTTTGCCGGACAGAATTCAAGTTTTTTGTGCCATTTCATTCAATTTAAACATACTAAGGCAAGTGTAATCAGTTTAACTTACTCTGAAATGATCTTATAAATTATTTAAAATCTGCATTAAGATTTTTTTTTATATTGCAATGTGTAGCAAAGGTGCAACAAACCGCCATTTTGTTGATGATAATAACTTCTGTTTTATTTATCTTGTTCCTCAGCCATTTAATCATTATATGGAAAAAAATAAATATTAACGTAGCATAAAGAAAATTTATTTGGAACTTTTTATATAACACTGCATTGAAAATTTGAATGTAATAGGACATTTACTGTGGAGAAAAAACGTCAATACCGAGTGTCGACTATAGTCAACAACTGTATAGAAAGAGGTTGGACAGTGATTGAGAATATAAGTTATAGACAATCAGTAAAACACCTACCATTGAGATCCATAATTCTTTTGAGTTGTGGATTTTTGACTTGAGAAGTTTTGTTGGGCAGATCTGTCAAGGAGCTCTGACTATTGATACGATTGTCTGGGGAAAAAAATCATCAAATGAAAATCAAAAACATCTCAAAAATTGATTGCAACACATTGCACAGCATAAACTCCACATACATAAACTTATTCTATGTTCAAGGAAAATGCTGTTAAATTCATGCAATTGAAGTCAGTTTCTTCACAACACTTTCAATGATAGTTTAAGGAATTATCTCCGAGATCCTTCATCAAGCTAACTTCGCAAAATATTGGTACTGATTATGATAGGTGATTACAGGAGCAAGACAATAAAAGAATCTTTCAATTTTTGACCATTCAGTATAAATTCCCAGACTGTTGATGCAAATTCAGACAGAAAGTTAAATGAGCAATGGATCTTTATAGACACAAGGCAATGGTATGTAATTGGAGAGGAGAAAATGAAGCGGCCAGACTGGGATTCAAACCCGGAATCTCCAACCATTAGCCAGATATTCTACCAATTGAGCTACCTGGTCACAGATGACAGACTCAGTCCAGTTCCGCTACAGAGAACAGAATACTCACTTCCAGGTATCTGTGGTAACGTCGAGTTGTTTTTGCCCATCATCTTTCCTTTCATACGGTTTTGATGGACGACGTTGAGACGGTTGTTACGGGCAATAACTGTCCCCGTCCCTCCTCCCGGTATCTGTAAACCAACAAAATATCACTACAGTAAATACAAACACAAAAATCAATATCATAAGATCCAAATGCACATCAAAATTCTCCCTGTAATATCATTATCAACACATCAGGTATGTCGATCTGAGAGAGATCAAATTTCTATGTTTTGCTTTTTAATGAGGTCAACTAAAATTGTATTCTGTCTGAGAGGAGAGAATTAAAGTAATATGTAACCAGTCACGGTCAAACTTCGAAACCTTGGTTTATTGAATTGGTATCATCATCTACTGAATAAGGTAAATAAAATCCCCATTACATCGAGTTAACAGCACACTACTACTGTAACAATTATGTATACAACTTTGATTCCATCAGACATATATAAACTGTAATCCTACATCAGCCTCCTCCGGTTCGGGGATGTCCACTTCCTCCTCCAATGTAACTTGCGTCCCTGATCCCACATGTTCCTCTATGATCTCTGGCTGTATAGAGTTGGTCACATTCACCTCGGGACTACTCTGTGGTGACGGATGCTGTTGTGATAACGCGTTACCCACATTGTCCTGGCAAAGCAAATGTTTTAAAAGAATTAAACACAAATCTCCCAATTATTTTATAATATAAAATCACTGTAAAATAATTAAATGCTTTTGTGTCTTGATAAAGGGACAGATTGCCTTGAACATTTTGTCTAATGACATTGTCACAGCTATTCTACTCTACCTTTGATTGTCTTCTCATTACCATACCATTAATTCTCACCTGTAATTATCACCAATATTCTTTTTGTCATCCAACAAATTCTCACCTGCGATTATTTCCTCACAATCACACCTATTTCCTTGTGAGATAATTACCTCTCACACACACCCTCATCAGAGATGGTCATGCTGTAATCACATGTGATCTCTGTAAATACCTTCCCTTTCTCATCAAACCTGATCATCTCCTTATAATATTGTCTCATCTGCCACAAATTCTCACCTGTGAACGCCTCCTCTCTCCAGACATGGCAGCATGAAGTGGTGTGACTGTAAGACACTCCTCCATTTTCTTTGTACTGCTATCATCCTTTTTGTCTTGATCCTGCAACAGAATATTATGGTAGAGTTATTTCCCTTGCACCAAAATCCAAAACATTATAGCAGAGTTGCCTCCCTTAGGCCATTCGATAGATTGGTAACAATACTTGATCAAGCAAAAAACATCACTAAAATTTGGCATAATATTTGTCTGTACGACATGTCTGATTATAGATTTGACCAGACCCTAAGTTTTATACTAGGGGGAGATAATTTAGTATTAGAATTCTGCTGAGAAAATCTCAATAACCCAGGGTCTTAGAGGCCAATCTTGCGGCAAGCTTTGATACTCTGCCATACATCTAAAAAAAAAAAAAAAAACAATTGTTACCTGGTCGGACTCCATATTTCTCTCCTGCTTACAGCTATCTCCTTTGTGTTTCTTGTTGGCATAGAAGTCAGGCCCATGAACAGTTTTTACATGTTTCCGTAGTGAACTAGGGTCGGTGTAGCGTTTCGTACAACCCATAGCTTTACAGACGTAAGGTTTCTGATGAAAAGTGAAAAGCAAAAAATTATTTCAGATACTTGAAATTTTGAAATCAAAGAATTCATAAGATCAGCTAAATGCATTACAAACTAAGACTTAAGTTTTAATTAGCAATATTCCTTGTCAAAAATTCTGGCAGTGACTGCAACCAAAAGGTTATATTAATACTTCTTATTTTCTTTGTTATCGCAACTCAGGGGCCAAAAACCCACAACCCAGGGGTGAAGAGCCCACAACCCAGGGGTGAAGAGCCCACAACCCAGGGGTGAAGAGCCCACAACCCAGGGATGAAGAGCCCACAACCCAGGGATGAAGAGCCCACAACCCAGGGATGAAGAGCCCACAACCCAGGGATGAAGAGCCCACAACCCAGGGATGAAGAGCCCACAACCCAGGGATGAAGAAATGCCATAACCACACAGCCACTATGTCCCAGAGATAGAAGACAAGCGTAGAGGTAGGATTTCAGATACCTTAACTACATGGCTATCTCATCCCAGAGTTAGTTGTCGTGTCAGTTTAAGTGTACAGTGATCACTAATCTCCACAAATACGATGTACTTACCGCATTGGAGTGAGTACGATTCTGATGCTTGGCTCTGTCCGAGGCATTACTGAAAGCTTTCGTACACCCAGGGTATTCACACATGTATGGCTTCTCCCCTGTATGCGACCGTAGATGTGTCTTCAAATTTTCTAATCGAGAATAAGCTTTATTGCATCCTTCAAACTGTAAACGAAATAAAAGAATGAAGTCTATAAAATTTGATAAATTGATCCAAAAAGAGAAAAAACAAGTTGTTTTCAAGATTGCAATCATAGAGATTGGTCACATAATGTACTTAACTGCTGCTGAATTTCAGAGTTTAAGGAAATGTTCACAGACTATTGTTTAGATGTATAGATGAGTGTTTGGTTGTTGAAAATCTGGAACTTTCATTAGAAGTATAGACTCCTGATTTTCTATAATTGTGAACATACATAAATTAACTTCAAACATCTCTTCACTGTATAGAAGAATAATAAAAATCAACTTTAAAGAATTGATTACAGAAACTATTTAGTGAAATGAATGTCATTTTTCCTGAATCTACTGGAAGTTAGATCATGAATTTTAGATTTAAGACAAGTTTGACCTTTGGACCACTTACAGTACACTTGTGTGGTTTTTCGCCTGTATGTCTGCGCATGTGTACGACCAACATGTACTGAGCCTTAAACGGTTTGGATTCCCTCGTACACTCCACCCAGCGACACACAAACGACTTCTTATTGGCCTGTATATGATCTATATTGATATGCTGTAATGACAAAACAATGATAATCTATTAAAGATGCTCCACCGCCGACAGTGCATAAATGATATTCATCATTCGAACAATAATTTGTGTTTAATCGTGTATATATATGTCTAATTAACACAAAAAATTAAAATATAAAATAATTCATTTCGCCTTTGTTGCATGCGCAATCAGTACTTCATTTCATATAGAATATAGTGTCACAGATTTTTTTCGGGATGCAATTAACTGTTTTTCATATTATTAACTTGAAGTAAAATTAGAAGCTCAAACTTTTCAATGGTGGTAATTGTGTAAAGTAAGTAACTTTTGTCACTGAAGAAAAATATCAAATCGTCTGCTCCTGTTTTTGATAGTGAAAAAATACCATTTGTCAGCGGTGGAGCATCTTTAACATATACTCATAATGACTTCCTCTCAGTCTGACAAAACAATGGATAATTTGTCACAGAGGTTATAAATATTATAAACTTTATTTATTTTACATTGATTGCGAAACAAGTTATACAACTTAAACAAATCACTCTTGATGGCCAAGATTTAAGCGTGCGAAGGGTGTCAGATCTGGGCTATGGAGAGAAATTGCTTAAGTTGTATAACTTGTTTCGAAATTAATGTAAAGTAAATAAAGTTTATATTATTTATATCCTCTGTGACGAATTATCCATAGAGGTTTCTTACAGGGAAAAAACTTGAATAATTCTTAAAATGAAATACCTATTAAAGCTTAAACAAGACTGCCTTGACCTTCAAGCGAAATTATTTCAGATATGTTTCTTTCTATTCTTTCTTTTTCTGTTTCTGGAGTTATATTTACATACATAAGGAAAATCATCTCATTAAATAAATCTCATTCAAAACTTTTTTGTGATCTTCAAATTGTCCTTTAAATTGCTTCTTTTGCACTTCTGACAAGAAGAGTAATATGTAAACTGGAAGTTTTAATTTCAGTGTGGACACCACCAAACTGTACCTTGACTAGTTCATCTTGTGTTTCGTATTCACAGTTACACCCCTCCCAGTGGCAGTTTGTCTCTATAAAGTCAGGCTCCCCCTCCACAGGGATGTGGCCAGACTTCTCCATACCCTCCCCATTGTGTTTCTCATCATCGTCATCGTGTAGGTCATCTGCTGAAACAATGAAGACAATACAGTCAAGGTGAGGAGGAGAACCTCTGATAACATTAATAGCAATAATAAAGGTATATCTGATATGGAAATACTGAAACAATGGAAACAGTGTGAGGAAGAGAATGTCAGCTAAAACAAGGAGGTAAAGATGGTATAAAAATTGTTATCAACTGAAACAATAAAAATGAAATATGGAGTTGGTATCGAAATTGCCATGTGTTGCATTCTGTTTTGTTGCTTTTGGTTTAACATACTTTTAACTGCCAGAGTCGTTTTAAAGGCAGGCGAAGTTTAAAAAATGGGTGAAACCAGAGTACCTTGAGAAAAACCAACTGGTAACTACATTGTACCTCACAAGGGATTCAAACTCAATACCGAGAGGTAGAGGGCTGGTGATAATGTGTTTGTTACCAATATCTTATAGCTATTTAGTTGATATAGAAACATCACCAGGATGTACCAATAGGCTTCTCACACAATTGAACACCATCAAAATCTTTATTGTAACCTTAAGTAGTTTTTTAATGTATTGGATACACTTTGATGTGATATGTATTTGATGGCATTGGTGCCTTGTGATACAGTTTGGAACTGGGATAAACAGAATATGAGACTTGTTAACATGATGGTGTGGATCTGTTTTTACATAGGCAAGGTAATATGTTGCTTCTAGGTGTATGGATGATAAGCTCTCTGTGAAATATTTGTGTTTTAGGAAACCTATCATATTCGGTTCTCCTCCACAGCACGAGCTCCCCACAGTCAGGGGAGCGCTAATCAGATACGGACATGTTTTCAAGAATTTGATCGACATGAAAGCAGGTGGAAATTCGAGGGGAGCCATTAACTGGTGTGTCGAGATAGATATCTGAGAGTATATCTTACAACAGTATAATTTAAAACATATTCATCATTTCGTGCCAGAAAATTTGAAAATATTTTATCTAGAATAACACTGGATACTATAGACATAAAAAGTGTTGTACTACTAGACAGCTTTTTATATATACAATTCTCTGAAACTCGTTATACCCCATCCAGTTCAGGTGATATTTTTTCATGCTTGTAAACAACCTTTCTATTTGTGTTATAGCTGTATACACTTTTTATCAATGATATTATATTTTATAGACCATTAAATTTCATTATTCTTGTGTTTGATAAAAAATGTTTTTACATTATCGTGAAACCAGCAAACTGATGACATCAGGACAAGCATCTAGTAGAGCAGTGTGATATCTAATGATGTTAATGTACTGAAAATATCCTCTGTCTCAGTGAGCTTTCCTCTGTAATAAACTGGATCATTCTATTCTACTCAAGGGGGAACAGGTTCATATCATAAATCATACTCATAAATTTGCAGAAAAAATTCTTTGCCAATGAGCTGATTTAAAATCTTCACTCCTTTCCATCAAAATAATCAGCCAATCAAGTGTCTTGTTACACAGACATGAGCAATCAAGTTGGCCAATGAAGTATTCAGTTTCAGACAAGTGTTTGAATTTGCCCAGAGGCTGTCTTTTAAGTCTTGATCTTTCTTTGATTATTTAGACATAAAATTCACTTCAATCCTCATTTCTCATTCATCTTTTAAAATTCCTGCACAACATTGGGAGCTAGGATGGGTTAGGAGTTACACCATAAAAAAGCTCTGTCACTGAAACAGATTTACTGTCAAGTGTTGATCTACCCAACATTTTGTCAAATATCTACCATATGTTTTCAAACACTTGCAAGACTATGATATTCTTATAACAGCTGGGGTAATAATGTTTGTTTAATTCCGTAGAAATAATCATATAAAATGATACAGTAACCAGACAATTGGGTCTATACTAAAACAAAGCAACTTAAATCTTATAATGAGTTTCAAAGCTTTCAATGGTTTTGCTGTTTATCATTTTAACCCTGAATATATTCTGTTTATAATCTGGTGTTTGACACTCTAAAAATTATTTTGGTACAATGCAAGCTAACAAAATATGCTTCGTGTTAGGTAATTCTCAAGAGAGAATTCTGCACACCATATATAAAAAAGTTTCCATTTAATTTTGTATTGTTACCTACAGACAACACAATGAAGATAATAAAAAAAATGAAAACAAGTAGTGAAATATTCACTTTCTTATTGGGTACATTCCAGAGAAAAGCTAAAGTTGATTAAAGGGGGAAATGAAATAATTTGAGTAAAACATGGTTATTACTAATCTCTGGAGACAAAAAACAACAACTTTGTTATACCCATCAGTTTGTTATACACATATTACAAACACCCTCTAATGAACATTAACGGGGGATGAACTATGCTATACCTGGTAACCATAAATTTGTTCGAAGTATGATTATTCAAAATGTGTTACACCTTTTTCATTGATATCAAAAATGATCATTCTTAAAAGGAAATATAGTTATGTTTGTATACTGAAGTCCAATTTTAGATTTTCTTACAAATATTTGAGTTGAGATTTACCTATACTTGGCATGTCTGCTTCCTTTTTAATTTTTGACCGCTTGCTCTCCCCCATGGCATTGTCTATTGTGCTACTGCTCACAACACTACTACCAGCTTCTTTGGTCGTCGTGGAGATCTGGGGCTAAAAATATCAGTTCAAAGGTCAAGGTCATATCACTTCAACACAAAGGTCAAGGTCAGTTTGTTCTCAAAATTATTTCATCTAAAAACAGATTCATAGTTATTCTAATTATTTCATCTCTTTATCTGAACTATATCTTAATGCAGGGAAAGGATATATACATCAACTTTGTCGAAAAAGACTTATATAAAAAGATTGCCTGGTGCTATATCTCCATTGTTACAAAGTTTGTACATAAGATGGAAAAAAAGCAACATTTCTCAAACTTTAATTCAATTTGAAAGCGTTTCTAGAAATGAATTACCAAAAGAGATATATAAACAGGAGAAATATGACGTGCAACTTGATGAAGGTGTTGTTTATGAGGTATATATAATAATGTACAGAATGTGGTTGCTTACTGGTGGGTTGTGTTTAGGCTGTGGGTGAATGGGCTGTGAATGTGAGGTAGGCGGTATTAGAGTCCCGGGAGGAATTCGTCCTGCTCCCATCATTGGGGGCATCATGGGATAGATGAAGGGTGAGGCGGCCATACTACTGGGTCCCGATCGCATGTAGGGGTTCATGGGATGCCCCATCTGCTGCATGGCGGGACTGGCAGTTCCAAGTGAGGCTGGAAAGGGAGTAATTCATTAAAACGTTTAAAAACACTAAACACCAACATATGAGCTCTTAGTAAAACAAAAAGTTGTAATTTGTACAATTACATGATACAAAATGAAGCAAGATTTACAACAGTTTACAGAAAACAAAGGGAATATATTTATTGCAAAACAACTTATAGGATAGCTGACATACATTTGTAATATAGCAGTATGCCTAGACAATAGATAGGAAATTTGGCATTCTAGGTATTCTTCTGATAACCTTGTACTCCCTTTGACTACAGGGAGTCTGCCAGAGATATAATTCTTACAAATGTTCGTTTTAGTTAAGATGAACTAAACCCGATATAAACACATCATCCACTTATCAAGTACGCTTTCCTTCCTCTATACATCAAAGAGTTCTAGTTACAGATCCAGACACAAGAATTTATCATAATTGTACAAATCAGCAAATTATCTGTTTGGGACTGTGGCAAACAAAACTGGAGGCTGTAATTGTCTAGGAGAGGTATAGTTGGGCTATATTGTATAACTGGTTAATCAGTAGGTGAATGAGATATGACAGTTGTATTTATCTGTAAACAAGATCTGACAAACAAATATTTGTTTGTGAATAAGATCTGGCAAATTATTTTGTCTATGAAAGTGATCTGACAGACAAATTTGTCTTCAAAAAAATTGAGAAATAATTTTGTCAGTAAAAAATGTTTCACTACTTTCTCTTACAGTAACTTTGATCAGTAACTTCAGTCACTGTAACTAAACTCTTCAAATTCCTATCACCCACAATGACTTGGATCAGCTAACTATAACATGTTACACCACTATCCTCTACAGTGAAACAGCTAACAACAACATGTAACATCACTATCCCCTACAGTGGATCAGTTAACTATAACTTGTAACATCACTGTCCCCTACAGTGGATCAGTTAACTATAACTTGTAACACCACTGTCCCCTACAGTGGATCAGTTAACTATAACTTGTAACATCACTGTCCCCTACAGTGGATCAGTTAACTATAACTTGTAACACCACTGTCCCCTACAGTGGATCAGTTATCTATAACTTGTAACACCACTGTCCCCTACAGTGGATCAGTTAACTATAACTTGTAACACCACTGTCCCCTACAGTGGATCAGTTAACTATAACTTGTAACACCACTGTCCCCTACAGTGGATCAGTTTAACTATAACTTGTAACATCACTGTCCCCTACAGTGGATCAGTTAACTATAACTTGTAACATCACTGTCCCCTACAGTGGATCAGTTAACTATAACTTGTAACACCACTGTCCCCTACAGTGGATCAGTTAACTATAACTTGTAACACCACTGTCCCCTACAGTGGATCAGTTAACTATAACTTGTAACATCACTGTCCCCTACAGTGGATCAGTTAACTATAACTTGTAACATCACTGTCCCCTACAGTGGATCAGTTAACTATAACTTGTAACATCACTGTCCCCTACAGTGGATCAGTTAACTATAACTTGTAACACCACTGTCCCCTACAGTGGATCAGTTAACTATAACTTGTAACACCACTGTCCCCTACAGTGGATCAGTTAACTATAACTTGTAACACCACTGTCCCCTACAGTGGATCAGTTAACTATAACTTGTAACACCACTGTCCCCTACAGTGGATCAGTTAACTATAACTTGTAACACCACTATCCCCTACAGTGGATCAGTTAACTATAACTTGTAACATCACTATCCCCTACAGTGGATCAGTTAACTATAACTTGTAACATCACTATCCCTACAGTGGATCAGTTAACTATAACTTGTAACATCACTATCCCCTACAGTGGATCAGTTAACTATAACTTGTAACATCACTATCCCCTACAGTGGATCAGTTAACTATAACTTGTAACATCACTGTCCCCTACAGTGGATCAGTTAACTATAACTTGTAACATCACTGTCCCCTACAGTGGATCAGTTAACTATAACTTGTAACATCACTGTCCCCTACAGTGGATCAGTTAACTATAACTTGTAACACCACTGTCCCCTACAGTGGATCAGTTATCTATAACTTGTAACATCACTGTCCCCTACAGTGGATCAGTTAACTATAACTTGTAACATCACTGTCCCCTACAGTGGATCAGTTAACTATAACTTGTAACATCACTGTCCCCTACAGTGGATCAGTTAACTATAACTTGTAACATCACTGTCCCCTACAGTGGATCAGTTAACTATAACTTGTAACATCACTGTCCCCTACAGTGGATCAGTTAACTATAACTTGAACACACTGTCCCCTACAGTGGATCAGTTAAACTATAACTTGTAACACTTTACACTGTCCCCTACAGTGGATCAGTTAACTATAACTTGTAACATCACTGTCCCCTACAGTGGATCAGTTAACTATAACTTGTAACATCACTGTCCCCTACAGTGGATCAGTTAACTATAACTTGTAACATCACTGTCCCCTACAGTGGATCAGTTAACTATAACTTGTAACATCACTGTCCCCTACAGTGGATCAGTTAACTATAACTTGTAACATCACTGTCCCCTACAGTGGATCAGTTAACTATAACTTGTAACATCACTGTCCCCTACAGTGGATCAGTTAACTATAACTTGTAACATCACTGTCCCCTACAGTGGATCAGTTAACTATAACTTGTAACATCACTGTCCCCTACAGTGGATCAGTTAACTATAACTTGTAACATCACTGTCCCCTACAGTGGATCAGTTAACTATAACTTGTAACATCACTGTCCCCTACAGTGGATCAGTTAACTATAACTTGTAACATCACTGTCCCCTACAGTGGATCAGTTAACTATAACTTGTAACACCACTGTCCCCTACAGTGGATCAGTTAACTATAACTTGTAACATCACTGTCCCCTACAGTGGATCAGTTAACTATAACTTGTAACATCACTGTCCCCTACAGTGGATCAGTACTATAACTTGTAACACACTGTCCCCTACAGTGGATCAGTTAACTATAACTTGTAACACCACTGTCCCCTACAGTGGATCAGTTAACTATAACTTGTAACACCACTGTCCCCTACAGTGGATCAGTTAACTATAACTTGTAACATCACTGTCCCCTACAGTGGATCAGTTAACTATAACTTGTAACATCACTGTCCCCTACAGTGGATCAGTTAACTATAACTTGTAACATCACTGTCCCCTACAGTGGATCAGTTAACTATAACTTGTAACATCACTATCCCCTACAGTGGATCAGTTAACTATAACTTGTAACACCACTGTCCCCTACAGTGGATCAGTTAACTATAACTTGTAACACCACTGTCCCCTACAGTGGATCAGTTAACTATAACTTGTAACACCACTGTCCCCTACAGTGGATCAGTTAACTATAACTTGTAACACCACTGTCCCCTACAGTGGATCAGTTAACTATAACTTGTAACACCACTGTCCCCTACAGTGGATCAGTTAACTATAACTTGTAACATCACTATCCTTCCCTACAGTGGATCAGTTAACTATAACTTGTAACATCACTGTCCCCTACAGTGGATCAGTTAACTATAACTTGTAACACCACTGTCCCCTACAGTGGATCAGTTAACTATAACTTGTAACATCACTGTCCCCTACAGTGGATCAGTTAACTATAACTTGTAACACCACTGTCCCCTACAGTGGATCAGTTAACTATAACTTGTAACACCACTGTCCCCTACAGTGGATCAGTTATCTATAACTTGTAACACCACTGTCCCCTACAGTGGATCAGTTAACTATAACTTGTAACAATGGATCAGTTAACTATAACTTGTAACACCACTGTCCCCTACAGTGGATCAGTTAACTATAACTTGTAACACCACTGTCCCCTACAGTGGATCAGTTATCTATAACTTGTAACACCACTGTCCCCTACAGTGGATCAGTTAACTATAACTTGTAACACCACTATCCCCTACAGTGGATCAGTTAACTATAACTTGTAACACCACTGTCCCCTACAGTGGATCAGTTAACTATAACTTGTAACATCCACTATCCTCTACAGTGAATCAGTTAGCTATAATTTGTAACATCACTATCCTCTACAGTGGATCAGTTAACTATAACTTGTTACATCACTATCCCCTACAATGGATCAGTTAACTATAACTTGTAACATCACTGTCCCCTACAGTGGATCAGTTAACTATAACTTGTAACATCACTATCCCCTACAGTGGATCAGTTAACTATAACTTGTAACATCACTGTCCCCTACAGTGGATCAGTTAACTATAACTTGTAACATCACTGTCCCCTACAGTGGATCAGTTAACTATAACTTGTAACATCACTGTCCCCTACAGTGGATCAGTTAACTATAACTTGTAACATCACTGTCCCCTACAGTGGATTCAGTTAACTATAACTTGTAACACCACTATCCTCTACAGTGGATCAGTTAACTATAACTTGTTACATCACTATCCCCTACAGTGGATCAGTTAACTATAACTTGTAACACCACTGTCCCCTACAGTGGATCAGTTAACTATAACTTGTAACATCACTGTCCCCTACAGTGGATCAGTTAACTATAACTTGTAACATCACTGTCCCCTACAGTGGATCAGTTAACTATAACTTGTAACATCACTGTCCCCTACAGTGGATCAGTTAACTATAACTTGTAACACCACTGTCCCCCACAGTGGATCAGTTAACTATAACTTGTAACATCACTGTCCCCTACAGTGGATCAGTTAACTATAACTTGTAACATCACTGTCCCCTACAGTGGATCAGTTAACTATAACTTGTAACACCACTGTCCCCTACAGTGGATCAGTTAACTATAACTTGTAACATCACTGTCCCCTACAGTGGATCAGTTAACTATAACTTGTAACATCACTGTCCCCTACAGTGGATCAGTTAACTATAACTTGTAACACCACTGTCCCCTACAGTGGATCAGTTAACTATAACTTGTAACACCACTGTCCCCTACAGTGGATCAGTTAACTATAACTTGTAACATCACTGTCCCCTACAGTGGATCAGTTAACTATAACTTGTAACACACTTCCCCTACAGTGGATCAGTTAACTATAACTTGTAACACACTGTCCCCTACAGTGGATCAGTTAACTATAACTTGTAACACACTTCCCTACAGTGGATAGTTAACTATAACTTGTAACATCACTGTCCCCTACAGTGGATCAGTTAACTATAACTTGTAACATCACTGTCCCCTACAGTGGATCAGTTAACTATAACTTGTAACACACTGTCCCCTACAGTGGATCAGTTAACTATAACTTGTAACATCACTGTCCCCTACAGTGGATCAGTTAACTATAACTTGTAACACCACTGTCCCCTACAGTGGATCAGTTAACTATAACTTGTAACACCACTGTCCCCTACAGTGGATCAGTTAACTATAACTTGTAACACCACTGTCCCCTACAGTGGATCAGTTAACTATAACTTGTAACACCACTGTCCCCTACAGTGGATCAGTTATCTATAACTTGTTACATCACTGTCCCCTACAGTGGATCAGTTAACTATAACTTGTAACACACTGTCCCCTACAGTGGATCAGTTAACTATAACTTGTAACATCACTGTCCCCTACAGTGGATCAGTTAACTATAACTTGTAACATCACTGTCCCCTACAGTGGATCAGTTAACTATAACTTGTAACACCACTGTCCCCTACAGTGGATCAGTTAACTATAACTTGTAACACCACTGTCCCCTACTACAGTGGATCAGTTAACTATAACTTGTAACACCACTGTCCCCTACAGTGGATCAGTTAACTATAACTTGTAACACACACTGTCCCCTACAGTGGATCAGTTAACTATAACTTGTAACACCACTGTCCCCTACAGTGGATCAGTTATCTATAACTTGTAACACCACTATCCCCTACAGTGGATCAGTTAACTATAACTTGTAACACCACTGTCCCCTACAGTGGATCAGTTAACTATAACTTGTAACACCACTATCCCCTACAGTGGATCAGTTAACTATAACTTGTAACACCACTATCCCCTACAGTGGATCAGTTATCTATAACTTGTAACACCACTGTCCCCTACAGTGGATCAGTTAACTATAACTTGTAACATCACTGTCCCCTACAGTGGATCAGTTAACTATAACTTGTAACATCACTGTCCCCTACAGTGGATCAGTTAACTATAACTTGTAACATCACTATCCTCTACAGTGGATCAGTTAACTATAACTTGTAACATCACTGTCCCCTACAGTGGATCAGTTAACTATAACTTGTAACATCACTATCCTCTACAGTGGATCAGTTAACTATAACTTGTAACATCACTGTCCCCTACAGTGGATCAGTTAACTATAACTTGTAACACCACTGTCCCCTACAGTGGATCAGTTAACTATAACTTGTAACATCACTATCCCCTACAGTGGATCAGTTAACTATAACTTGTAACACCACTGTCCCCACAGTGGATCAGTTAACTATAACTTGTAACACCACTATCCTCTACAGTGGATCAGTTAACTATAACTTGTAACATCACTATCCTCTACAGTGGATCAGTTAACTATAACTTGTAACACCACTGTCCCCCACAGTGGATCAGTTAACTATAACTTGTAACACCACTGTCCCCTACAGTGGATCAGTTAACTATAACTTGTAACACCACTATCCCCTACAGTGGATCAGTTAACTATAACTTGTAACACCACTATCCCCTACAGTGGATCAGTTATCTATAACTCGTTACATCACTATCCTCTTACAGTGGATCAGTTAACTATAACTTGTAACACCACTGTCCCCTACAGTGGATCAGTTAACTATAACTTGTAACACCACTATCCCCTACAGTGGATCAGTTAACTATAACTTGTAACACCACTATCCTCTACAGTGGATCAGTTAACTATAACTTGTAACATCACTATCCCCTACAGTGGATCAGTTAACTATAACTTGTAACACCACTGTCCCCTACAGTGGATCAGTTAACTATAACTTGTAACACCACTATCCTCTACAGTGGATCAGTTAACTATAACTTGTAACACCACTATCCTCTACAGTGGATCAGTTAACTATAACTTGTAACACCACTGTCCCCTACAGTGGATCAGTTAACTATAACTTGTTACATCACTATCCCCTACAGTGAATCAGTTAACTATAACTTGTTACACCACTGTCCCCTACAGTGGATCAGTTAACTATAACTTGTTACATCACTATCCCCTACAGTGACTCCCATAAAAGCTTCTCCAATTGAAACACTCCAGTTCCCCTAGTGTTATGTGTAACCTCATCTTTTTTCTAACTCCTGTGGCTACATCTGCATCAGTTATGCATTTTATTCCAATTTTTGCTGCATGTTTCTCTCGTTTCTTTCTAGTTGGTTTATACAAGTATGTGATTCTCGTCAACATCTGATGTGCATGGTATCGCTAAAACTGTTGCACAATTCATAACGCTACGGGGGAGTGGGATATCCAAAGGCGCGGACTGTAATTTTGGGTTATTAGTCTTTATTTATATCAACTCATCTGATATTATGTGTAGGTATTTTAGCCCCGTGCGTCAACCTATTAGGTAATCTCCAACACGGGAGAGTTCTAAGGTTATTGGTGAAGTGTTATCGGAGTTTCAATGGGAGTCGAGAAGGTATCTGTTAGTGTAAGAATCCGCATGGGTGGTATATATCATGTTAGTTCTGTCTATTTATAGATAAAATTACCAAAAATAACTCAATTATTGAAAGGTTGGATTCTGGAAACAGTGAATGGTAGTTTGATACATAGGTTATTTGACAGAATAGCTCTGTGTGTTACTGGTATACCTTTGTAGTACATAGCAAATGTCTTTTTTCAATAATTGTTTTTTCAATAATTTAGATGCCATAGGAAGATAGTTTCATACTTATATTTACATTATTTACTCATTTTGGGGTCTCTGCATTAACATTGTTTAAGCTAGACCAGGAAAATCGTTTAGCAACGATGATTTAATCCACAAGATCCACAAGCCATTTTGAAATGATCAGTTGACGTCACTACGTCAACAATTTGTCATGATGCCATAATGGTCACGTTTTGGGTGTCAGTAATACCGTCATATATTTCACTTTGCCTTGATTAGCTTTTATGGTAGAAGTGACAAGTAAATGTAAATATATTACTTTAACCAGTTCAGTAAAGTTAAAGTCTATTTCCTATCCATATCTAAATTTGATAAAAGTTTTGTGCTTCAGTAAACTATCAGGATCCATAAAGAAAATATTTGATTAAGTATTAGCCAGATATCAAAATAAAACACCTCTTTGTGGCTATAAATGTTTCAGGAAAGAAAAAGTTGCATTTTCTCACAAAAAATCAAATTCAAATTTTTGTTATAAATTTCCTTCGTCTCAAAATTCAAATACCAAACCTTATTTAACAAGCCATGGAATGGATAATCTTCATTTTTAAAAGCAATTTTAATATTTTATTGTTTAACATCTTATTAACAGCCAAGGCCATTTAAGGACATATCAGATTTTAGAAGATGGAAAACCAGAGTACCTGGAGAAAACCCACATGGTCAGCGCAAAGTAACTATTTCATTTAACGTTTACACTCGCAACCCAGCAGTGATGGACTAATGGGGGAATGTTAGAACACCTTAACCACTAACCCACAGACAAACCTTGGTTTTTGAATCACACCTAACTAGTATTTAACTCTAAACATATCATAAGAGATATCAATATGAATATTAATTATTTTGAAGAAGTAGAATTCTCAAGAATTATTTCTGATACTCTTCCTTATTACATATCAAAAGCACCTCTTTTTTTTAATTAAATACATAAATTATCTTCCATGTCTGACATTTTCATACCACTAACGGAGCCAATATGTTATAAATGTAATGATACCAATTAATTCAGCAAATATTGTGTTAATCAAAGATGATGAAATGGAATGATGTTCGAGTATTGGATAACTATCTTGACTTCTGCCTAAAAGATTCACTTGAGAGAGCTAGTTTGATTACAATCAAGCTGCAACTTTACAATCTAGAATTACATGTATATCTTTTTTAATTTATTTAATTACTGAGAGTTGAGAGAAGCAGTGTGCTGGATTGTACAGAATCAATGAAACAGACGACATCACACCCGAACGACAGGAAACTGACGCCCACAGAACACCTATCCAAGTAAACCATCTGGCGATTGGATCGAGTTTTTATTCTATTGATTGCTGCAGGATCAAGCACATTATTGTAAGTTACCTGATGCACTGAAGGTAAAATTTTATTGCCTGGAGCATTCCGAGTTTGTTTTACTCAAGTTAGAAAAAAAATATTCCATTGATTTACTTTAAAGCATGAACACGAAAACGCTTGTAGCACAACACTCAAATTTGGATCCTTTTTACACGTTATCTATCAAACACATCAGTGACAGTTTGGTTTCAGGCAGCAAAATGCATATTTGCTTATTTTTACCATTTAACTAAAATTCATAATTAACCTTCTTCGACCCTGAACTTTCTGTCAAAAATTATGATCTTGAGTTTCATGTGAAATCATTTGCCCTTGACCTAGTTTTGGTAATTGATCATCAAATATTTTGACCTTGTTTTATATATCCATGCTTTTGACCTTGAGCAATATTTACTATACCTCAGTATTACCATTAAGGCCTAGGATGGTTTCCTGAGATATATAAATTACCTAAGTAAGGATCAAACTTTTATTTGTTTCATAATTATAACTTGCTAAAATGATTGGCGAATACCTATACATATACTTATTATAAAAGACTTTTCATCTTGACCTTGACATCAGAAACATTTGACCTTCCATCTTGACCTTGACATTAGAAGTATCTGATCTTACACCATGACCTTGACATAAGCATTTGATCTTCCATCTAGACCTTGACATTTGAAGTATCTGATCTTACACTATGACCTTTACATAAGAAGCATTTGACCTTCTATCTTGACCTTGACATTAGAAGCATTCGACCTTCCATCTTGAGTTTGACATTAAAAAATTTGATCTTCCATCTTGACCTCAATATTAAAAGATTTGATCATCCATCTTGACCTCGACATTAGAAGTCTTGTTTTACATAAGTTCCCCCAGTAATTTTGATACTACTGTTAGACCAGAAGGAATTCTTACCTGCTGATAAATGACCATATGATCCACTAGCAGCACTCGAACTCCTCGAGTTTGTACTATGTAAGAATGGAGTGAACTGTAGTGACCCTTCGGAACTCCTCGTCAAGCTTTGTATGTCCAAGTAGTCGGAGATAGGAGAGTGAGATAATGCCCGTTTTCGACTTTTACATATGATACTAGGCCGCGGACTTGTGAGGCGAGAACCTGTGATACAATTACATTCATTAATTACATATCTGTGTTTATATTTAGAATAACCAACAATTAGTTATATGAGGAAGATTAAATAAGATTTGTTTTCATTGAGTCTAATTACTTAATTAAGCCAACTTTTATTTCAAATTCTGTCTGTGAAAATTAACTTCTTGGTAGTTAACACTTAGGTAGCTTTAAAAAAACAACTAGATATTAATTTGTGGGGATAAACTTTGCATATATAACTTGTTCACGAAAGCAAAGAAAAATTCAGACAAAAAAGAATTATTTACAGTAACTGATTCTAGAAATAGAACATTGTAAAATGAACGTCAGAATTATTCATGAGTATTGAATCCTTATTATTGATGCTAATTTTTCTTTTTAATATTTATTTTTCATTTTCACTTATCAACTTGTATGGCAGGAATTTCCCCATGAACATGAAACCTTTAATAGAAGGTTTTTGAAATACCTTATTTTTTTTCTTTTAGAAAAAAGAAATCATAAATTATAGACAACTCTTTCTGAATGAACAGACCTATCCTTAATTTTACATATTTGGTTATTGATAAGCAACATTCCAAACACAAATTCTTGACATTCCTCCCATAAAAAAACAATAATAAAAACTTCATGCATGACTCAGGACATCAAATGGAAATATAACTTTCCCATCTTTGTTTTACAAACTACATCAACAGATATTTGTTTCAAGTATTATCCCCAATTTTCATCAAAAGACCATCAGAATTATATCTGGTTCCCAGGAGAAAATAATGGAAACGTTTTTGCTGAATATTATGCAGCAATAAGTGTATTATATGCACCGAGACACTGCCAACATGGTACATCATCTAAGGGCTAGACGGTTCTGATGTCTTGTTGTATGTTATCTATACAAATCCTAGCACTACTGTTTCAGCCCTTCAGTAGTAAAGTTCAACTATTTTCTATATCTATGATCTTGTATCAGTTACCAAATATTTCACAGAACAAATTCTAAATATTTCCTTATTTTTTTTTTTTTTTTTTGTATTTTTGCCATGCATAGAGTATCTTTTGTAATCCGGAATACAATTTTTTTTAAAACATCCAAAATTTGAATAGCTAAATATTTTTTTGAAATTAAAAAAAACAACAAAAATTAACACACACAAAACACGTAACGCTTAAAGCAAGAACTTCAATGAATCTAATTATCTATCTATGTTTTAGAATGTCAGAAAACATCGACGAACATTTTTTTTTTTTATTACTTGCTCGAAACATCCAATCATTAAGGAATCATAAATGCTATGTCAGTTTAGAATTTTAAAATATTGGTCTGTACAGTATGAGAGTAACGGAGGTGTAACCTACTTTCTAACGAGCCGGGAAGGGTGATGCTGCCACTTCCCGGAGTGGGCGGGATGTCCCCAAACATGCTCCGCCCACTATATGACACATGACTGGGATAATCACTGTATACAGAGCCAGGGCCACCAAGCGGTAGACCTAAAACAAAATATGATAAATACGTCATGGATCTACAAGGCATGTATTTTTTATGTGATGAGAGCCAACTAAGATGAACATTAATATAATGAATTATTTTACTGTGGAAGAGAGAACACATATGTCAATTTATTGATAATAATTCCACTTCTTCGTGCTACAGAGGTTAAATCTTCTTGCTTATTCTGCTGCAGTAGCTTATTTTGTCGCATTGGCTTGTTTTAAGACTGAGTAGCATGTATTTTGTCCAGCCTATACAGGTTATTGGTTTAGGGAGGATATTACGGCCATTACCTGGTAGAGAGGAGGGGCTGAACCGTCGCCCTGACAATGGACTCTGATATAGGTAGTTCCTTTGGAGCTGTTCCCAGTGTATTCGTGCTGCGAGGCTCGTGACAGGCTCTCCAGGGGCTATCGGGCTACGCATACTAAGCACCGACACATCAGAGTGGGACGGACTTGCAGCAAGTCTAGCCAATCAGAAACCATTGCAATTTACGTAAAGGGAATTCAAAACCAATCAATTTTAGAAGTCTAAGATACTTTGAAGATGCATTAAACCAGAAATGCCTGTAAAACACCAATGTCCATAACATAGAATCAATGAAGGAAATGACAAGACACTTACCCTGTTTAACCCAAAAAAACACTCATATCCCTATAAGTGCCCCTCTCCCTTTTGAGGCCTCAATTTCAATTGCTTTAATATAATTTTGTCTTATCATGCGCTTTTTCAATTTTTTTTAAAAGCCCTGGGTGCTTATTGGGTAGAATACGGTATTTTGATGGTGGGGACATAAATATTCAAAATTAATCTTAGAAAGAGAATGATTTTGCTAGAATAAAAATATTAGATTTGGCAACAGACAATTCATCACAAATATCAAGTTGCTGCCGTACAAAACAAATCTCAATGTTTCTGTAAACTTAAGGTATATACTCACCCTGGCATGGGCTGGTGATACGGACTAGATGGAGGCCAATGGTATCGCCCCTCCAGCGTATGGGAGTCGAGAGGAAGGGGCTGGTTTATGGGGTATGGGAAGTGACCGTATGGAAACCCGTAACCTGGTGATGAATTAAGGTTATTTACTCAATGAATCGTCATAACGAAATTATTAATTATTCTCAAACAATGAGAGAAAAATTTACATAACCAATAAAGTTTAAGATATATACAAACACAATTAGATAAATGAAATATAGTTGAATCATGTCTTGAAGTCACCCGAGCTGTAGCTCTGAACTGTAGAGTTTTAGGATTAGTTACAGGAAATTAAAGTCAATTATCAAAGATAGTTTCAATATATTTTGATGATGTATGAACATATAGAAGTGTTTTCAACCGATTTATGAATACTTAAAGAATTAGCAACAGTCTTACCATTGCCGTATCCATGTTCCAGTAGTCCATTACGGGGGTCTAAGAGAGGGTTGACGTAATATCCCGGGTTTGGAATGCGTGGTTCCCGTACATGGGGATCGACTGGTGGTGGGTGTGGTGTGGGTCCAACTCCGCGATCAACTGTCTCCACTTGGGATGACGCCCGCCCTTTGTCGTCCTGAGTGGTAGTCGGTTCCTCGTCGACGCGTGTCAGGTGACAGCTGGGGGGCCGGCTGACGACGAGACCTCGGCGAGACTTCTGTAGCGGGTCCGCTAAAATACACACACAAAAAAACAATATAATATAAATAAAACAGAAAACAAAACATTCTCATAATTAATAAAATTTTCATAATTGTACCAGGAGATCCCAAATGCCAGTGAAGTATTGTGAACTATTCAGTTCTGTTCCTACATTTTTAGAAATGAATGATTCCTAAGGATTACATTATTATTTTTAGTACCCAAGACTAAACTGAAAACTAAATAATTTTCTCTAAATCAATGATGTTACTCCAATAAGTAGATTATGCTACCTGAACACAAGGGGAGATAACTCAGTAGGGCGGAAAGACAGAAAAACTTTGCTGATCAATATTTTATCCTAAATGGCTTAATCTTTACTGATTATTCATCACATTGACTAGCAGAGATAGACGATTAGAGTATTTGTTTTACGAAGAGCTTACATATTGACCCTGTGAGAGGACCACCGCTGATGTGAATGCGACACCAATGTATGTACAGTGCCATAACAAAACACTGAAAACATACAGATACATATACTCTATAAACTGACATGAGGACTAATATCACTAACTAAAAACATGTTGTCGCTACTTTAGGAATCATCGTGTACTCTGATTCACCAACGTAATTAAATTGTGTTTGCCTTTCCCACACAGAGTGATAAGTCATTGATTAAACTGTTCTGTCATTTTCAATAAATGGTCACCTGCGATTTTTATTTCTATTTTCCCGAATTCTGACATGGGAAAATTTTCTTTGTGGTATCAAATATCTTTAAACAAAATTTTCTGACAGAAAATTGACAAGGAGCACCTATACGATTCAAAGTCAAAAAGTAAGAACGTTAAATGATACGAAGCGCCATATTTAATGGCCGTTACCATTGCTGTCGCTACTGAAGTATGAAGAAATGGAAGGGAAAGCTTGGAAAAAGCATTTAATGTAACACAAAAAGCTATTGTGTGAATGTGTGTCTGTGCTCATTGGTATTTAATAATATTTATCGTCAACAAAACAGCTATTGAACGGAACCAACATCCTGTCAGTAAACGTCAAGTCCTTGGATGGTAGTTGCCTGACGTGACAAAATAATACAACATCGGGTTATTTATGTTGTAGCTTCCTAGTCACACTTCACTAACTCCGATGATAGCCCTAACTGTCAAGTCATCTACGAAAACATAACATATTTCAACGTTATCCAATTTCACTTGCCATAAATTTGTTAAATTAGTGGAAATTATCAAAACTTACCCAAAGGTCATGCCTCGTTTCTGTAGCGTTGCAAAGATTTTGTGAATGGTGTCGAGATTAATTTGACCGGAGTTTATGATCATGTTTTTGGTGAGATAACATTCACCTATGAGATACGATTTGACTTTGATCTTTTTTTAAAACTTTTCAAATTTCCAAACACGATACCCTTGTTTACAAACAATTTAAAATAGCGATAAGGCATTATATTTTACTAAACTACACCACTAATTCCAATCTTAACAACTCTTGTATAAACTCTTACTAGATTATGTTTCATCTTCAACGAAAATTTTATTCAAATTCTGATTTGAAGCATTAAAGATTAGATTTGTGTTGTGAAGGACATTTTGTAAGTACCGATTTGATAGGCTAGCTGAATCTTGATAACCTTCATCTACTTCCTGTCAAGAAAAACAACACCCAGCGATATAGCTACAAGGTAACACAGCTCTATAATCTGCTTCTGTCAAAGATTTTTTTTTGTGGTAAAATAAAATACCTGCATCTACAAGAGGACTCTAGGTGACAAATAGATTTTTTTTTTATTTTACAGAGAAAGGAAATCCAGTGGTTTATATCTAAATATCATTACTGCTGATATTTGTCTGCTTAATAGCCATTATTCTTGTTGTTCTGATAATTAATTCATCAATGACTTTTTAGTTTTTTTCCAATAATAGGGAGTACGACATTTGTTACAGAAAATGGCACATTTCTACACTTAAAGGCTGTTGGGCATGAACTATTATTTCACCAAAAAGTTCTGTTGGACAATTATTGAAAAGAGCTGGCATTGTCGTTAAATTGAATTCTCAAGGAAGAAGACCTTCTCAATGAAATCTTGATACCTGTGATTTTAGAATAACTTTCTACATTACAACTGTTTTGTATTTCATTAATTTATGTGTGAAACCCTAGGGATCTAACAGACTACATAGGTTACATTGGGAATGTAAGAAAGAAGAAGGTTGAAGTTTGAAGATCAGATTGGGGTGAGGGTCAATAGGGATAGGACATGGTTGGGATATACATACGGCGGGCCAGTGAGGGGGTTGAGGTGTGGAAAGAGGAGAGGGAATGGCTGTGAGATCTAAAGAATGGTGGGGTCAGGTGGGTAGGGGATGAGGGTAGGTTAGGGAGTGGGGGGTAGGGGATGGGGGTAGGGTTTTGAAAGTGTTGAGGCAAAAACATAAACAGAAAAACACATTTTGTGAATGAGACACAACAACGTGGGACATTTATTTAAATACAGTAGATATAAAATGCTACATTAAACGCCTTCATCCTTAACGACTGATCTGACTTGTTTGTGTATGTTTTTATGTATATGGCCACCGTTAAGTGCCTGAACACCTGAGCTACCTGTGACCGGTCCCTCGTGACTCCGGCCTCCATTTGATGGCGGTGTAGATTATCATCGGAGCAATGTCACCTCTGTGCCCTACAGCTAGTTTAACACACAAGGCGAGACTACACTTCATAAAGTTTTATAAAGAAATCCAGCCTCTCAATAAAGATTTATAAACTTGGTGAGTTAGTTTACCCTCGTATATCACATTCAAGTTTCATGTTGGTTGTAAAGTTTCCTACCTACACTATACATAAGTCTTTTGACACATGTTTAAAATGTTATAAAGAGAAGCAATTTTTGTTGTTGTTTTTTTTCCAAAGGAACATCGAGCATATTTTAAACTACTTGCTATTTTTCAATGACATAAATCCTTTTCAAAATTCAGATTTTTTTTCACAAAGCCAAGTAACACAAAGAATAAACTGACAAATCAGAATCTCTCCAGGTCAGTAATACATCCGAGGTCAGTCATGACATAGGTATAGGTAGGTAATCCAGGTGTTTTACAATAAATACCAAGGTAAGTAAATGTATATGGGGTGTCATGTATCCTTGCCTGTAGGTGTTGGATGCTCCATCCCCCTTCCCCAGGATAAAATGTTACCTTCTGCCCTCTTCCACAGGTTCTGAATCCCCTCCCTGAACTTCTCTAGTTGTAGAGTTTTCTTCCCCTTTCTTTGACATTTAAAATGCCCCTTCTCTCCATTCATAGGAATAAAAATGCCTCATTTGTCCCTTGGTTAAAAAGATGTTAAATGCCCCCCTTCTCTACTTTGTAGATGTTCCTACGATATCCCCTCCCCTAATTAAGGAATGTTCCCCTACCCCTCGCTATGAATTTTCCCTTCTTCTGTCTCTAGGTGTAAAATTGTCCTTCCTTCCTTCTTATGGAATTCCCTGTTGTAAAATTCCCCTTTCCCTATTTTTTCTAAAGTTTAGCATTCCCCCTCCCTGCTATCCACTATGTAAAAAATTTCCCTTTCCCTAATATAAGAAATTAAGCATTCCCCCTCCCTGCCATCCCCTGAGTATAAAATACCCCTTCCAGTCTCCCCTTAGTGTATATTTTAAGACCTGTCTCTCTGGATCATCCCTCATTGCCTTCCCTAACATCCCTTTGTCTCTGTCTCATTAGATCATCCCTCATTGCCTTCCCTAACATCCCTTTGTTCCTGTCTCTCTGGATCATCCCTCATTGCCTTCCCTAACATCCCTTTGTCTCCGTCTCTCTGAATCATCCCTCATTGCCTTCCCTCAAAACCCTTTGTCTCTGTCTCTCTGGATCATCCCTCATTGCCTTCCCTAACATCCCTTTGTCCCTGTCTCTCTGGATCATCCCTCATTGCCTTCCCTAACATCCCTTTGTCCCTGTCTCTCTGGATCATCCCTCATTGCCTTCCCTAACATCCCTTTGTCCCTGTCTCCTGGATCATCCCTCATTGCCTTCCCTAACATCCCTTTGTCCCTGTCTCTCTGGATCATCCCTCATTGCCTTCCCTAACACATCCCTTTGTCCCTGTCTCTCTGGATCATCCCTCATTGCCTTCCCTAACATCCCTTTGTCCCTGTCTCTCTGGATCATCCCTCATTGCCTTCCCTAACATCCCTTTGTCCCTGTCTCTCTGGATCATCCCTCATTGCCTTCCCTAACATCCCTTTGTCCCTGTCTCTCTGGATCATCCCTCATTGCCTTCCCTAACATCCCTTTGTCCCTGTCTCTTGGATCATCCCTCATTGCCTTCCCTAACATCCCTTTGTCCCTGTCTCTCTGGATCATCCCTCATTGCCTTCCCTAACATCCCTTTGTCCCTGTCTCTCTGGATCATCCCTCATTGCCTTCCCTAACATCCCTTTGTCCCTGTCTCTCTGGATCATCCCTCATTGCCTTCCCTAACATCCCTTTGTCCCTGTCTCTCTGGATCATCCCTCATTGCCTTCCCTAACATCCCTTTGTCCCTGTCTCTCTGGATCATCCCTCATTGCCTTCCCTAACATCCCTTTGTCCCTGTCTCTCTGGATCATCCCTCATTGCCTTCCCTAACATCCCTTTGTCCCTGTCTCTCTGGATCATCCCTCATTGCCTTCCCTAACATCCCTTTGTCCCTGTCTCTCTGGATCATCCCTCATTGCCTTCCCTAACATCCCTTTGTCCCTGTCTCTCTGGATCATCCCTCATTGCCTTCCCTAACATCCCTTTGTCCCTGTCTCTCTGGATCATCCCTCATTGCCTTCCCTAACATCCCTTTGTCCCTGTCTCTCTGGATCATCCCTCATTGCCTTCCCTAACATCCCTTTGTCCCTGTCTCTCTGGATCATCCCTCATTGCCTTCCCTAACATCCCTTTGTCCCTGTCTCTCTGGATCATCCCTCATTGCCTTCCCTAACATCCCTTTGTCCCTGTCTCTCTGGATCATCCCTCATTGCCTTCCCTAACATCCCTTTGTCCCTGTCTCTCTGGATCATCCCTCATTGCCTTCCCTAACATCCCTTTGTCCCTGTCTCTCTGGATCATCCCTCATTGCCTTCCCTAACATCCCTTTGTCCCTGTCTCTCTGGATCATCCCTCATTGCCTTCCCTAACACATCCCTTTGTCCCTGTCTCTCTGGATCATCCCTCATTGCCTTCCCTAACATCCCTTTGTCCCTGTCTCTCTGGATCATCCCTCATTGCCTTCCCTAACATCCCTTTGTCCCTGTCTCCTGGATCTCTCTGGATCATCCCTCATTGCCTTCCCTAACATCCCTTTGTCCCTGTCTCTCTGGATCATCCCTCATTGCCTTCCCTAACATCCCTTTGTCCCTGTCTCCTGGATCATCCCTCATTGCCTTCCCTAACATCCCTTTGTCCCTGTCTCTCTGGATCATCCCTCATTGCCTTCCCTAACATCCCTTTGTCCCTGTCTCCTGGATCATCCCTCATTGCCTTCCCTAACATCCCTTTGTCCCTGTCTCTCTGGATCATCCCTCATTGCCTTCCCTAACATCCCTTTGTCCCTGTCTCTCTGGATCATCCCTCATTGCCTTCCCTAACATCCCTTTGTCCCTGTCTCTCTGGATCATCCCTCATTGCCTTCCCTAACATCCCTTTGTCCCTGTCTCTCTGGATCATCCTCATTGCCTTCCCTAACATCCCTTTGTCCCTGTCTCTCTGGATCATCCCTCATTGCCTTCCCTAACATCCCTTTGTCCCTGTCTCTCTGGATCATCCCTCATTGCCTTCCCTAACATCCCTTTGTCCCTGTCTCTCTGGATCATCCCTCATTGCCTTCCCTAACATCCCTTTGTCCCTGTCTCTCTGGATCATCCCTCATTGCCTTCCCTAACATCCCTTTGTCCCTGTCTCTCTGGATCATCCCTCATTGCCTTCCCTAACATCCTTTTCCTGTCTCTCTGGATCATCCCTCATTGCCTTCCCTACATCCTTTCCTGTCTCTCTGGATCATCCCTCATTGCCTTCCCTAACATCCCTTTGTCCCTGTCTCTCTGGATCATCCCTCATTGCCTTCCCTAACATCCCTTTGTCCCTGTCTCTCTGGATCATCCCTCATTGCCTTCCCTAACATCCCTTTGTCCCTGTCTCTCTGGATCATCCCTCATTGCCTTCCCTAACATCCCTTTGTCCCTGTCTCTCTGGATCATCCCTCATTGCCTTCCCTAACATCCCTTTGTCCCCTGTCTCTCTGGATCATCCCTCATTGCCTTCCCTAACATCCCTTTGTCCCTGTCTCTCTGGATCATCCCTCATTGCCTTCCCTAACATCCCTTTGTCCCTGTCTCTCTGGATCATCCCTCATTGCCTTCCCTAACATCCCTTTGTCCCTGTCTCTCTGGATCATCCCTCATTGCCTTCCCTAACATCCCTTTGTCCCTGTCTCTCTGGATCATCCCTCATTGCCTTCCCTAACATCCCTTTGTCCCTGTCTCTCTGGATCATCCCTCATTGCCTTCCCTAACATCCCTTTGTCCCTGTCTCTCTGGATCATCCCTCATTGCCTTCCCTAACATCCCTTTGTCCCTGTCTCTCTGGATCATCCCTCATTGCCTTCCCTAACATCCCTTTGTCTCCGTCTCTCTGGATCATCCCTCATTGCCTTCCCTAACATCCCTTTGTCTCCGTCTCTCTGGATCATCCCTCATTGCCTTCCCTAACATCCCTTTGTCCCTGTCTCTCTGGATCATCCCTCATTGCCTTCCCTAACATCCCTTTGTCCCTGTCTCTCTGGATCATCCCTCATTGCCTTCCCTAACATCCCTTTGTCCCTGTCTCTCTGGATCATCCCTCATTGCCTTCCCTAACATCCCTTTGTCCCTGTCTCTCTGGATCATCCCTCATTGCCTTCCCTAACATCCCTTTGTCCCTGTCTCTCTGGATCATCCCTCATTGCCTTCCCTAACATCCCTTTGTCCCTGTCTCTCTGGATCATCCCTCATTGCCTTCCCTAACATCCCTTTGTCTCCGTCTCTGTGGATCATCCCTCATTGCCTTCCCTAACATCCCTTTGTCTTCGTCTCTGTGGATCATCCCTCATTGCCTTCCCTAACATCCCTTTGTCCCTGTCTCTCTGGATCATCCCTCATTGCCTTCCCTAACATCCCTTTGTCCCTGTCTCTCTGGATCATCCCTCATTGCCTTCCCTAACATCCCTTTGTCCCTGTCTCTCTGGATCATCCCTCATTGCCTTCCCCTACATCCCTTTGCCTCCTAACATCCTTTTCCTGTCTCTCTGTGATCATCCCTCATTGCCTTCCCTAACATCCCTTTGTCCCTGTCTCTCTGGATCATCCCTCATTGCCTTCCCTAACATCCCTTTGTCTCCGTCTCTGTGGATCATCCCTCATTGCCTTCCCTAACATCCCTTTGTCCCTGTCTCTCTGGATCATCCCTCATTGCCTTCCCTAACATCCCTTTGTCCCTGTCTCTCTGGATCATCCCTCATTGCCTTCCCTAACATCCCTTTGTCCCTGTCTCTCTGGATCATCCCTCATTGCCTTCCCTAACATCCCTTTGTCCCTGTCTCTCTGGATCATCCCTCATTGCCTTCCCTAACATCCCTTTGTCCTGTCTCTCTGGATCATCCCTCATTGCCTTCCCTAACATCCCTTTGTCTCCGTCTCTCTGGATCATCCCTCATTGCCTTCCCTAACATCCCTTTGTCTCCGTCTCTCTGGATCATCCCTCATTGCCTTCCCTAACATCCCTTTGTCCCTGTCTCTCTGGATCATCCCTCATTGCCTTCCCTAACATCCCTTTGTCTCTGTCTCATTGGATCATCCCTCATTGCCTTCCCTAACATCCCTTTGTCCCTGTCTCTCTGGATCATCCCTCATTGCCTTCCCTAACATCCCTTTGTCTCTGTCTCTCTGGATCATCCCTCATTGCCTTCCCTAACATCCCTTTGTCTCCGTCTCTGTGGATCATCCCTCATTGCCTTCCCTAACATCCCTTTGTCTCCTGTCTCTCTGGATCATCCCTCATTGCCTTCCCTAACATCCCTTTGTCCCTGTCTTCTCTGGATCATCCCTCATTGCCTTCCCTAACATCCCTTTGTCCCTGTCTCTCTGGATCATCCCTCATTGCCTTCCCTAACATCCCTTTGTCTCTGTCTCTCTGGATCATCCCTCATTACCTTCCCTAACATCCCTTTGTCTCCGTCTCTGTGGATCATCCCTCATTGCCTTCCCTAACATCCCTTTGTCCTAACTGTCT
Organism: Argopecten irradians; assembly: GCF_041381155.1. NCBI lineage: Eukaryota > Metazoa > Mollusca > Bivalvia > Pectinida > Pectinidae > Argopecten > Argopecten irradians. Next base: position 24,808,876 of record NC_091137.1, on the reverse strand, counting down.
CTCTCTGGATCATCCCTCATTGCCTTCCCTAACATCCCTTTGTCTCTGTCTCTCTGGATCATCCCTCATTGCCTTCCCTAACATCCCTTTGTCTCTGTCTCTCTGGATCATCCCTCATTGCCATCAACCTAACATCCTAACTTATTTATGATGTGCTGTGTCAACTGAGGAATGTTTACTGCTACAACAGCTTCCAATTGTTACATTTACTGAAGAAAATGCCCTCGAAATCCAAAACTGTTATATTTTTTTTTTACAAAACTAATTAAAATTGTTTATAAATCTGTATACTCAGACCACCATGATTGTGTAAATCTTTGTATAACCTATTGTAATTATATTCCCCGGATGAAATCTACCAACCTGATTTAGCTTTTTGACACTAGAAATGTGTTACAATGCAGACAGAAAGGTCACAATAAACCTAGTTTATACCTAAGGCCTGTTACTGCCGGTGTCACATTATGTAACCTGAAACTTGTTAGCCGGTGTCACATTATGTAACCTGAAACTTGTTTATTTATATGAGGACTCCACCCTTTCTCTGTACAACATATACTTACATACTCAGGTGCTCTGAAACACAAGCTGAAGCTTAACAATCAGGGGAGATAACTTTTGTGCAGTCATAATCCCAAGGCTATTGGTTAAGCAATATCTCAGGGTATATAACTCATTGTAAACAAAAATTTCAGGTGAAATATTTCAGGTGAACACTCAATATTTCATGTAGACAACTTTTCAAATAATCATGATTTCAAGGCTATTTGTACCAGCAAAGTCCCAAGGGAAAGAACTCTTAAATTAGAACTTGGAACAAATAAACTCTTGAGCAATCATATCGTCCTAATTACAATTTTCAAAGGAGATAACTTTTCATAATCCATCAATCAAGGCAAATTCAATTAAGCATTTTAGTTGTTATTCGATGATCAACATCCAATTTATATCTTAATAGTAATTCTTAGTCTATGTTTGTAGATTTACAACTCAACAATTCTACAACTATAGTACAGAACTATGAAGATGTGTACATTGCAAAGAAAACAGTCATGACAAAAGCATTATATTATTCGAACTCCTTCAAAGAAGTATCTTACACTGTTCTTAAGAAATAGCAGAAATAACTTCTTAATCGTAAACAGAGGCTCGGTTTTGTGATTTAAGAGAGGAATAAAATTTTGGAAATTGATGGGTGTCCTGTGACAGCTAATGACAGAGTTTAACACCGTTTTTATAATCTCGTCCAATAAAATTGGGACAAACTGGTCGTTACAATGTTATTGTGTGTTGGACCCCTGAGGAACCAACCACAATAGACCCACATCAGTTACCACGGGGCCTACCTGGGTACTTAGGAACTTCTGTACTTTGTACAACCTGGGTTAGAAATATTCACGGCCACAAATCTAACGTATGTGTGAGGCTCCCATGGCTGACTGGACACACGCCTTTTTATGCCAGGTATCACAAGGAAAAGACATAAAACAAATAAGTTTTATAATGATTAAACATTTTTGTTGGTTGCTTTAGCAGATGACTTCTCCAAGCCCAGTCATATCCCCAGCAGTGGTTCAAGTGATGACCATCAGCTTGACCCAGTCTCAGGCCACTGGACATAATGAATGGACCTTTCACAAAAGGACATAGAAATAGTTTTAGTCACCCACTTCAGAGTCCATGGATACCTGAGATCAAAATTGACCTCTGACAGCGTCCATTTACTGTCCAGGTAGAGGTCAGCATTGTGTCCTAACAATGTCTTTTGACCGACAAGTGTGAATTATGGCAACGTGGTCAGCATTAAATTGACCCTCCCTCAGGGATGGGGGGCTGTGTACCCTTATTAGATTGGGATACTAGATAGTAGATATATGGAAATACCACATCTTGGCCAGGCTTCAACAAGAAATTAATGCTTTAAAATCCAACTATTTTTACTGTATTTATTTAACCCTAGTAGTGCTGAATTGTCTCATTCTGGCTATGTCTGATTATGCTAAATCTGGGTGGTAATCAAACCATGTGTTATCTAGTCAGTCCTATCCAGCAGAAACAGGATTCCAACCAAAACCTTTAGTGTTATGAGGACTAAGGTATAAATTAATTTTTAATTGATGTCCTATTAACAGCCATTGCAAGGCTAAGGAGGTGAAGGAAAACCAGAGTTCCCAGAAAAATATCAAAGACCTACGGTCAGTACGTAGCACCTGCCCAACATGAGACTGGAGGTTGAGATGGAAGCTAAATCTAAACACTGACCAATACAAAAACCGAAGTACTTCATTAATGATAGATTAATTATGCTATTACACTAGTGTCACACACAAATATTTCTGACTTCCTTTTCAGCTCCAATATCTACCTCATTAAATTAACATAGCCAAAAATTTCAGAAATTCATGGTAATTATTTTGGGGCTTTCACAGGTGTTTGACACGCGAAACCAACTATAGTAACTGGATCAGTGCAAACATGTGCAGCTGTCACTTTCGATACATTTTTTTTTTTACATATAAGTTTCACTGAAAAATGCTTGAATACGGGAGTGTTTCAATATGACAGGTATATATAGCCAGTATCACGTGCTAGTCAGGAGTTTTTCTATTACATCAAGAACATAATTATTTATGTTAATGGTTCATTCCTAGTATCCAATTACATTAGGGGCAATTGATTAACATAATATGCATTTATCATAAAACTAATTTTATATAATAAATGTATAACCCTTCTTTTCACAATAAATCTGAAAACATTAAATGTGCACATCCAATTTATTTGTTGTTTTTCTTCTATGCATAATCGTTTTGAAACATACCTCCAAATCAATAAATGTATACATCAAATATAAGATATTTTAATTGTTTTGTTTTTCTGATTATAAAATAGACACATGTAATGATTTGATGAATTGATATGAAGGACTACTTACAATAAAATGAATCTAGAACATAATTCAACCTTTTTAAAGAAATCTTTTCATCAGTGACAGATCTAAAATCTTGTAGTTGTTGATTACATACTAAAATATGTTGATTAAATACTAAAATAACTTGATATCGATTTGATCAAGAGAGACATTAAGAATTTCAGCTGGATGATAACAGGTCAGGATAGCCTGCCTAGGGACAGTTGACAGTAGATACAAGGAGTTATCATCTAGCTACAATATGATATAACTCATACAAACATGCAAAACTCAAATAGAACTCAACAAAATTTATCTTGCGATACAAGAAATCAGATTTAAGGAATTGAAGAGTGAGTGTACGAAGACTTTCAATGAACTTAGAAGAATTTTAACCGATCTGATATTTTCAGATATTATTCTAAAGCTAAATGCTGAATGAAACTGCTGTAGTGTTGATCTGACTGATTGGTTAAGGTGTCTGATATTTTATCACAATGGCCCATCACCTCTGAAGGTTTGAGGCCTACAATACAGGGGGGGTGATGTCAATGGTAGGTCAGTGGTTTTAATCCAGGAACTCCTGCTATATCCTATACTATGAAACATGGCATTATGATTTCCCATCAACTTGTACTAATTTCAAAGTTTGAAGTAGGAAAATTAGAAATTTCTGTGAATTTGCTTTCCATAAGAAACTGGACTGGCTGTGTAAGGACATTACCTGACATGGCTGTACAGGAAGTTACAGCAAATGGGTAAAAGTATTCCCCCAATCTCATGGTAGAGACATAAAAACATTCAGTTGCTCAATTCAGATAAGTATAATGGGAACTTGGCGATTTTTGTACCACCTTGCCGCTCACCTGATAGTTGTGTAATAGATGCTGTAGCCGAGCTCTGTATTTAATTAACCACAGTACAAACTCCAAGGCGTACTCATTACCTATAATCTACAAACAATTTACAATGGTATATAATGGTACTGGTTATAATTAGGATTTCTGGGGGGTACAAATCTACAGCATTTCTTACTCCTCCAGTCGGTAAGTCTATCCTCATTTATAACCCTGATTCGTTTCTTCATTAACTGGTTTTTTACTCTCTAGATTACAGTAAAGCTATATGATAAATTACCTATCTGCTAAACACCTTTCACCAGTCTCCTCCTCACCAACCCCTTTTTATCATCAACACACGAATTAGATAAAGAAATCAAGATTTTGGACTGGGCTTAATGGTTTTAATGATATATACAGCTGTTTGATGCAAGCCAATATTTTCTTTTATAAATACAAAACTGCAAAATTCATTTTTGCTTGACTCATATTTTTATATATTACATTAAATGTGAACATCTTTTTACAAAACAAATTTGGTTTGGGCCTTGTTTTATTTCCTATTTCAAGTTGCGGTCATTAGGTTTTGGCCTGGTTCTGAGGTGAAGGAGAACTAAGTTTCTAAAGATAAACCACCAACCTACTCAAAACTTTCACTTGGTTCTCCAACTTGTGATAAGTGGAGGTTATGATGTTGTTGGGTCCTGTCAGCCCTCAGACCATTGTAGGAAGACGTTGATAAAGACACATTCTCGTAAAATCATGAATGAATCCACATCACAGCTATCGGTGACATATATTATAATGTTTCTTCTTTGTTGTTTATTGACTGTCATTGTTACGTCAAAGAACATTTGAATATTATTGCGTAATAATTTAGTCAGTTTTGTTGAAAGAAATACTAAGTGAGTGTTTCAATTTCCCTTGTTCTTGTCATTATCCTTAGTGCTTGTCGTCTTTTCTCTAATGGAGACTTATACTCAGTTTATCAACAATCAATATGGCGTGTTGTCTCATCATTAACCGTGTTGGACAACTCACCATCACAACATGTGAACTAAATACATATTTTGTTGATGAGCCGCTGGTGCAGTTTTCTTTGAGCAGCCAAGCAAGCTTAATGGATGATAAAGATTTACCAAAGATACCAAAATCAACAAATATCAAGGCTGAAGTCAATGAACATCATCACAACTGTAATTTGGGTATTGGGTTTTACAAGTAACAGAGAAATCTAAAAGTAAATAAGTGTTTTATGACGAACATGCTGCAGCTTGATGCATTGCAGGTCGGTGTAAATTTTTCAATAAATAATTCAGTGTTTCTGTGATGAATATGCCATCAGGTGAGGTTTGGAGTCACATGCATCATTTTATTAATTGTTATGATAATAGTTAACAATAGGTTATTGTTCACTGATAAAGGAAGAAGAAAAATCCTGTATTTTTTATCAAGATGCTGAAATCATATTTAATTTAACACCTTTCCATGTCATAACAGAAACAGAAATAGAAATTCTAGAATAAAAAATTAAAATAAACCTGGTCTGGTCCTCCAATATAAAATTATCTGCTTTTTTTCTGAAAAAACCCCCAACATGCTTCTTTTCTAACGTAAGACGCACTATGATGGGTTCAACCTATGATAGGAACATCAACAACTGGCTGGCCAGAATCCAAACAGGCTCCCCTGGCAGGGCAGGATCTCGAATTATACTAGAGCGCAAGGGGTGGGAAGGAGGTTGGGTAATCGGCGCTACGACAGGAAGCTGAACCATTAAATAGGTGGAATCAAATCTAGACACACACACGCTCACTTGTACATATGGCCCACCCCGTACAGAAAACTCCCATCCGTTCCTGCTTCCGCTTTATATTCAGCAAAAACTTAATGAAATCTAAACCACAACATACGTAAAAAGTATATTATCACATGGTTTGTGTTATAAAGCGAATTCCTTTTGTAACAAAGGTCTGTAGAAACTTAATAACATTGCCCTTTTAACCGTGTGTTTCATAGCCGTATATATGCCAACCATGTTTTGATTTGTGTGGTTCTTACGTCAAAACCAATCTTGCGAAGAATGTCAAAACGGTCTTGGTCGGAATGCTCACTTTGAAGACCGACATGACATACACACTTTATAATTCTCTGGGACTAGCTGTTAAATCCCAAGTATCTCCTTCTACATCAAAGACGAATATGAAATGATATTATCCCTCCAATGTTGGCTCAAATACCAAATTTGATTAGGAGTCTAAACACTGTTGATGCTGAAATGAGGCTGATTACGAGGCTAAACATGTGTTTTTTCCCCTCATTCTGTGTTGTGTTGATTTACTCTATCAAAGTTGATACATAGGATAATCAAGACCATTACTGCTGGAACCATTCCTAAAACCACACAAAAACATAGAGATTTTACCATCAAATATGCTAGGATGGCTAATGGAATATACCTTTTTACACTAAGATATTTGTTCATTAGAATTATGTGCTATAGTGATGTACTTTTACTAGATATTTTCTGACTCTCAGAAAACACCAATAAATTACTTTTCAGGATCTTAAAACGCTTGTGTCATGTAAATAACTACACTAATGGTTAACAAACCAGATGTAATTCTGCTTTATGTCAGGGAACCCAACACTTTCTACAGTAATTACCAATAATGACATTGGTTTACAAGGGGCCAAGTGGTTTCCGTTGTCATATATCACAGAGTTATCTGCCCTTACAGGTAGTTATTGATTGTGATGTCATTGTTTTATGGGTACAACTCTCAACAATTTCTCTGAAAAAGATGATGATAAAGCTGCCATTGTATAATAGTGTATGAAAGAGAATGTTACTAAGATTTATAAAATGTACCCTATATGAAGGTTTAATATGTTTTAAACTAACTAAACTATGGTTGTAAACACAACCAATACATCTTTCATGGATAGAAAACTCCTCGCATTAAGGGGTAGTTTACAGACAACCAAGGGTGGATGGATTTATTCATGGTATCTTGACTTTGCTCCGAAACCCAGTGTATCCCCTTACAATGAATTTTTATTTGTTTTCATACTAAATCTGACTTTCTGATTGGCTGATACTTTTTCTTCATATACTATGAAGAAAAAATCCGAGAATGGAGCAAAAACCTGACTTTATCATGACGTTTAAACATATTTTATATCATCAAGTAGTCTGCAAAATAAATTATAAGCATTGATGTCACTATTTTTTTATCTTCATTGGGTTATGAAATAAATTTTGTTTGCAAACTTTTGTGAGAATCCGCTGAGAATCTGCATCAATGCTTAAATGACTAATACACAACGGAATCACTCCTCAAATGATGTTTCTAGTCAGAAGTAATAGCTTATGTCACAATGCTACAAAATATTCCTCAAAATTATGTTCTATTACCCAAATCCATTTTTGAGAGTCTTTTGAGTTATTCCTGCCTGGTGTGTAGTACCCAAAAGATCCATCATTCTTATCCAGACTATACACTATACTTTAGCTCAAAGTGGTCTCTTACAACATTTTCTCAATTCGTTTGCAATTCAGACGATCATTCAAAACACAACTGCTAGGAGAGCATTACCCTACTTGTGGTTTTCAACAATCCAAAGTATTAAGAATAATGACTTGAAGATGGGGCTATGACATCTTAGAACTTTGATTTTTTTTTCGTGTGAGTTGTCTGGCAGACAAAACTGCAGCCGTAATAAATTTCAAGTCTATTTTACAGAAGGATATCTGCTCAGTATCAATGATGTTGTAAATTACTACATTTGGTTCAGAATGTAGTAAAATTTCTCTATTGCTATATTGAAAATTAAACATGTAAATTATTTTTGACACTTTGAAGTTGTGTCACTTCAAAATGTATATAAAATGAAAGTGATGAATTTGTTCTGATTGGAAGCGTTGGTATGCAAATTATGTCTCGACGATACAAAGTTTGTGTACATGAATATTTTAATTCTTTTCCATTCAAAACAAATTCCCCATATTTTAGTATTCATTTTTGGGGGACACCCGCTTTAATTTCTTTTGTGGGCAATTATGATTATTATACTTATAAGCAAACCCATAGTTATCATATTGGAGGCATAAAAAGTAGGATTAGTAATCAAAATTCAAGAAATTCAAACAGGATGAAGGATATTAGCCGAAGACAGGTTTTTCAATTAGCTGTATGAAATACATGCATAATCAAATATTTATTGTGCAAATGAATTATTAACCTGTATCAGGTATATAGGTTAAGGATTTGAAGTCATTCAGTTCACTGTTGTAATACTGTCAATGTCACTTAAATCTATTACGAAAACTGTACATTGTAATTCATCTGTAGTTTTCGTGTTAATATGAAGTCAAAACGTCCCCAGATTGATCTGTTTACATTAGCATTAGGTGTCAATTTTGTAATACTTAAGATCCCCAAAACAGGACACAATTCGTCTGTCCAAATTAATTTAAGCTAGTGGTATGTTTAACATCATTCTTTTAAATTTTGTTTGTTTGGTCCTTTTCACAACCTGATACATCCATATCAAAATTGTGGGTCATTCATGTATATACCAAGTTATAACAACCAATCTAAAAAAAAAAACAACAACAAAAAAAAACCGCTAAACTCCGTCAGGACACTGTAACTACATCATGTCGGATGAACGGGCTCCTAGCAAAATGCAGCAAGATAATAGCCATTTGGCAACCCCTGCACCAAAAGTTCAAATTGTTAAACAAAAAGTTTCAAAAAGAAACTAATCATTAATCCAATAATGTTATCATGAACTTGTGATATCAGAAAAGTCCATTACCAGCTAGAGGTATGACTTTGTGATATTGTTAAATGGACCAGTCCATTACAAGTTACAGGTAAAATATACATTAGGAAATACGTCCTGACCTCTATTTCAGTGAGTGACTAGTCATGTCACAGACATGTAATTATTCGTGAAACAGACACTTAATTAACCCAGAATACTAATATGTAAATCAGCACGAAAACAACACTGCTGATACCATAGGTAACCTGCCACTTATTAAAACAAGACTCACAGGCAGAAAATATGGTCTATCATTACCAATGCTTCCATAACAGTACCAGTATCCAAAACAAGCCATTTAACTATTGTCTGAGTATTAGAATATGTTCCTTTATAGAAACTGTGGTAACAGCCAATGTGATGGTGAATGTTATTATTTTTGCATAATTATACATCAGCAGGTTTTTCTTTGTCACCAACAAATTCTAATACCTAGGCGATGACCCAAGAACTGCTGACCCTGTATAAGGTCTGCTTATAGTGGATATAGCATTAGGGTAACCATGGTGATAACTAAATCACCTTGACAATAACCTTTAACCTAATGCTGTCACCATGGTCATATCTATTGCCTTGACAATTGCCTTTAACCTAATTCTGTAACCATGGTAATTAAGAAATCACCTTGACAATGACCTTTATCCTAATGCTGTAACTATGGTTTATAAAGGAATCACCTTGATAATGAACTTTACACCTGATGCTGTAGCCATGGAGATTACTGAATAACATTGATAATAATATCTATAACAGGGTTCGTCAGCACAATTTCATTTCTAAAATTTTGAAGAGACACCAATATACTAGACCTGCTAACACTGGGATAGACCGAAGTTCAGTGGTATTGTTGTCATGGTAACAGATTAACAACAATCTAATACACTCTTGGAACATTAATAGCATTTCTGTCCTCTTTTTATAACTATATTGTTCCAAATCATTATAACTCTAACCAATAAAAGGTTGTCTTCTTCGGAAATGTTAGGGACGGCTGCCCCAATGTACCTACTCACCTCATTTCCTCTACAGGGATGTAGTTGGAAGGAAAAGTTTGTAAAGTTTGTTATTTATCAACAAATGGATGATTTAAGGGTGTGTTGTGTCTACAATCAAAGACGGTCTATAAGATATACCATCAGGTGCCCTCCATCTGCAAACTTTACAGGATAGGGCAGAAAGGGGAGATAACCTTAAACTCTTAATAGACAGAGACTGTGAAATGATACAAAAGTGACTACTCTGTACATTACGGTATAACTTCTTCAATAACTGTTTAGTCAAGCTGATAAATATTTATGGAAAATGATATTTGAAAAGTGCATGGGACTGGACACTATGGGGTAGGATTAACATGGGTAAGACTTCATACAAATATGAAGTGAGTTGTGTTAGTCTATGTGAGTTGATATCAGAGCCTCGGGGAAGTAGCCATCATCACTTAACACAAATCTGTACATTTGTAGATCTATGTTGCTTCAAGTTTACATAAGATCTATGTATTGTAGGGAACACCTGTGTTTACATGTACATATCCTTGGTTTTATTTCAATAAGTCACATCCTTAAGCTATAAATGACAGTTTGTATCATTATAAAGATAGCAGTGTGAGGTCTATAAGCTTCAGGTCCTTACAAATCTAAAGCACGATGTCCTCATTCAAATATAAACTAAAATGTCCTCTTGTACCACTGTACTTTTACATCCTTACAAGTCTAAAGCATGATGTCCTCATTCAAATATAAACTAAAATGTCCTCTTGTACAACTGTACTTTTACATCCTTACAAATCTAAAGCACAATGTCCTCATTCAAATATAAACCAAAATGTTCTCTTGTACGACTGTACTTTTACATCCTTACAAATCTAAAGCACGATGTCCTTATTCAAATATAAACTAAAATTTCCTCTTGTACGACTGTACTTTTACATCCTTACAAATCTAAAGCACGATGTCCTCATTCAAATATAAACCAAAATGTCCTCTTGTACGACTGTACTTTTACATCCTTACAAATCTAAAGCACGATGTCCTCATTCAAATATAAACTAAAATGTCCTCTTGTACCACTGTACTTTTACATCCTTACAAGTCTAAAGCATGATGTCCTCATTCAATATAAACTAAATGTCCTCTTGTACACTGTACTTTTACATCCTTACAATAAAGCACGATGTCCTCATTCAAATATAAACTAAAATGTCCTCTTGTACACTGTACTTTTACATCCTTACAAATCTAAAGCACGATGTCCTCATTCAAATATAAACTAAAATGTCCTCTTGTACGACTGTACTTTTACATCCTTACAAATCTAAAGCACGATGTCCTCATTCAAATATAAACTAAAATGTCCTCTTGTGCGACTGTACTTTTACATCCTTACAAATCTAAAGCATGATGTCCTCATTAAATATAAACTAAAATTTCCTCTTGTACGACTGTACTTTTACATCCTGACAAATCTAAAGCACGTTGTCCTCATTCAAATATAAACTAAAATGTCCTCTTGTACCACTGTACTTTTACATCCTTACAAATCTAAAGCATGATGTCCTCATTCAAATATAAACTAAAATGTCCTCTTGTACCACTGTACTTTTACATCCTTACAAATCTAAAGCACGATGTCCTCATTCAAATATAAACTAAAATGTCCTCTTGTACCACTGTACTTTTACATCCTTACAAATCTAAAGCACGTTGTCCTCATTCAAATATAAACTAAAATGTCCTCTTGTACGACTGTACTTTTACATCCTTACAAATCTAAAGCATGATGTCCTCATTCAAATATAAACTAAAATGTCCTCTTGTTCGACTGTACTTTTACATACTTACAAATCTAAAGCACGATGTCCTTATTCAAATATAAACCAAAATGTCCTCTTGTACGACTGTACTTTTACATTCTTACAAATCTAAAGCACGATGTCCTTATTCAAATATAAACTAAAATGTCCTCTTGTACGACTGTACTTTTACATCCTTACAAATCTAAAGCATGATGTCCTCATTCAAATATAAACTAAAATGTCCTCTTGTACGACTGTACTTTTACATCCTTACAAATCTAAAGCACGATGTCCTCATTCAAATATAAACCAAAATGTCCTCTTGTACGACTGTACTTTTACATCCTTACAAATCTAAAGCACGATGTCCTCATTCAAATATAAACTAAAATGTCCTCTTGTACCACTGTACTTTTACATCCTTACAAATCTAAAGCACGATGTCCTCATTCAAATATAAACTAAAATGTCCTCTTGTACCACTGTACTTTTACATCCTTACAAATCTAAAGCATGATGGCACGATGTCCTCATTCAAATATAAACCAAAATGTCCTCTTGTACGACTGTACTTTTACATCCTTACAAATCTAAAGCATGATGGCACGATGTCCTCATTCAAATATAAACTAAAATGTCCTCTTGTACGACTGTACTTTTACATCCTTACAAATCTAAAGCACGTTGTCCTCATTCAAATATAAACCAAAATGTCCTCTTGTACGACTGTACTTTTACATCCTTACAAATCTAAAGCACGATGTCCTCATTCAAATATAAACTAAAATGTCCTCTTGTACCACTGTACTTTTACATCCTTACAAATCTAAAGCACGATGTCCTCATTCAAATATAAACTAAAATGTCCTCTTGTACCACTGTACTTTTACATCCTTACAAATCTAAAGCACGATGTCCTCATTCAAATATAAACTAAAATGTCCTCTTGTACCACTGTACTTTTACATCCTTACAAATCTAAAGCACGTTGTCCTCATTCAAATATAAACTAAAATGTCCTCTTGTACCACTGTACTTTTACATCCTTACAAATCTAAAGCACGTTGTCCTCATTCAATATAAACTAAAATGTCCTCTTGTACCACTGTACTTTTACATCCTTACAAATCTAAAGCATGATGTCCTCATTAAATATAAACTAAAATGTCCTCTTGTTCGACTGTACTTTTACATCCTTACAAATCTAAAGCACGTTGTCCTCATTCAAATATAAACTAAAATGTCCTCTTGTACCACTGTACTTTTACATCCTTACAAATCTAAAGCACGATGTCCTCATTCAAATATAAACTAAAATGTCCTCTTGTACCACTGTACTTTTACATCCTTACAAATCTAAAGCATGATGTCCTCATTCAAATATAAACTAAAATGTCCTCTTGTACCACTGTACTTTTACATCCTTACAAATCTAAAGCATGATGTCCTCATTAAATATAAACTAAAATGTCCTCTTGTTCGACTGTACTTTTAAATCCTTACAAATCTAAAGCACGATGTCCTCATTCAAATATAAACTAAAATGTCCTCTTGTACCACTGTACTTTTACATCCTTACAAATCTAAAGCATGATGTCCTCATTAAATATAAACTAAAATGTCCTCTTGTACGACTGTACTTTTACATACTTACAAATCTAAAGCACGTTGTCCTCATTCAAATATAAACCAAAATGTCCTCTTGTACGACTGTACTTTTACATCCTTACAAATCTAAAGCATGATGTCCTCATTAAATATAAACTAAAATGTCCTCTTGTTCGACTGTACTTTTACATCCTTACAAATCTAAAGCATGATGTCCTCATTCAAATATAAACTAAAATGTCCTCTTGTACCACTGTACTTTTACATCCTTACAAATCTAAAGCAAGATGTCCTCATTAAATATAAACTAAAATTTCCTCTTGTACGACTGTACTTTTACATCTTTACAAATCTAAAGCATGATGTCCTCATTTACTATAATCCAAAATGTCCTCTTGTACGACTGTACTTTTACATCCTTACAAATCTAAAGCATGATGTCCTCATTCAAATATAAACCAAAATGTCCTCTTGTACGACTGTACTTTTACATCCTTACAAATCTAAAGCATGATGTCCTCATTAAATATAAACTAAAATGTCCTCTTGTACGACTGTACTTTTACATCCTTACAAATCTAAAGCATGATGTCCTCATTCAAATATAAACTAAAATGTCCTCTTGTACGACTGTACTTTTACATCCTTACAAATCTAAAGCATGATGTCCTCATTAAATATAAACCAAAATGTCCTCTTGTACGACTGTACTTTTACATCTTTACAAATCTAAAGCATGATGTCCTCATTTACTATAATCCAAAATGTCCTCTTGTACGACTGTACTTTTACATCCTTACAAATCTAAAGCATGATGTCCTCATTAAATATAAACCAAAATGTCCTCTTGTACGACTGTACTTTTACATCCTTACAAATCTAAAGCAAGATGTCCTCATTAAATATAAACTAAAATTTCCTCTTGTACGACTGTACTTTTACATCCTTACAAATCTAAAGCACGATGTCCTCATTCAAATATAAACTAAAATTTCCTCTTGTACGACTGTACTTTTACATCCTTACAAATTTAAAGCATGATGTCCTCATTTACTATAATCCAAAATGTCCTCTTGTATGACTGTACATCCATACAAATACACCAACTAGTTAATCATGAGGCCTGCTTCCACATCTGAACTTTTACATCTATAGAAATCCATGTTCTCTTCTATAACTTGTACTTTTTCATCCATACAAACATGACTGTATTTGTACCTTCACTTTACAGAGAGTCAAAACTTTGACATGTACTTGTCCATCAACAGTTTTTAATTGCCATTTTGATAATGCTTAAGAAACTTTGATCTAAAATTAAAAAAAGGTCAATTCTAATTGGCAAGAACTTAAAACAGAAAATTGTCCAATGGTTCTATCACATCAATAGTCCAAAGATTCCAGATTTGTTTCTCTACCAATCAGAATAAATTTCATAGATACTAACGATCTCATCGCCATGGATATTCTAATTAACCATAGTTAGATTTTATCTAATTGTTCATTATTACGATTCAAGGTGATTGGTGATTTAGCAAAATGACAGATGATATACCTGTAAGTGATACGATAAATGTTACTTTTGAAATATCTAATTTCATATAGAGGTATTTTAAACAAATTGACATAATCATATGAATTGTGATTGAAATGCATTATTCTATATATATATATATATCTGTTTTATATTGGAGCATGAACCCAAACATTAACCAAAAATGTATCATTACACCCTTGAACCAATAATGCCTGTCATAATTAAGCCAACAATATATATCTATTTCAAATGACGATGAACCAAGAATGCTTTTGTGTCAGTCTACATGTATTTTGAACAAAGGATGCCTTTTATTTTGATTGACCATGAAACTAAGGAATGCCTTTGTTTCAATTGATCATGAACCAAAAATTCAATGAATGGTGAACAAAAATAATTTTTATTTTATGAACCAATAATACCTATACATGTATTCCAATTATTTATTTATTAGGAATGCATTTTATTTTACAAAGTTGAAAATTTACCTGGGACACAGCTTCAAGTTTAGAACCACGAGACATTGCAGCTTTTAATGTTGAAACCTATTACATTTCATATTAAATGCATCATTTTTATTTGTCTTTCATGTAAAAGTTACGGAGACATAATTATGCCAGGTTTATGTAAGTTTTACTCCTCTGGGGATGAACTGTTACGATTCTTGGAGTCAATACTACGAAGGGTATAGATTATTGATGACCTCATAAGTATATTTGCACTAATGAAAAACTATTAATTGGTTACAGGTAACACCAAATTTACATAGAGACACTTAATAACACGCCAGCAACGACAATGATATACAAGTATTCTGCTCAGGAGAAAATATAGAATGTCAAATTATCACTTATCAAGGGAAAAATATGAACACATGTCAATTTATTTCAAAAGTTGTCCTCAGGGTGAGGATGACCAAGAGGCAACACAAAAGGAGAGATCATCTTTATCATGTCAATTTAAATCAACTAAGGAGATACAGAAAGTTTGGAATAGATCACTCAGAGCTATACAAAAATAGTTATAAATAAAATAATAATTACTTTAGAATGTTATATTATTATTAGGCAATTATACCAGCAAATTTGTTCCATTTTCATTTTTATAGCCACGATTTTGAGAAAATATGTTTTCGGCTTCAGTGCTTTTTCGGATAAATGGAAGCAAATGGAAGTGAAATATTTGATGTAAATGGTGATAAAACTATCATTTTCTTTTTGTTAGTATTTAAGATCAGTAGATTTAGGTCGTCTATATCACTTGATATAAAATCTCAGTTATAGTTAATGTGTGTATGAAAGTCTAAATGTATGGCACAAGGAGTTAACGGACATGTCACCAAATCAAAGAAATGTAGACGTGGCAAAATAAACCTTGGAAAGTCACCATTCTTTATCTTAGTAGAAGCTAAAAAACATTAAGACTTCAGTCATCTATCAGATTGAAACAATTAAGCTTGAAATAGCTTGAAAACTAAAATAAAAAGCTTACAATAATTCATCAGAAAATATACAAATTTTGATATGATTCATAAAAGATTTTCAAGCCTATACAAATGTAATCAATAAAAGGGCAAACAGCTGTATGATAGATACTTGTAACAAATTGTCTTCTGAGCAATCCTAATTATTAATAAGAAAAGAAATGTTTCCAGGTTTTTTCCAATTAAGAAATTATACATTTTGCTGATGAATTCTCATAAGTTTTAAACACAGTATTTCAAGAGCGATAACAAAATTATGAATCTTGTTCACTTTCTTTTAATGAAAATAATATACATGTATACAAGAATTAATTTTGTTGGTAAATTTTTTTTTTTGACACAATATTCATAATTAATTTACAACCATTGAGTGGAGTTATAAGTCTTCCCTTTTATACAGATTTTGAAAAAATAAATTCCAAAACATTTCATATCTTTCTTAAGGTTTTTATGGTCAATTTGCTCCAAAATGTAGGTAATTTAACAACAATTTTCTGCATATATAGTTTTAATTTTTTTTTAATGGAATAGTTATTAATAGTAATAATGATAATTAAAATATGAAGTTTGTAGAGAAGCAGCTGATTTTCAGGGTAGGGGAGGTATTGTATGATCATAAAGGAATGATTAAAACAGTTTTCCATCCTGTTGCATTTTTAAAGTTATCAAATTACATTTTTTCAAAATGAAACAGTTGAAAATTATTTTTCAGCATTATAGCCTTATGAAAATAATTATTATGTTTTTCCATCACGTAATTTCATGGTAGGTTGAATCATAACCGTGTCTGTTATGGTAATTTGTGAATTGTAATGAAAGTGATTGTCAAAATTTTCATAAAAAAAATCCGTTATCAAATTTTAATTACTGAAAAACGTACATTTGTGTAGAAAGCACACACCTGGAGTAAAAATGGACAATGTTCAGCACACAAGCTGTGAATCTTATGACCAGGAACTTCAGATTTAACCTTGTCAAGTAATTTAAAGGTATCAATGTCAACATTTCCTATTTCAAAATTGACATTTCTTACATTTCAAGGTTAATTAATATGCAAAAGAACTTACCTACGCTAAGAGATCGGCGCACCTCTACTGCGGTAATTACATATGTTTATAAGATTAATCCGATGCAAGGCATTCAAAACACAATAAATCCAACATATCTGCAGTAAAAGCAGTAAAATTCCTTTCCTTCTGTTGTTTTTAATACATCACCAACATTCCGATATAATTTCAAGATGGAAAATACGTCAGATATTGCATTTTGTGTACACAAGTACGCATTATTCCAAAGATAGATATTTAACCAAATGGACACAAAATTATATTCCTATAATGAAATTGAAGGATTTTCCTTTAGATTACATCACAACTTTCACTTGAAAATTTCGGCAAGCTCAAACATCTGGTACAACACCTTCATGTACAGAGGGAAATGTATCCCTGTCAGTCATCCGACAAAATACTCCAGGTAGGTTCTACATTTGTATCCTGTCTGAGAATCAATTTGATTTAAGCAGATACATCCTGATTACGATATTGTTCTTCAATTAGCGATAACAAATTTGACACCAACTTGAAAGATGAATAGATAATAGTTGTGTGTAAATTTTCTGTATGGCTCCTTGTAACATACCACCTAGATTGAGTCAAACATTGTGTAGCCCTCACACATATGGAGTACGATCTACTCACTTAAAAATTCTTCAAAAAAATGTTAATCTCCACTAAATCCAACTGGTACCGTCCAAACCTGAACACAAAAGCTAATTAGCAGGAATGTCCTTCAATTAGCAGATAAGATATGTCACCAGTTTGGAGATATTTGATCTAAAACTGGGAGGTAGTGCCTTCTCTCCTACCTTAGCCTGTGGTTGACTGGTTGTGAGGCCTGTACTGACGGAACACCAGCGGTGTGGAAATACTGGGTGGTCCCAGGCAGCCCTACTTCTACATGTACAGCAGGCAGTGTGTGAACTGTCGTTATCTTCATAAGGCATCCAGCAGATCGCTTTTTTAGACATTTTTCTATCAGCCTACCTTGAACATTTGATCAGACTATGCCACCTTGGGTTTCTTTTTCTTCTTTTTCAAATCGAGAAACTAGTGGATTAAATCTAAGTGATGATGGATACAAATAGTTTGTGGGTAAATTCAACAGGATCGCCTTCCTTCTGTAGATTTGATACCTGTCGACAGGTTTAAACATCAGCCATTTTACATCTATTTCCTGCATATCACAGTACTTATTTCAGATACAGATCGGCATAAACTTAATCTTTAAATAATATTTTTAAACATTGAATTACCTCTGAAATTAATTTTTCAGATTTTCTTACTTTTTCAGACTGATCTTACCTATGTTTTAAGTTTTGTAATGTAAGTAAATGTTTAATATTTATACTGGTAAGAAATACTTCAGAAAAAATGTAAAAATTTGATAAAACACTATATTCTTCAAACTTTATTCCTGCACAATCACAACACAAAATTATCTGCATTAGGTTTTGAAAATTATTGCATATTTTCTTCCATTATTGACTTGTTACATTAAATTATTATCAATCCAAAACGTTCAATGAAATGCAGTTTTATACAATAACACAAAGACACAAGACAAATTAAACTGATTTAATGGAAGTTTATTAATTTCACATTATAAATTTTGGCATTTCTTAGGGGCTACTCTGTAAGTTATTTAGGATATAAAGAATTACTTTAGCAATTAATATAGATATAAATACCCCAATGTGCCAAGGGAATTCCCTTCGATGTGGGGTTGTTAAGTTCCAAAAATATGTGTGTCCGAATCGGGGGATAAAATTCAAATATCAAATATGTTGAATAATGAGGCCCAATATAAAAATTATACAATATATAAAAAAAAAGAGAGAAAATTTGGATATAAGATTTATCAAAATAGTTTGTTGAAGTTAGATTTAACATAAGATGTGAGTTTATGGTTGAAATTTCAAGGAAATATTTCTGTAAGTTATCTATCAATGAAGACCATATTTCTTCCATCAACGAATGTGACCCCCCAGATATTGTACCCCCATACGCCCTTATAAGGTCATGCCCTGGAATATAATAAGGTAAGGTTTTTACCATTGTATGAATAGATAAAGACATACATTGACCATTTTGTCTCACTTTAGCTGTCAATATAAAGTGCATATACATGATACCTTGACCACATATATGTGTGCCAATTTATGCCTTGTCATATAGCCAGGAGAATAATGATTAACCGTACATAGATCAATTTGCTTTTTGCGTTTTCTGTTAGACCGTTCAGAAAGTTTTTGCCCTTTTCACCAAATATATTGGTTGTTTTAACACACATCTGAGTATTCGGATAATTTACTTTTTATGAGTTGGTTGAAAAGAACACACACACATATCAACCTTTTTGAAGAACTTGATTTAATCAAATTCACACAGTTGTGATTTAAACCTGTGTATATAGAAATGGAGTTATCAGTGATAAGGACACATTTTGCCATTTATAAGGAAATATGACCACCACAGGCACCACAAAAAGCAGCAAATCATCAACTTAAATCTAGGGGAACTTGGCACCACATGTACGGGGAACAGATCTTAAGTTACCAATAAGACATGATGTCTTATATGAGAACTAATCTTTTCTTCCATTACAATCCATTTTATGACAAAATCTGTTTACTGTTTATCAAGAAAGATATATATATATAATATATTATCAAATTGTCAAAAGAGGTACATAAGAAAACATACAATATCTATAATATGCCCTTCTTATATTACAGCAAGCAATATTCTCCATAGAAATTAGTAAAATGGTCGTCACATAAGAACAAATTATGTCACAATGAATTCATATTTCAACATTCAAAACTTTACTTGAAATCACCAGATACAAAAGATATAATTTCCTAATGTTAATTCATAAATATACTATTTCCTTAGCTATTCCTTATCCTAGAATATGAGGTGCACAGAAAGTAGAGACTGAGGTTAAGTGTCAATGTTTCTATATTTAGAAGCTGGCAGTATAACTCAAGACATTCAGGTCAAATCCATCACAGTGGAAACATACATCTCAGGACATAAGTTTCCCCTGAAATCTGACACTCAGCAGATTTCCGTTTCATTCAGAAATCTGACAGAGGCTGAATTATCAGCCCCACAGAAAATTGCCATTTTTTTACATTACAAAGCCATTATAAAGTCTCAGATTTCACTAAGGAGGAAAAATGCACCAAGATGATTACCTCATACTTATTTTACAGATGTACATCACATTCTAAAGAAGGACAATGTAAAGTTGTGTTGGTGATGATCTGGATGTCCCTATGAGGATACTTAGATAAGGATTACAGTCTAAGACACACATGAACACTATAAGAAGGAAAAAAAACAATCTGCACCAAAGGATATCTTCTATCATCAGACTGGTAGTGACAAATGCATAGTAATCAATGTTGCATTTCTTATTCATTTGCAGACATCTAGGCTCCATTCTATAGTTTACATTTTCAGTTTTCCATTGTGAAGATAGCAATATTTCAGATATGATTGATTTTTTGGTGTGCTGACATTTTTTCACACTATCAGCTTGATAGCCTCATTACAACCTTAACATCAAAGTTGTATACTGAAAGACTTATAAATGCAAAGGTGACCAAAAAGACTCATTTATATTGAGAAAATCTCTAAAATAACATAACCACAAATATTTGAATTTTTACAGTATGTTGTATAATTTCCTGACTGAGTAGGACTCCATGGTAAAAATTAAGTCCAACTAGACACCAATCTATACTTAATTAAGACCAACTAATTAACATCTCCCTCTAAATGTGCCATAAAAATCGAGCTGTTTTTTCTTCACTTGTCCTGTCCAGGATAACATGTAAAAGTCAAGTATACATGTGCTGAACTGAAGTCAGTGAGGTACGCAGTCAAACACTTCGTCATCATTCATCAAATCTACGTTTGATCGGGATAGAATATAATTATCCTGACACATTTTATTTATCTGAATGTATGCGACTAAGTTTTTGATTATTTCTTTCTAGACACACTGTCTTTTTCCTCTTTAGAAAACTCCACGTCATGCCTGGTTAGGTTCATGTCGGACAATCAAAAATTTAATAATCTACTGAATCGGCAGTCTTTTGTTAGAAACGGAATTATACCACTACCGCCACCTTTGAGATAGATAATGGGATGTTCTATTATGGATGGAAAAACTAGTTAAACTTAACATCTAAATTGTAAATTATAAACAGGTCACCCCTGAAACATGCAATTGGACTGTCCCATTCAATGAATGGTCAGACTCATTATGAATTTTAAGGGACAAGAGGTAGAAATCCTTGTCGTGTATCTGGCTAGCTGTTTTGATATGCGGCCAACTTCCATAAATGTTTAGTTCTAGGTATAGTGTTTATTGGTCCATATCACACACCTCAGTCTTACTTTTATAGACAGCCTGATACAGCCTGGTGGCCATAACTCGGATCCATCATACTTTACGACTTGTATTGACGTTAACAATACAACGCCATAATGTGATACTGATTGTTAAACTTCTGTAGTATAAGGGGAAAAAGTCCACAACTTTTTGCATAATTTCATCGCCTCATTTTTTCTCTCTTGACCAATCAAAGTCACAATTTTATCCATATTCACACTTCAAATTATAAGACAATTTGAATACCCTTTTTATTCAAATAAGGAAATAGAAGGTTCCTTGGTTCACGGTTAAAATGGCCTAATTACATTGCACTGCACATCCCCAATGGGTGATTCAGGTATACCGACGTTTCACTAATACATCAACAAAGATAAATATTGCTTGACATATATTATCAAAATAACCAAAAAGTGAAGGACCAATAGAAAACATCTCCATTAAAACGATGAGGCGTAATAAATAAGAAAGAATTAATTTGCTTCATTCTGTAGGTAGAATAGACAAAAACTTGACAAAAGCACCATTGTGTATTAGGATTTTACCTTTCTGTAAGAGACGGCTTTAAATTAACAACAATCTGTATACCTAAGTAATATACCTATACATGTAATACCTTTGTACGAAATGCCTTTTAATATAACCTTTTACTGCAAAGAAATTGACTTCTGAAACAAATATCGCAAATTCTGAACATAATACCATTTCAGCTGTACAACAAAAACACACTAGAGCGATACGTACATTTCATAGATTATCAACTCGGAAACTTTTTCTATGTCATGTTCAACCCGCAGTCAGACACAATTTCATAAGTACCAAACTGATCGGTCTGATCAAGTTCTTAACTTCCCAATCTTTCTTAACACTGTAGATCTGAATAAACAAACTTTTTAATACAAAATGCTAATTAGAGAAGAGTACAATACATTGGAAATATAAACTTAAAATTGAATCAATTTTTATTTGAAAGAAGTCCCGGAGAAGGTTTGTGGCGGAGTGATTGTGTCAGACTGAATACGTCTATTCAGATTTCTGTAAAGGACACCGGAGAAAGGACTATGTATTGATACCCGAGTGTACTTGACACAACGATGACATCAGGATGTCGACTCAATTAGGTTCCCGAACCCGACGGTGTCGTCAGTGCTGACTCCACCCCTTTCTACAATTGAAACATGGCAGCTTGGGTGTTTACAAAACAAGTCGTTCTCTCCTGGTGGGTCGTGATCACACAAGTTGTCACTCCCTAGGATAGTTACATCACAAATATCTCTTAATCGTATCAGTTTTAGTAGTATCAGTTTGGCAGATCATTACCAAAGTCTTTAAATTTTTGATATTGTCTTGAATAATGTTTTATATGCAGTCAGGGATCAATCTAGGTTTTGGGGGAAACTACACTTTTTCAAAACAGGGGAAAAGTTTGGGGAAATATAGGGGAATTTTAATCTTCTTATTTTGGTCCAAAATTATATGCATTTTGACGAAAAAGTACTGTAAAACAACTAATTTTATTTTTAGATTTAGTAAAGCAAGATTTTAAGCTCAATAATGAAAAATTTGAGTTAATCATAAAATATGCAGTAGCTGTATGATAAATATGAAGAAGTTTGCAAACAAAAGTCTAAAAAAATTAATGAAAAATAAGTCACAGGGGAAATTTTGTTACAAAAAACGGTAATTTTTTAGCTTCAAATGGGGAATTTTTAAATCTTCAGGGGAATTTTAGGCCAGAGGGGAATTGATTCCTTGAAAGGAAATTTACCCATAAACGGTAATAAATCAGAGCTAGATTGATCCCTGGCAGTGGACATGTCAACATTCCAATGTAACGCTGCTCTTTTACTGTTACATTGAATAGTTTCTGAAATTCTGAATAATGTGTTGCCCAATAATGATCTAATGTTATGATGATTGTATGATATATAAGTCAGTTGTGGAAAAAGCAAAAGTTTTACAAGCATTATGAAAGATTGGTGTTATGTAGCGTAATAACGTGTTGTTGAGGCAATGTAGAAGAATGACTTAATGTTAAATGAAAAGTTTCAAATACAACTATTACTTCAGATCTAGAACGCTCAGTACAACAAGGACATTGCCTGTTCAGAGATAACCTTGCAAATTCTGTAATTCTTGGTCAATAGATGTAAACCATCCTAATATCTGTATTTCCTTGCTGACCATGCAATAAGGCAGAAAAAATCAACCAAGTCGCTGTCAAAAACTTCTCAAATAGATGTTTATGAACTTTTTTTTATATTCATTTGATACAATGGTTAAGATATTTCATCAAATATTTTATCATTTACTCCCGTTCCACGAGATCGTTGTATGGGGTTATGTACAGTGATGGTCTGGGGTACAATACCAAGGTAGATTTACCCAACTCAACCTAGTGATTACTCAGAGAAACGCCACCAAAAAGTAATGACAGACGTCAGCCAGCATTTCCCACTAATTCCATTTCTTGCTTCATGGGCTAGCCCAATATGTTGAAAGCCATCCCAACCGTACTTATTGGACGAAACGTGTAATCTTTAGCTAATAATGGGTATGACACGAAGCGTTCGCCGCGGGACACAAACTGGTGACACTGTGCCACAACTGGGGCGAGGAACGAATACTAGGACCCTAACGAGAAAATAATACCGTTTTGATGACCTTTGGAATGTTGAAATGCATTATTTAAATATTCTAAACTTCATATTAATTTTCAGAATCGGAAATACTTTTAATACAAATCATTGAATGCTTTTGAAAAATATTTCATTGATGAAATTATAATGGATAGTTTGATCTCTTTGCTATTCAGCTTGATAGTTTTAGATTCAATTTGACAGTTTCATATTCAATTTGATACTTTCGCATTCAATTCATATAAACTGGTGATTATAAACGAAGAAGTGAAGATCGAGGAATGCCTTTAAATATCCCAATCTTGAATGTAGATTTTAATGAAAGACATCAATATCTTTACAGACATGTTCAAATATCTCAAGGTATTGCAAAAACCAAGAATTTATTTTTGAACATTAAATGATTAGGTATCAGTTTCATACATAAACAATATAGATATTCGTGAAATCATCCATATTCACTAAGGCCGTCGACAATCACCACACACGAATACTACAGGCATAACAAAATGCCTACCTGAACGATTCTTGTATACATGTTAACTCCAACACGCCGTATAAGATTTACAAACACCTAAATATAGACAGATATAAATTTCTTCTCATTTCTCTTAATGTAATTGGAATATCATTAAGTCTCTCTGCCCTACAGTCATGTTCAGAAACACTTATTATGATTTGAAAATGATGGGTGTCCCTATAGAGTGAGATTCAGGTCGGTGGGTTCAATTTAAAACCAGATTACCGTATATCTGAAATGTTCATGTTACAATTTAAATTAAGCACTTGTAAATAACCTATTTTAGTCTTTATAAAAAGGATTTTTCTTCTGTAAATTATCTGATTAAGAGATTCCAATGACTACTTAACATTAACACTCTGATCTGTTTACATGAAAAATTAAAACAATCTCACGCTAATGCATCTATATCAATAATAAAGTTTAAAATTAAATCTTATAAATAACACTCATACTTGGAATGCTGATATAACCAAAATAAGCTAATGGACGTACATTTTCCTATAATTATAATTATGCATGAAGATGATATTTAAAACAATTTAGCATATGAACTTTATGTCATAATTACACCTATAAATACCCATTTGAATTAAGCTGGAATTGAAGACAGGTAGGGATTGCAAGGATATTCAACATAGCAGAATGAAAAGATTTCCTAAATCTATTTATTTCAGTAATACATTGCCACAACTTTAGTATGATTATCTTCCACAATTTCCAAATAATTTTTTTAGAAGAAAAAACACAAGTATCACATTTTTAACAAGTCATCTAACAAGAGTCATTTCCCCATTCCATGTGAATCTGTGTGACTATTAAAAAAACACAGTTTAAAAACATGTTTCTTTTGTAAGGATTTATCAAAGTGAAAAATAACATAAGATGTGCATAGCAGGTAGGTTTTCAATTTGTGATTAATCTCATTTCAAAGGCCTAATTTTACTTTAAAAATTATATATGTGTGTCAATCTACTGTGATAAAAAATGTCACGGTTTTCCGGAGATTTAAAAGATCGACAGGCACATGTGAAGTACAATGTACACTAGCGAGAGCTACTTCAGATTAACAGTGTACAGTACAGCTGAATTACACTACAGGAACTAATCATGATTATATCATATTCACAAATATGATGACTTCAATATAGGAGTGACCTGTAAAACCACTATAAATGATACATAATATCCTTTTACTAGAACAAATTAAGTAAAAATGTAAACAATATTTGACTATATTTTCACATGTTACCAAGATTGAAGTAAATATTTCAGAACAAACCTAATTATTGGAATAGATAATGAAGAAAAAATACAATAGCCAATTTTGATATAAAGATTCTGATAAAGATCATTTTCAACAATTTTTGAAATTTATTTTGTTTGAGATGAATAGCAGGGGAAACTCAGACTGATGATTATGACAGGCGAACCTGGTGGTGGGACTAAAAGTTATTATTTGTATAGCCTTTCACACACCGATACTCCCATCAAGGCTTTCAACACAATTCAAATGATCTTTTGAAAAAGACTTCAAACCAAACAAAATTCCTTCTTTAGAAAGAAATTTTAATTAAAACTAATTCCATCTTGCTTTTCCATCGGCCCAACTTGAAAACATCAGAAACGGAGATTATAACACTATTAAATATTCACAAGTCATTTGTTTGTTTTTCTGACAACCCTACCCACTCAAGTGGCCTGACCTTAAAAGGGCTGGTACAACTCGTCGGGATCCTAGAGGCATTTGTAAAAGATTCCGATACAAAGGAACTCTTTAGTTGTGGAGGAACAAACATTTTGTTTCCATGGTTGTTGGGATTGACAGCCCTTGAGATAGCACAGTAGCATGTAATGTTTGATTGGGACAAGTTTTCCGATTGGCTGATCACAAAGAATACCTATGGCTTTATTTGCTTTCGCATTGAGAATTTTAATTGGAAAAAGAAGAGAAATTTGTGAATAATCCCTCAATTAAAAAGTGTGATATGAAGGCATATTTTAACATTAAGAATTCTACATCAATTGTTCACATTCCACATGTGATCAGAATATCTACAATTTTTCTTTCATATCATGTGATGTAACATATTTTAAATTGTAATAAATTTCTACGACGTCAATAATTCACATTTTGTTTTCTTTCATGAATAAAAATGATCTAACAAATAACACCAAAAATGTTGCATATTTCGGAATAATATATTTCAGTCATGTTTCCATGGGTGTTTGTATTATTAAAAATTGGCTATAAATAATGTTGTAATGTCTATACTTATAACATTCACTGACTTAATCTACAACATGTACAAGATTTCCTTTAGATTTCATTTTGCACGATTGGCTTCCAAATAATCAAATCAGCTTTTTCACATATTCCTCATAAAATATGTCATTTGTGTAAAGTACGCACTCGGTATCTGTCTTCCTACGAAAAATGTGATGAACATGAAAATAAAATCCTTGTATGAAAGGCGTTAGATATCCAAATGTAAGATGAGACCCGTGAACACATTATTTTGGTAAAATCGGAGGCGCAGCCTATTACGACTTATATCTAAACCCATTGGCTTTATCTGTTCAGAGACCATATACGTTAAACACTCTTGCTTTAAGCATTAAACCTATAATATATCATTTGAGGTACTGTTAATGGTTACACTTACCAACTATCCCGGTTAGGATCTTATACAAAAATGTAAATAGGTTGATAAGAACTTTTTAATGGACAAGATATATATTACAAAGGTCCATTTCTGCATAGTTTTACAGTTTTTATTTTGTAACTGGACATATCATTCTTAGGCATTGACAGTCATAAAGCGATACGTTATGTTTGAGACAAATCAGCTTTGAAATTAGGAAAAATTGCCAAAACATCCTTTTTAATTTGGTAACATTCAATTTTTCAAAGGCAAATAAATTGTAAAATACATACATCCTCTGTTATCTAAAAATATTCAAATTCAGTATTTACTGAGGACGATGGAAAGATGGTTTTATTCTCTCCTGAAATGTTACATGCCTTGTAGCTTTGAATGTACAACTTGATTTCAGAGAGATTTCTTTCCTTTTTCATCAGAACATATCTGTATTTGGAATTGATAAGCAGACTTTGGGTATATACTAGTTTCTCTAAATCTGTATTTTAATGCACATGTAATAATGTATCGCGTTATGATACATGTTTAAACAGTGGAAATACAAAAGGTGCAGTTCAATGCTACCTCTACAGGTAACACTTTTAGGGAAATGAGGGGATAGGGTGATCTTTGCTATCTGGCTATTAATATACACAAACAGTATATGCAATCAACCTCTCAGTATGTAACATAGCCACCAGCTACGACAAACAGACTACGCTCTAAAATAACTAAAGGGCAATAACTCTTTAACTCTTTATAACTTTTCAAGGGCCACATCTCCTTCCATTAAAATATAGTTGATAAGTGATAATTAGAATTTCTCGCTCCTTATCCTAGGGATATTTTGAAAATCGATTTTTCATAAGACTTCTGGTTTTGAGACTCTACAGAAAACAATTAAAATTGAGTTTCAAAGACATTACACAATCAAATTGTAATAAATTGAATCAAATCAAGATTACCATAACCAAATCTTTATGCTTTTTCTTCCTTTTTGATTAAATTACTTTCATTTAAAATTTACCAGGTCAATTTTTTGAGCTGGAGTACCCAGAGGAAAACCACCAACCAAGGTCAACCAATGGCTAACTGCTATGAAAACCAAGAAGACTTTAAACTTGCAACTATAATGTATGGAAGCAGAAAGCTATGCCACTATACAAATTCCTTGTCAGGTAACAATATAGCAGTATATATGGTCTGATCAAGTATAAAAAAAATATGAATAGATGATTATCAGAAACACATGAAAACCAATACAAGAGTAAATATCTTCATATTGTATTACTCATGATCGACCGAATCTTTCAAAAACTATGTGCTAGATGATCAATTGCGAGTGTTTATAATCGGGTTTATGTATATCTGATGATGATGATAAGACTAAGACTATAGGTTAAATTCTTACCTTGTGGAGTTAGAACTTCCAGGATTGTCTATATAATATAATCCGTATTGATCCACAAAACATTGGAATATATATCTACGATCTGGTCACCACTGATTCCACACAAAACAGCATCAGTAACAACATAATCCACGATGCTAGTCAACTCGTCATATCATAGTTATGGAGCATTTACATTAACATTAAAGCAGCTTGAACAAATTGGGGAAAAAAGTGAAATTCAATCGAATGTTGATTTCATACATCCAAATTAAAAAGTGCCAGATCTGAATCCACTTTACAGTAGATTATTTTTATCTTCGAAATCAGCATAATCTGATAGAAAATTGTTTAATTATTTGACACGCGTTTATAGAAAAATTTTATTTTTCGGGTGACAAATTGATATTTTCAATTTGAGTTGCTTGTTCTACTTCCTTGGAATGGTAGAGATAAGAAGGATATCCAATATGTAAGAATTTGATAAAATTTGATTAATTGCTAAATAATCACTTAATACTTGTAACGATGAACCTCGAAAACAAGCTCATCAAAAATATCTACAGGTAAATCCAACACTTTTTGTGAACATTCGTTTAGCAACCATGTTTAACACAAATCTAACTTGTTAGCAACACAAAACGACTCCTCTTTCAGACTATCACACTTGGAAGTAGGAGAAATAACACGATGAAAATGTTCCACCCAAAAACTACACTTCCCAGGTATCAGACTTTCTTGGTTCCATCTGAACTCTATGTGAGTCACAAGCTTTGAAACCACTCGGACTAGAATAGGGGGGAATCAAACGGGGAGGTGACCGTGATCGTGTAAATCCATTAAACAGGACCACCCACATTTAACCACGAAATATCTCCACTATTGAATATAACCATATTTAAATTGTCTTTTAAAAGCCTAAAATGTCAAGGTCTGCAGAACGTTTTGTGTATTTTTAATGAAAAATGTTTTTTCAAATATTACTGTTTTCTCAGAGACCCCCTAACAACCCCCATTCTGTTAGGTTTTAGATTCTTGTATATGACGTCTTATCTTTTGCCCTCCTTGTATTTTTTAGCTGTGTGCGTAGACCACCCAAGCTTGCCGAGATCCTTGGTTCATATAGAAGCCTGGAAGCATATATCAGCACCCTACACTCTGTACAAGACCAACTACCCTGATGGTTGAGGTCAAAATAGAGTCGTGTATACCGTAACCATTCATTAAACCATATAATTTTAAAAAATAAATGGAAGAGGTCAATTTTTTTTTAAAAAGATCACAATTGTATTCTTCAAAGCCATACAAGTGTACAGAGTCAGGTTTTCCCGGTGACTCGCGTCTATTATCTATGTTTAATGGTTCCAATCATTCTGATAAAGTTGGTCATACCAAATGGTTCCAAATATACCATAAATAATTGTCGTGTGCACGCAATGACAGCATGAGTTATGAACCTACAGGGTCAGCGACAACATGATGAGAGCATACAAAATTGTCTATAAATAGGTTCGAAAAGTAAAGAAGTTTCAAAAATATGTTTCTTTTTCAGATCTACTTCAAAAGATCGTAAAATAGCAACACTTGTCATTTTATGAAAATGTGTTGCTGAATATATTAAATACATTAAGTTGTTTTTTAAAACTAAACCATAAAATATTCCTACAAATGTCTTTGATAAAAGAAGTCCTTTTTATGGATTTTTATTTTTAACTTTTAAATTTTTTTTCATGTAATAACCCATAAAATTATGATATATTAGACATATATTACATTCTTAAATGTCTTTATTTCAAACCTGGTATCTGGCACAATATAAAATTCAGCACTACATCAAATTAACAGATTTTTGTATCTCACAGCTACTGTGTTGTTTATGTGCAGTTTAAACATTTTGTAATGTTAGGTTTTGAAAATTATGTTTACATTTCCTACACAAAAGGCGATTAAGCGCTGAATTGGACACCTAAACAATCTACAGTAAATTGTAAATATAGATCTCCTAATGCATAAACAATTTAGTTTTTCAGATACATCTGTTTGCAGTAAAACGTTCGTAGAGGTTGTTGTAGAGGTCGATTGTTAATGGAAGAGTAACCTAACCTATTCACCCCTGAAGACAAATTTGAACTCTACTAATTCAAGTGCTAGAACAGCTCATTATGTAATTAAAGGGGTGATAGATAGTTCCCCTCCATTCTGGCTTTTCATTCTGGCTTATGCTTATGAAAAAAAAAAAAAACAGATTTTGCAACATCTTGGAAGACATAATTTTCATTCCAGATTTTTAGTTTATATCTATGATACTTTTGACAGTCACACAGAAATGATTTTGATTTCAAAATTAGACAAAAACACCAACATTAGACCTACGAAACGAATCTTTTTGAAGAAATTTTTAGCATATTCTGAACAGAAAAAATATGTTTATTTTAAGAAATTGCTTTAATTCTGAAATATTGACTGTCTTACAAATTCTACATACAGAATCACATTGCTGAAAAGTTGATAAGTGTTGGTATTCAATTAAGACCTGTTCCTTTGTTCTCTTCATTAATCAAATACGTTGGTGGAGTTTCTTTAAAAGATTACACACTGATAGCGGCCAACTTCTGATGTTGCTGTGTTTTTTAATTACTGAAGCTGCAGACGACAGTAATCTGTACAAATTAAGACGAAATTATGCCAGGAGTATTACCTAATAGGATTTCCTCCTGTTACAATATTCTTTGTGTTACAAACTAACACCTCCCCCTCCATTCCTCTTAACAACAGATTGATCTGTCTGAGATTTAAATTTCATCGACTTTTTTATCAATGATGCCTACTGGGTCTATATGAGGAATAACAGGCCTTTGTTTTCCCCGACAGAGGTTACAGAGTCAGGGTTCAGGCAGGGTAAAGTCATTCACTGGCATACGGCATATGTTACTGTTCCGACCTTTGACCCTTGTTGTGTTTTTTCCCCAGATCGGCCTGGTTTTATCGTCTGTGAGTTTAGCTGCCGTAACAACATCCAGTGTCTGTATTAACACAGTATCTGTTTGCCTCTACATCATCGCTTCTATTAGGCTTATTTACATTATCATCTTCATCCTCATCTGCTCAAGTCTGTTATTAGGTCTGCAGATAGACAAGTGATATGTGAGGATAGTCTAATGACTGACAACTAGGGAACAGGTACTTAGTATCTACGTCATCCGTCATCATCATCATCTTTTATTCACATCATCATCATCATCATCATCATCATTGTATCCATGCACATAATCATCATCATCATCATCTTTTACCCACATCATCATCATCATCTTGTATCCACATCATTATCATCATCATCATCATCATCTTGTATCTAAATCATCATCATCATCATCTTGTATCCACATCATTATCATCATCATCATCATCATTATCTTGTATCTAAATCATCATCATCATCTTGAATCCACATCATTATCATCATCATCATCATCTTGTATCTAAATCATCATCATCATCTTGTATCTAAATCATCATCATTATCTTGTATCTAAATCATCATGATCATCATAATCATCATCATCATCATCACCTTGTATCTACATCTTCATAATCATTAAAAAACTTGTATCTACCACATTGAAAATCATCTTCTCAGCAATCATCATTATCATCATCATGATCATCACCATCATCACAATCATCATAATCATCATCATCATCTTCATCATCATCACCACCATCATAACAATCATGTTGTATCATCATTATCCCATCTTGTATCATCATTATCCCATCTTGTATCATCATTATCCCATCTTGTATCATCATCAACTCACTTTTACAACAGATTCCAATAGAAACTTAAAACTTGAGGAAGCTAACTAATTAACCATGAAATTAGGGGGCACACAACCTGTCCCTATCTATTAGTCCCTGTTGGTTCTGATCGCTATCATGATAATTGATCTACATCAACAACGTTATACCAAACTGCTCAACAACACAGCTTTCAAAATAATTTGAATGGCACTAAATAGGAAATGAGAACAAAACACAACACAAAGAAGTTAGAATCGTAGATTCCATTGAATACCGTTACAGCAGACTGATTGGTAGCGTGAGCAGCAGTCCTCCCTAATTATCCCTCCCCTTAACAAGTCCCACCTTTGATCAACACCGGTATGGCTTGTATCATGAATTAAATGGCCATTTTTGGTCCAACCAAGCGTGACCGGCCTTGAATATTGAAATGTTGACCTTTGACTCAGACGAGAGAAAGTCATGTCTTCTAATGGATTTTAATGCTTGAAATGTTCTGTTTCCATTCCAGAATGACGTTACCATAACTTTAGTATGCAAATACGCTACCTACACCCATCTTTGTAGCCCCAACAAACATAAGATTTGAGAATCCCGTCTCCCTACCGTACCTCATCTCGTACTCGACGAGAGTAACATAGAGTGGTCTCCCTTCCTCTTTCCTTTATGGCGCTACACAGCTCGGACGGCAATTGCATTGTGTCTATTTCGTTTCGCTGTTAGGTCCATTTATTTGACGTTTTAGTCAAATTTTTTCACACATTCAGTTGTGTGTTTACCCATCTGCCCTGTGTTGTTTTCTTTTTGTACTGTCATTCGTTTTTTGTGCCTTTTTCGGCCGTTTTTTTGACTGTTCCACGTGCTTGCCGGTGTTCCGTGCGATCCGTCATTACTGGTGACGTCTCGCTGTTTCCGGTTTGTTTACGTTTGTTTTTGTTCGGTTTTTCGTCGCTGAGGCTTCGTTGCCGTTGTTATTAGGTAAGATTTGTGTCACCTAACACTGTTTTTTACGGGTTTAGCGTGTGTTGCTTATATTTTACGTTTTTGACAGTCTCTGTTGAGTCTGAGGAGAATGATCAGTTGCTGTGCCCCTGTCGAGCACTTAGGTTTTACCTTGATAAAACTAGGGGGGGGCGAGGTACTCGATCTCGTCTATTCTTGCCCATTAAACAGGGTCAGCAGGATATCTCCTCCCAATCCATTTCCAGATGGATATGTCAGGTGATCAAGATTGCTTATGAGCTATCTAATGATCTATCTCGGGCGAAATGTAAGGTGAGGGCTCATGAGGTTAGAGCCCTTGCAGCTTCTTTGGCTCTCCTAAATGGGTCCTCATTCCAGGACATCATGTCTGCTGCCTTTTGGCGTGGTCAGTCTACTTTCACTGACTTTTACCTCCGGTCCCTGTCCTCTCATTCTGAGGGACTGTTTTCCTTGGGTCCAGTTGTGGCGGCTCAGTCTGTGACTGTTCCTCCGCCCTAGACATGGTATTTATTTTTGGTTTTAACTGTATGCGGGCAGGCATCACGATGGTACTCCTCTTTTCTCTGGGAGGTATTCCATTTTTTATCCCTTTCCTTCGGGGGGTTCCTGGAACCCCTTTTTTTATTCTCCCTACTGGGGCTTGTCTCCTGGATTTGACGTTTGATTGGGCTGCCTGGCTTCGGACTCTCCACTACGGTAAGACGAATTCGCATACTAAAGTTATGGTAATGTATTACTGAAATGAAATTGAGGTTTTTCAATGTAAAACCAATTTTCATGATGTAATACTTACCATAACTTTATGGAGTCCCACCCTTCTGTTTCCTCCCCTTTCCTCCTCAGCCATTTTGCCCCTGTGGCTCCATAAAGGGTTTTTGAGGAAGGGAGACCACTCTATGTTACTCTCGTCGAGTACGAGATGAGGTACGGTAGGGAGACGGGATTCTCAAATCTTATGTTTGTTGGGGCTACAAAGATGGGTGTAGGTAGCGTGTAGGTAGCGTATTTGCATACTAAAGTTATGGTAAGTATTACATCATGAAAATTGGATTTTAATGCTTGAAATGTTCTGTTTCCATTCCAGAATGACAAAGCTATTCACCTGATTGATTGTGAGTAGAATTATACCTCACATTGTGAGTGTACCATCATCATGACAATTAGACTATGGTGGTTAAAGATTGCCAAAAGAAAAAAAAAGACTCAAGCTATGAATCAAATCCGACTCAAATAGGCCTTCAATGAAGATAAGAGGCGCAAAAGTCCTTATTGCAGTCACATGATTTCTTGGCCTCTTGGGTTATTTAGAAAGAAATTTATGACCTTGAATGAAGGTCAATGCCTCCCATTTCAGGCCCTGAACACCAGATTTTTTGGCTTTAAAGTCCCATTAATAAATCCTTTCATTTTTAAAAAAATGTTTTTTTTTATCCCTATGACATTGTTTGAAGGTCAAGGTGACTCATTATTTCAAACTTTGAAGAAATTGCAACACAAATAAATAAATAATGAATGAATAAAATTTCTTGGTGTCTTGAGTTTTAAGAAGTTACCTGATAGACAGATGACCCAATTTTAAACAACTTTATAGCGTTTATTCTGAAATACAATTATGTTCTACTTGAAAACATTTGAAGATAAACTTTAAATCAAAAAAATTTATGAAAAGCAATAACTACTTATAAACAAATTATGTAAAAGATACATAATAAACATATTACATACCAACATTAGAATAATCCCTTACAAAGGGAAATACTTTAATATCACAACCTCTTTTTATAATAAAAATCTCTTTTCATTTTAGGCACATCAAAAACCTTTGCAAATATCAAAGCTGACAGTAGCAGACGCATAACATGTCTATTTTAAATTGGAGAATAAGCCTATGCAAACGTTTGTGCCAATCGAAGCATGGCTCCAACAAACTTGTACTTTTGTCAGGCCCAGGTGTGCTTGTATCTCACCTGAGGTTGTGCACCCCTACTAACCTCGTCAAGTACAGGTGAGAGAGATGGGGGCCTCTAGGGAGGAGATCATCCAAACTCTTCTCCATATGTGTAAAATCGTGAAAACATTCAGTCCAACAGAAAATCCTAGCTATCACTAAACCAAATCTTCTAAACCAAATTGTTTTAATTTTATTAATAGCAGTTTTGAGTATTGTTTTCATGGAGTTGAAATATAGTAAGAAATATAAGAATTTTAAAGAAAATTTTTAAATCCAAGATAATTTTTAACAAATATAAACCCATTGTAAAAATAAATCTATAATTCTTTGTTTGGAACAAAACTACATCAGAGCAAAGTAGTTAAATATTAAATAAAAAGTTGGCCATCAATTTCCCCCTTCAGAGTCCCAGTCAAAAACTTCCCAACAAGTTTTTGCCAACAGATCAATCTTTCTTTACTTACAAATCCATGGACAGGGAACTGAAGTCTGCAGCTGTGATTTCATTCAATCGGCTTTTGTTAATAATTTCCCAATATCATTCCATGTAATGTATTTTTATTCACTACCATTATAAAAGAAGGTGAAAGAAACCTAGCCCCTATAGGGATGAAAGTGAAAGGAGATGGGGAGTTCTTCTGTAAAAATTCATCCATATTGAAAAGAAATTACCTCCATTTTATGCAACATTCCATGGCAACTGAGTTGTATTTTTGTGGCGATAAAGACCAGAATATCCTTAGCAAGAGTAATATGAAACTTGAATCATGAATCAGGCCACGAAAAAATGTGGAAATGATTAGCGAAATTTTTAGAAATCTGTCATCGGTCAAAAATGCATTTGGTTTCCATAATAGTTTTGGCGATTGAGAGCTATATCTTGACAATATTATCACAAGCCCTCCACCTCTAGGGCACGAGTAAGAAACCTATTTTGGGCAGTTACAAGATACTGACCACAGATTGGTGTTTTTTTCAGACACACTCTTAAATGACGACTTTCAGTAAAATGTTAAACCATTTTTTTTTAACCCTACAAATTTTTTAACAATACCAATTGTTTTTTTAAACCAAACTTTTATAGAGATTCTGAAAAAATATAGAACCAATATATAACTAATGAAGCCATAGTGAGAATATTATTAATTAACATTCAAAATACACATCAATGACACCATATCGTAATCAATCATGAATATTTTTTGAATTGAAAAACTGGAATAAAGCATGCCAATCAACTCACCAGCGGTTCTCAGCAGAATAAAATCATAAATGCTATCATAGTCATCATTTAGCCATATAAGCAAGACCGCAAACATTTTATACACAAATACGTTATAATTCAATCTTTTTGTTTTTGAAGTGTCAAACTGGCTATAACAATAACCATTCATGACAACATACAAACATTATCTACTGTTGTTCGTCATCAGACGCTTGCCAGAAGTTTATTCATTCATTCATTTTCATCTAATTAGACAGACATATTGTTAAAATCCGACGTCTCGGAAGACAGACACAGTGCTAGTGTCACGAAGGTAGGAATTGTGCACGAAGCCAGGAGCAGACGCAGAGAAAACAGCTAAACTTGGGTAGCAATGAGTGCAGAAAACTACTGACCTGAACGAAAATTACGCCCTGAAAACACCACAACCAAGTCATTACGCCCTGTACATATATATCTGTCTAAATCTGGGGTCTTGGAGGCCAAATTTGGGGAAGGTTACAGGGCAGTGTATACACAACATCACATCGTCTTCACTTATACAATATCACATAATCTACTAGATTATGATGTAATTGGTATAGAAATGATATAAATATTCTGATTTTTTTTTTGATGCTGATATTGTTTTTGCTGAAGGTATGAGCTTAATGATAAAGAATTAATGGAAGTAGAAAAAGCAGAAAATCAAAAATTGTGCTCAGGTTCCAGCCGCAAACATGAAGTCAATACGAAAGGCAGAAAATAGCATCTTAATTGGGTATGGAACACATGATTTTGTGTTAAAAGTTTGATCCACATATTTTATCTTCAACTGAAATAATATTATAATTTTCTCATTTATTAGCAGTTCATTCTTTTCCAGTGATACAATATTATCTTCTTGTATCGGAATCTCGATCTACTCCAGTTTGGAGTTCCTGGAGTTGTGCCCCCGGTGACAATAGCTGACGGATGTGATGGGTTTGTGGTTTGCCTTCGTCAGATCATGGGTGAATAGCCTAGTGTAACATGTCAGACAGACACATAATACCCTACAAGGGTACTGGTGACATTTCTTAACAGAAGGGTATCCACCCCTAACACAGAGATTGTGGATTTCCAAAATTAAATCTATCACGTCAGCTGTAAACGTTTGTTTCTCCAAAGCCTACATGTCTATTTTTAACTTTTTCTTGGTGAGCAATGCATTAAACATCTAGAGAAATGTAGCAATGGCGGTCATATACACTGCATCTAGTATATCTGACATATATCTATCATTGTATTGTCTTATTCAACAATGAGTGCTTAGGCAAGGCGATCCCATTGAGTGTTTTCAGAGGGAAAACGTAATACACGAAATCTAGAAAAAATGTGTCAAAAACCGCAAATTTGGAAGATGATTCACCCTTGGGGAAGTTTTTGTGGGCTGAAAAATATATCTGTTTTTGTCAATTCATTTCGGTTAATCAACATGAAGTCTGATTAAATCTTCAATACTTTAACCTGGTATGAAGGACCCATATATACTGTACATTTTAGTGTCTATTTAAATGCTCACTTCTTCCTTGTTTTAATTGTTGGCAATTTTAACACTTCAATTTCTAGTAGAAAACTTTTGCTTTTATCTTATAAAGCTTCCGGAAAATAAACCACCATATTCATTTCTATAATGAGCATTACAGAAATAAGAAAAGTGCTAGCAAGGAAACGGTGAATTGATACTTTGTAACAAATAACTTCAATGCTTACCTAGCATTAATTTTAATATTTCGTTTTTTACTTCTATATCTTATTTATAAGAAATTTCAAAATTAATGGCAGTTTAACTCTAAGCTGATCAGGTAACGCTATTCATAAGAAACTAATGTATATAATTATGACCTGATTTCTGAGTAATAATTCAAAGAGTCGTTTCACTTCACAATGTACAGAACAGTATCGAATACAAAATCAAATAACACATTAAAAGTTACCTGGATTTAAATCTCAGACATTTTCGTATCGATTACATGTGATCATGAAATGACATATTAAATTTTTTTCTTGAAGTGCACGCCTTATCAACAAAATACAAGCAGACCAAGCAACAACTTTTTGGAACTTAAACTCCGGTAAGAACGTTGTAATTGTATATCGGAGTCGCAATTGTAATTATAGGCCAATGGACACGAACTGACACAAAGACTCAGGGTCACATAGACCAAATCCCCTCGCACAGTCGAATCAAATGTTTATATCGTACAACGCTACCCGCATCACATTTCAGAATTGAAATTCGGGTGGCGGAGATTTATGCGATAATTTAAACGATAAAATAAGAATATAACTTTTGACTCATAACAACAATTTGCATGGGTCATAAATTTCCCGGTAGTGAACGATGAGAATAAAAGGAAACGTAAAATCTAAGATTGCTATTGATAAAGGTTTTAATGACTATACATATGATTACTTTTTCATTAGGATTTGACCTTGGCAAGTTTTCACGTTTAAATCTAGTCTAGAAATACTCTCTGAACTATTGGGGATTCGGGTGGCTTAGTGGTTATGGTGTCTGACTTTATACCCCTTGCTCTTTAGCTTGTTGCCATTGTATCAAAGTTGCTAAAGCACTAGCCCTCTACTTCAGGACAATGGTGGACAAGTGGTTAGGGTGACTTACATTCTACCATTAGCTATTTGTCTCTGGGTTGTATTGGTCCGAGTGGTCAAGTGTCCACACATTCTACCTCTAAACCTGTATATTTTGACAATAGTGGCTGGATGGTTATTACATATGACATAAGATTTACCCTCTACCACTGGACTGCAGTGTCTGATTGGTTAGAGTGACTTACATTCTACCATTAGCTTTTTGTCTCTGGGTTGTACTGGTCCCAGTGGTCAAGTGTCCACACATTCTACCTCTAAACCTGTATATTTTGACAATAGTGGCTGGATGGTTATTACATATGACATAAGATTTACCCTCTACCACTGGACTGCAGTGTCTGATTGGTTAGAGTGACTTACATTCTACCATTAGCTTTTTGTCTCTGGGTTGTACTGGTCCCAGTGGTCAAGTGTCCACACATGTCTGATTGGTTAGGGTGTCTTACATTTTGCCATTAGGTTTTTGTCTCTGGGTTGTACTGGTCCCAGTGGTCCAGTGTCCACATATTCTACATTCTACCTATAGTTATTACATATGACACAAACCTTACACTGAAAGGCTGTAATTCTAACATTTACCATCTACCTTTGGATTGCAAATACTTACAGGTTGATGGTCCCTCTCCCCTAGACTTCTGCTTTTTTTCAACTGCCAAAACCTTAAATGACCATATAAAGCTGTTTGATCAGAATAAAACAAAGGACCCAGATGGAATCCCAGATGGAGGTGATGGGGACGATGAGATCATTCCAGAGAAGTCTCTACATCCAACAGGACAGATAAGACAAACTAAATAAGTGTGGAAATTAGCACAATTAGTAGATAAAGTGTACATCAAAATTAGCTAGACTTATCTCAATTCTAGTGCATCCCTGAGACAGGACAACACTCTACACCTGCTAAAAGCTCGACAAACTGGCAATATTTATTCACAAAAGTCCCCTCCTTTTCTATGTCCTCATCAAATGTAAAGTACATGTACACCTGTTCTCCTCCTCAAGCACACAAAAAATAAATAACAATAAACAATGGTATATGATATGATGGTAATAAACATATGTTATTAATTATATTCTTGTTCCACGTCACCTCACTGATCAATCATCTACTATCCTGTTAATGTAAACATCAACTCCAAACATCCATACACCAACACCTGGTTTATCAGTAACAACACCAACTCCAAACATCTATACACCATATACCTAGTTTATCAGTAACACCAACTCCAAACATCCATACACCAATACCTGGTTTATCAGTAACAACACCAACTCCAAACATCCATACACCATATACCTGGTTTATCAGTAACAACACCAACTCCAAACATCCATACACCAATACCTAGTTTATCAGTAACACCAACTCCAAACATCCATACACCAATACCTGGTTTATCAGTAACAACACCAACTCCAAACATCCATACAACATATACCTGGTTTATCAGTAACAACACCAACTCCAAACATCCATACAACATATACCTGGTTTATCAGTAACAACACCAACTCCAAACATCCATACAACATATACCTGGTTTATCAGTAACAACACCAACTCCAAACATCCATACACCAATACCTGGTTTATCAGTAACAACACCAATTCCAA
This sequence comes from Argopecten irradians, assembly GCF_041381155.1. Classification (NCBI taxonomy): domain Eukaryota; kingdom Metazoa; phylum Mollusca; class Bivalvia; order Pectinida; family Pectinidae; genus Argopecten; species Argopecten irradians. The sequence continues at coordinate 24,768,001 of NC_091137.1, read as the reverse complement.
ACATCCATACACCAATACCTGGTTTATCAGTAACAACACCAACTCCAAATATCCATACACCATATACCTGGTTTATCAGTAACAACACCAACTCCAAACATCCATACACCATATACCTGGTTTATCAGTAAAAACACCAACTCCAAACATCCATACACCAATACCTGGTTTATCAGTAACAACACCAACTCCAAACATCCATACACCAATACCTGGTTTATCAGTAAAAACACCAACTCCAAACATCCATACAACATATACCTGGTTTATCAGTAACAACACCAACTCCAAACATCCATACACCATATACCTGGTTTATCAGTAACAACACCAACTCCAAACATCCATACAACATATACCTGGTTTATCAGTAACAACACCAACTCCAAACATCCATACACCAATACCTGGTTTATCAGTAACAACACCAACTCCAAACATCCATACACCATATACCTAGTTTATCAGTAACAACACAAACTCCAAACATCTATACACCATATACCTGGTTTATCAGTAAAAACACCAACTCCAAACATCCATACACCATATACCTGGTTTATCAGTAACAACACCAACTCCAAACATCCATACACCATATACCTGGTTTATCAGTAACAACACCAACTCCAAACATCCATACACCAATACCTGGTTTATCAGTAACAACACCAACTCCAAACATCCATACACCATATACCTGGTTTATCAGTAACAACACCAACTCCAAACATCCATACACCATATACCTGGTTTATCAGTAACAACACCAACTCCAAACATCCATACACCATATACCTGGTTTATCAGTAACAACACCAACTCCAAACATCCATACACCAATACCTGGTTTTATTAGTAACAACACCAACTCCAAACATCCATACACCATATACCTAGTTTATCAGTAACAACACCAACTCCAAACATCCATACACCATATACCTAGTTTATCAGTAACAACACCAACTCCAAACATCCATACACCATATACCTGGTTTAACAGTAACAACACCAACTCCAAACATCCATACAACATATACCTGGTTTATCAGTAACAACACCAACTCCAAACATCCATACACCAATACCTGGTTTATCAGTAACAACACCAACTCCAAACATCCATACAACATATACCTGGTTTATCAGTAAAAACACCAACTCCAAACATCCATACACCATATACCTGGTTTATCAGTAAAAACACCAACTCCAAACATCCATACAACATATACCTGGTTTATCAGTAACAACATCAACTCCAAACATCCATACAACATATACCTGGTTTATCAGTAACAACACCAACTCCAAACATCCATACACCAATACCTGGTTTATCAGTAACAACACCAACTCCAAACATCCATACACCAATACCTAGTTTATCAGTAACAACACAAACTCCAAACATCTATACACCATATACCTGGTTTATCAGTAAAAACACCAACTCCAAACATCCATACACCATATACCTGGTTTATCAGTAACAACACCAATTCCAAACATCCATACACCATATACCTGGTTTATCAGTAACAGCACCAATTCCAAACATCTATACACCATATACCTGGTTTATCAGTAAAAACACCAACTCCAAACATCCATACAACATATACCTGGTTTATCAGTAACAACACCAACTCCAAACATCCATACAACATATACCTGGTTTATCAGTAACAGCACCAATTCCAAACATCCATACACCAATACCTGGTTTATCAGTAACAACACAAACTCCAAACATCCATACACCATATACCTGGTTAATCAGTAACAACACCAACTCCAAACATCCATACAACATATACCTGGTTTATCAGTAAAAACACCAACTCCAAACATCCATACAACATATACCTGGTTTATCAGTAACAACACCAACTCCAAACATCTATACACCATATACCTGGTTTATCAGTAACAACACAAACTCCAAACATCCATACACCATATACCTGGTTAATCAGTAACAATACAGACTCCAAACATCCATACAACATATACCTGGTTTATCAGTAACAACACCAACTCCAAACATCCATACAACATATACCTGGTTTATCAGTAACAATACAGACTCCAAACATCCATACAACATATACCTGGTTTATCAGTAACAACACCAACTCCAAACATCCATACAACATATACCTGGTTTATCAGTAACAACACCAACTCCAAACATCCATACAACATATACCTGGTTTATCAGTAACAACACCAACTCCAAACATCCATACAACATATACCTGGTTTATCAGTAACAAACACCAACTCCAAACATCCATACAACATATACCTGGTTTATCAGTAACAACACCAACTCCAAACATCCATACACCATATACCTGGTTTATCAGTAACAACACCAACTCCAAACATCCATACAACATATACCTGGTTTATCAGTAACAATACAGACTCCAAACATCCATACAACATATACCTGGTTTATCAGTAACAACACCAACTCCAAACATCCATACAGCATATACCTGGTTTATCAGTAACAATACAGACTCCAAACATCCATACAACATATACCTTGTTTATCAGTAACAACACCAACTCCAAACATCCATACAACATATACCTGGTTTAACAGTAACAATCAATCAACGCTTTGAGAAACTTCAGACTGGACAGAAATAATCCAAACAGACATGACAATGATGGTTTTCATGATTCCACATCATATCATATTGCACTACGATTGTTTTGGTAGGGTCTCTCCATATATAGATAACTGAGTGTTGTATGTACATGTGTATGTTTTATTATAATCCTGTGTGTCTCCTTGTGATAGCAAAATCTCTTGACCATTTATAGTGCTATCTCCCTGAAACATATTCTTTTGAATACTCTACCTAGAAAGACTCAGGAATACAGAGGCATTTGGTACTAGAACTGAGGATAAACAAGAGGCCCAAAGGGCCTTAACGGTCATCTGACTACCTTGGCAATAGTAAAATTAATTATATATGGTGTCACTTTGTCAGGACCATGTCAGGATCATTTTCAATTTCTTTCAACAAATTTTATTTCAAACAAGAGGCCCAAGGGCCTAAACATATAGGAAATTAATTAGATATAGTGTCATGGTAGCCATCTTCGATTTGTGATCAACCAGAGATGTAACAATACTTTATCGGGACCATGTCAGGATCATTTCATGCAAGTTTCAGCCAAATCGCACCAGTAGAACTTGAGAAGAAGTTCAAAATGTGTTTTCAAGATGGCGGCTGTGGCGGCCATCTTGGATTTTGGATCGACCCCAAAAATAACAACACTTTGTCGGGACCATGTCAGGATCATTTCATGCAAGTTTCAGCCAAATCGCACTGGTAGAACTTGAGAAGATGTTCAAAATGTGTTTTCAAGATGGCTGCTGTGGCGGCCATCTTGGATTTCGGATCGATCCGAAAAATAACAACACTTTATCAGGACCATGTCAGGATCATTTCATGCAAGTTTCAGCCAAATCGCACCGGTAGAACTTGAGAAGAAGTTCAAAATGTGTTTTCAAGATGGCGGCTGTGGCGGCCATCTTGGATTTTGGATCGACCCCAAAAATAACAACACTTTGTCGGGACCATGTCAGGATCATTTCATGCAAGTTTCAGCCAAATCGCACTGGTAGAACTTGAGAAGAAGTTCAAAATGTGTTTTCAAGATGGCTGCTGTGGCGGCCATCTTGGATTTCGGATCGATCCGAAAAATAACAACACTTTATCAGGACCATGTCAGGATCATTTCATGCAAGTTTCAGCCAAATCGCACCGGTAGAACTTGAGAAGAAGTTCAAAATGTGTTTTCAAGATGGCGGCTGTAGCGGCCATCTTGGATTTCGGATCGACCCGAAAAATAACAACACTTTGTCGGGACCATGTCAGGATCATTTCATGCAAGTTTCAGCCAAATCGCACCGGGTAGAACTTGAGAAGAAGTTCAAAATGTGTTTTCAAGATGGCGGCTGTGGCGGCCATCTTGGATTTCGGATCGACCCGAAAAATAACAACACTTTGTCAGGACCATGTAAGGATCATTTTATGCAAGTTTCAGCCAAATCGCACCGGTAGAACTTGAGAAGAAGTTCAAAATGTGTTTTCAAGATGGCGGCTGTGGCGGCCATCTTGGATTTCGGATCGACCCGAAAAATAACAACACTTTGTCGAGACCATGTCAGGATCATTTCATGCAAGTTTCAGCCAAATCGCACCGGTAGAACTTGAGAAGAAGTTCAAAATGTGTTTTCAAGATGGCGGCTGTGGCGGCCATCTTGGATTTCGGATCGACCCGAAAAATAACAACACTTTGTCGAGACCATGTCAGGATCATTTCATACAAGTTTCAGCCAAATCGCACCGGTAGAACTTGAGAAGAAGTTCAAAATGTGTTTTCAAGATGGCGGCTGTGGCGGCCATCTTGGATTTCAAATCAACCCGAAAAATAACAACACTTTGTCGGGACCATGTCAGGATAATTTCATGCAAGTTTCAGCTAAATCGCACTGGTAGAACTTGAGAAGAAGTTCAAAATGTGAAATGTTAACGCACGGCGGACGGCGGACGGCGGACGGCGCACGGCGGACGGCGGACGACGACGGACGAAACATGATGACTATAGGTCATCCTGACCCTTCGGGTCAGATGACCTAAAAAGTTAACAAGTAAACAAAAAATTGTGCTTTAGAAAGAAAATCCATCAATATATATATATAATTATGTTTGTCTGGTAAAGGACTGTGATGGCTGTGCCTAGCTCTGAATACACATATGTACTAAGATTCGGGGCCCCCATTGAGTGCCATTAGTACAATGAGTGTGCATAGCTCAGTGGTTTTTTCGCTTTGCACTCCAGATTTATACAAACTTTTAACAACTCTGACTGTTGATTGCCTATAAATTAAATCAAAATTCAGGAAAATCTTAATCATGGGTAGCAAATACAGTAAATTCCTCTAAAATCTCAACAAAATCTCAATGGTGAAGGAAATTATATATTTATAAAGCTACTGTTCCTTTTTAAATTGGGGACCCTGCCAAAACGGAATTTGATCTACAAACCTAAGCAATAATTAGTTATGGATACACCCACATCAACACAGACAAGTACATGCTATCATTAGCTCCGTAATTGAATTTTTCCTAACTATTAGCCTCTGGTAGCTTCCGTGTATCTTCAGTGATAGACCACGCCGCCAGAATTCAGAATTCAACTCCACACCTCAAATCTGTTAAAATCTTACTTAATTACCAAGGGTAGATATGTGCATTTGTTTTCCAAGATAACATCAGATTTTTTAAAATTGATACAAGAAAATGCCACAAGCCCAAGATAAAGGATTCATGTTGCCATGGCAATGGACATTCTGTCTGTCTCCATTGGCAAATTCGATCAAAATTAACCAATTACGCTAAGTTTATTTTCATTCAATATTGTACACTCAGAAGGTTTCAATTTTAAACCTTGTTTACGAGATCCAATTACAGATGCTGAACCAGTTCTGCTTTTACCCTTTATGTTTAAATAGAATATTTCATTCTTTGATTTGGTCTAGTCCATTGTGTTCTGAGGGGGAATTTTCCTTAAGCAGTTTTTCCTATGTTTTGGCAACAAATATTGCCTAAAACCAGACAAAAATTATCTGATTGTTAAATATGAATTCGTTTTACTAGAGATTTTTTAAGAGTTACATTAAATGCTACCAAATATGATTGAAACATTTTTTGCAGTTTTATTATATTGTTTATGAAAATGAGAATGCTTTATTCAATCTTTATTTAAGTAAACAGGACATTTACTAAGGCTTTTCAGTAGTAATCAAAATTCTGAATCGGATAAATTTACAAACAACAAGCATATACACTTTAAATATTGTTGAGTGAAATACCAGGCAGATCTGATAACAACTACAGGCATTTTACAGAATGGCATCAAAAAGTATAAAATTCCGAGATCTATATGATATTACAAACAAGGAGAAGTTAACTTTTCATTTATGAGATAATTTTATTGTTAAATGTGATAAATGAAAGTGTCACTTTTATTTCAATTAAATGTTAAAATATGTTTGAGGCAGATATACGAGCTATCATTAGTAACATGGTGACAACTGTAGACAATGGAGATTATAAGACTCTTTCATATGTGGATATGACGGATAGGGATATTCTACCAAAGGGTCACAAAATGTAGTAAAACCCGAGGCTCCGAATACTACATACGCGAGAAACTGATTGGCTAACCACAGGGGTCATTCTGAGGTGACCTTGAACAGGGAGTTGTTAGACCTTGTATTGGAGCCTATGGTAGAGTATCATAGTGGAGCGGAATTACATTCTAATTCTAATTAGATTGCATTATATGCCAGTCCCTCTATTACTTCATTTGAGAGCATAAAACCATGGATCAATATTTAGGGTTATGACCAGAATGGCCAAAATAATTTAATCACTATGCACAAGGATCAGAATCTAATCCATTGCATATTAATTTTATGATATAAATAAGCTGAAGTTCCTGTTTGTAAATCTTACATTCTTTTAACATTTTTTCCCTCTGTCCTTGTCTTGCCCTCATCTTTGACAACTGTTGTTTTATTGACCCTTTAAGGCTTACCATCAAGTCCAATCTGGACAACTGTTGTTTCCTAGCCACCTTGATACTTACCTTCAAGTCAATTTTGGACACCTGTCATTTTCTAGCCCTGTGAGACCTACATTCAAGTCCATTCTGGATTACCTGTCGTTTTCTAGCTACCTTTAGACTTACCTTCAAGTCCAGTCTGGACACCTGTCATTTTCTAGCCCTATGAGATATACCTTCAAGTCCAGTCTGGACACCTGTCATTTTCTAGCCCTATGAGATATACCTTCAAGTCCAGTCTGGACACCTGTCGTTTTCTAGCCCTGTGAGATATACCTTCAAGTCCAGTCTGGTCACCTGTCATTTTCTAGCCCTATGAGATATACCTTTGAGATATACCTTCAAGTCCACTCTGAATACCTGTTGTTTAGAAACCTGTGAGATATACCTTCAAGTCCAGTCTGGACACCTGTCATTTTCTAGCCCTGTGAGACTTACATTCCAGGCTAGTCTGCATGAACATCTAGCGTTTCCTTGCCCTCTTCCCAGACATCTGTTGTTTCTTTGCCTTCTTGAGACTTACCTTCTAGGCTAGTCTGGACACCTGTCTTTCCTTGAACCTTTCCCGGACACCTGTCGTTTCCCTGCCCTTTAACACTTACCTTCTAGGCAAGTCTGGACACCTGTCGTTTCCATGCCCCCTTGACACTTACCTTCCAAGCCAGTCTGGACGCCTGTCGTTTCCTTGCCTCCTTCCCGGAAACCTGTCGTTTCCCTGCCCCCTTAACACTTACCTTCCAGGCCAGTCTGGACACCTGGCATTTCCCTGCCCCCTTAACACTTACCTTCCAGGCCAGTCTGGACGCCTGTCGTTTCCTTGCCCTCTTAACACTTACCATCCAGGCCAGTCTGGACACCTGTCGTTTCCTTGCCCCCTTAACATTTACCTTCCAGGCCAGTCTGGACACCTGTCGTTTCCCTGCCCCCTTAACACTTACCTTCCAGGCCAGTCTGGACACCTGTCGTTTCCCTGCCCCCTTAACACTTACCTTCCAGGCCAGTCTGGACACCTGTTGTTTCCTTGCCCCCCTCGGAACTCTCGGCTTCAGACTTGACATGGTTAGACTCTTCCTCCGTTGACATCCTGTTGCTCACTCAACATTCCTCCTGTGAAGAAAATAGGAAATGGTGATTAACTTATTGCTGTACTTTCCAGATACATCATTATAGAACATTATAAAAACATATCAAAAGAATATTTTTATTGATATTTTCAATTTTCAAAATGTTAAACTTCTTATTTTAAATCTGCTCAAAAAACCTGTTTAGTTTGGTATAACAATCTGCCTCCTAGGTATTTGGTAGATATTAGACTGTGTAATCTACGTTTACTCTAATTAATGTTGTGTGGACAGACTACTTGTGGTGTCGAAGAACACCCTGTAAACAAAATATCCTAAACACAACAATTTCTGCTCTTAAAAGCAGAGAGTTCACATGTATTTAGGCTCAGCTTGCTACCCAATTAAATATCTTTGAGCTATTAAGATTTCCATATAAGTAAATATGATGCTTGCGACCATTCAATTTGATTTCCAGAAGGTTACCAAGACAATGATCATCACTGAAGTATGCAACAGAGATTAAGCACTCGGAAAAAAATGAGCTCTGACGGAAGTTTGAGATTAAAGCACTCGGGTTATTGCATGAAACATTACAGTCTTTAACATATAACTTCTACAATCTTAAAACTATCTGATGTAAGCATTTGGAGAATGAAAACTATGTTTTATGAAACCGAAGGAATTTAATTATCATGCATTTATTTTCTATTTTCAGTAACAGTGACCTTAACTGTGAACTTCCCACTTTGAAAAGTAATCCAATGAAATCCATTGCTAAAAAAGACCCACACGAAGTTTAAGGATGGTCAGGGCAAACAAGCTTGATGTTGCAAAGAAAAGTCTTTGACCTTCGTCTTTTGATTAAGAAATCCAATACAAAATAAGAACTTTTGGTAAAGGAGATTTGGCAGAAGATGTAATTTCCATGACATCGTAGAATTTCAGAGAAACCTCTGAGCAGACCGCAACACCAACAACAATAGTATATTTATAATTATATGTTGCCTCCTTTTTGCAGGTGACACAATTAAACTAATTTGAAATATTAATCTATTGTAAAATGTGAAATTGCAATGCTTAATCTAGTATAAACATAAGTGATAGATATTCTGTCCTCAGATGAAATAAAATGAGTATATAAATATGCATATTCTAGAATATTAGTCATTAAAAAATTTCAATTGTTTTATATATCAAATTTTAATTGTGATACAAAAAGATGAAAACAATCAACATTCACACCTTCGTTCATTTATGCATATTACTTTCATACAATATTCATGCTCATTATCAGTCAGAAGATTATTGGCATATGGAAATATCAAATTTATAAAATTCACATTACCTTATTTAAATAGACTTAACACCTTGTAGTCTTAAAATCTGTTATACAATTACAAAAATGAGATGTAATTAACATATCCTGAAACATTAATTGTGTAATGCTGTTACATACAAATGTTACCCTTAACCGAATTTCAGTCGTATTTTAAAGTCATACATCATTAAATTTCAAAAACATTTTCAGTAATTTCAAAATTTAAAATAAGTTCATTGAAAAGCATATCTGAAAAATTTAATAATATGAACAAGATATAAAATAATGTTTCATATTAAGACTGAAATATTGGACATTTTCATAGTTAATGTTCAATTTACAAATAATCTCACCCGAAGGATGTTCCAAATGTATGATATTGTCACTATTTTCGTTCATTCATCCTGTTTAGAGTTATCTCCCTTCAACGAATGATTTATATGGAATAAGTTTACTGGGTTAAGCATGTTCCTTCCAGAAAATTCCATGACATGGTCAATACTAATTGACAAAAGACCTGCCAATCAAATTGACACCTACAGGATTGTTTGATGACATTAAGCTTGGGAGATGGTGTTAGATAAAAGGCAGGTGAAACTCTGAGGACTCGATGGTAAAACCATCCATGGACACCTAGCTGGTCACTATATAACAATACACACACTCTTAGGCAATGTCATTCTGGCCTGATCTGACCAACGGCTATTCTGAAGGTGGACAGTCATCAGCACATGTACGAACACATTAACTCCAGTTCTGTTCATAGTTATACTCATTTGCTTTTCGTAATGGCAGTAATTAATTCAATATTTTTCACGATTTTGATGGGGATTTATGATTTAATATATGTAAGAAATTCATAAAAAACCTTTTGCAATTTGATCAAAACCAACAACAAACATGATTAATTTAAGTTGTTTCGTAACAGTTACAAAATAAATCAATCTTAAACATTATACACTGCAGACATTTACCCTGTATAGCAATAAATCACTTACCCTGCCCTCTAATTATAATCTAGCTGTTTGAAATATTAAGATTTTTTTGTAGGAAGATTACAATGACAGAATAATTTCATGAATATCTATAACACATATCAATGACAGCTGCAGAAATATATATTCTTATCTTGCATTTTGTAAATTCAAATATTCATAAGCCATTTGAATATCATTTGTTCAACATGTGAAAAAGACATGTAAGTCTATCAATAAAAGAATTAACATAAAAATACTTGTTTGTGTTTATTCTCAAATAACAGCCAGGGTCATGTAAGGCCATGAAATAGAAAGATTTACACCATGATGGAAATTAGAGTTCATGATATGATAAACCTTTTACCTCCAATTCACTGAGCCTAATAATATGTAAGCCAAAAATTTGCACTCTGTCTAATGGCAGATTTCATGCACTTAAAACGCTCTTATGTATCTATAATTTTCTATCCATTGAAGAAAATAATTGACCTTACCATGTAGAAACAACAACCCATGTGTTCCAGAAGGTTCAGCACCTGTGTTTCCAGCAATAAACCCTATCATGGAAATCTACGGTAGATTTTAGTACTGTCACTATCAATGAGGATTTCAATAGGAATATCTCACAAATTGAAAATAAACTAAACATGTTTGAATTTCATGATATACAAAGAAGTAGGAAACAAGTTCAGTAAATAATAAATTCTAGCTAATCATAGAATTGTCATCATTTGAAAGCAGATTGCATAATTTTGAATAGACAGTCTGACTATTTTTGCTTTTCATACTACCATGAAACAATGTCATCAAATGACATACCTATATCATGTAAGTGAAACAAAATGGATAAAATTTTACAAGAACATTTTCAATTTTCTGGTAAATACATCTTTTAATTAAATCTCTGGACTTGGTTAATATAATATACCCTACCCTACCTCCTGTCGTCTAGGAGGCCCTCACGGAGACCAATTTTGTTGCAGGTGGGATAATAAACATTGATTGTATTTATGTTTCTAATATTTCTCTACTCTTTTATTTTTAAAGATAATGATATCTTCGTCATATTCATACAGAGTGGGATTTGCATAATCTTGTATCACTACATTTTGAAGGTTTTAGTACTTGCAAATCCATATAAACCTTTCCACGGGAGTGAAGTATTACATATTAAGTCTATGAATTACTTGAGCTGGACACAACCATACGTTACACTCCTGCACGATTCTGTTATAGCATGCCTCATGTAAATGGTAAAGAGATGTTGATTAGACATCTATAAACAAATGTCTACATAATGACATGCTAACAATCTAAATAGATTTTTTATAAGGAACTTGTCATTTGGTAAACAAGAGGCCCATGGACCTTAACGGTCACCTGAGTTCGGATACAGAATGAAACAAAGACATATAAACACTATATATTGGCCCACCAGGCCCTTGAAGTCAGTCAGCCATTTTATAAATTTGACTTTGTAATCTATGAAAATTATTTAGTTCCATCAAATCTGTGAATTCAGAAGATTTTTGAAATTTTAGCCATTTTGACCTCTTATGGCCCCACCCCTAAGGGCCCTAAAGGTCAGCTAAGACCAATATTGATAAGATGTTAAAATGCTATCTCAGGCTAATAATTCTAACCAAGTTTGACTAACTTCCTATGAAAACTTAGCAAATATAGTTCATAAATGTGTTTTTCCTATATAAACTATTGTAAACTTGACCCCCTCCCCAGGGAGAAACTTGAGACCCCAGGGTCATATAATTCACAATTTTTGAAAAGAACCTTAAGACCTTTCCATCTATGAAGAGTATTTGATTCTACCAGTTTCAGAATTTCAGGAGAAGATTTTTGAAATTTTAGCTAATTTGACCCTTGCCCCGCCCCTTAGGCCCCTGGGGGTCAGTCATAGAAAATTTGTTAATAGGATTCAATAGCCATTTCATAGGGATAATTCTGACGACTAATTTCCTATTACAAATGACCAAATTATGCTCAAATATGTGTTTTCCCTATATAAACTATAGTAAACTTAACCCCCACCCCAGGGGTAAACCTGAGACCCCAGGGTCATATGATTCACAATTTTTGTAGAGGGCCTTGAGACCTTTCTATCTATGAAGATTATTTGATTCTGCCATATCTATGAGTGGAGAAGAAGATTTTTGAAATTGTTGTCAATTTTACCCCTTTTGGCCCCTCCCACAGTCCCCTGGGGGGTGGGGGTAATATAATTCACAATTTTGATTGGCCTGATGCCTTAGAAGGTTTGTGCAAAATTTCATTGAAATTGCTTCAGTGGTTTTGGAGAAGAAGTTGAAAATGTAAAAAGTTTATTTTCACACGACGGATGATGGACGACGACGGACAAAAGCCGATTAGAATAGGGACGGACGATGGACGACGATGGACAAAAGGCGATTAGAATAGGTCACCATAAGACTTCGTCTCAGGTGACCTAACAAAACAGCATAAAACATATAACAGAGTGCAATTAGAGTACATGCACTACCAAACCTGAAGAAGTCCAAAAGGCCTGTGTATTTCTCCAAACATTGGAGTTCCAATCTCTTTCTATATTTCTTTGTTCTTACATTAATCCCTCGTTTTTTGTCTTATAATTTTATGCATTGTCCATTTTATTTCTGTGACTTTATTTCCTCCCCCTGTCTCTTGCTCCAAAACATTCACCCTATTGTCAGCTATACCCAGTTTGCCTCCATAATGCCTTTCTGATGGTTTTTTCTGTCTACCTGTTCCCTCTCGTCTCCTTTAGCATCCAACCCACTCCCTTTGTTCTCCATCTGTTGATTCATAAGTTGTCCCAATCCTCACCCATTTTTGTTTGCTTATTTTCAATTCTTTCCATTGGCTTTCTGTCTCTCTGGTGACTTTATTCTCTCCCACCGTCTATACATTGGCTCTGTAACTTGTATACCCCCATCCTCTTCCTCTCTCCCCTCTGTCTTTACCCCCCCCCCCCCTCCTCTATCTGTATAATGGTTCCTTCCCAAACTACAACTGTCTGTCTGTACCTTGTATATCCCATCCTCTTCCTCTCTCCCCTCTGTCTTTACCCCCCTCCTCTATCTGTATAATGGTTCCTTCCCAAACTACAACTGTCTGTACCTTGTATACCCCCATCCCCTTTCTGTCTCCCCTCTGTCTTTACCCCCCTCTATCTGTACAATGGTTCCTTCCCAAACTATAACTGTCTATCTGTACCTTGTATACCCCCATCCCCTTCCTCTCTCCCCTCTGTCTTTGCCTCCCTTTAATTTTGCCTTTTTTGTCTATATTTTGTCTGTATTTTTGCATGATCAGTACTTTTGCTTGAACTCCTTTGTCTTTATCTTTTGTTTTTTTTGTCTGTCCCTATTTTTTTCTGTCACTCTGTCTGTGTTCCTTGTCCAGAATACTCGGCCTTAATAAGCTGTGGTAACAGAGTGTTGTTTAGTCCTACTTAACAACACAATATACATGCTTGAACACTTATGGAGGGTCGTTTGTCACTGTCTACGTGACCCCCTAGGCCAACAAATCCTGTCATCTCTATACACTTCACCTTTTATTCTGGGGAATCCAACTACGCTTTCCTTATAAAATATTCACTAAGTAGTCCGACCGATCGGCCAAAAGAAGTCTTACGCTAGAACAAAAAAAAAAAAAACATCCACAAACATGATTGTGACCCTGGATATTAACATGTTAAATAGGCAAATGTACGTATACACATTCTGTATTTGACCAAATAAGCCCCCAGGGCATTTCAAAGAATGAAAACAAGAAGAAAATTAAAAGGAACTTAATTAGATGAAATTATTGCACACCTACTTAGGTTTGATAGTTATGGTTTTTATTTATGCCCGAGCAATTGAAATGGAGGGCTAAAAAAGGGGAAGGGGAGCTTACAGGTATATGGGCCATTATTGGGTCGAATATGGTATCAAGGTATATGAAATAGGTAAATTAACTTTCTAATTATTCCACTGAAAATGTATTAAATACTTTACTGATGTGGAACTGTAGACCAACTATCTTTGTGATATGCACATTTAATTTTCTTGGCGTAAAAACATTAATGTACTTGTTTAGAAATAGAAATACCAAGATTTAGTTGCCACTTATAAAAGTTAGTTAGGCTAGTAAGCTCAATCTTGTTTTACTAAAATGAAATCTATGAAAACTTATGACTAGTTCCTAATTGTCATTGATAAAAAAATTCCAATAGAATGCAAAGAATCATAGCTAAAAAAAAGATCTAATTTTCAAATTATCCTTCAAAATTATTTGACCTTATTTGTCAACCTTAAATAATTTTTGTTTGATATATAACTACCTTAAATAATTTTTGTTTGATATAACAGTTGTTTGTTGCCGTCATAAAAAAAACTAAAACACCAATTCAGCTTAAAAATGAGGTCAAGGTGAATTGTATACCCAAAGGATACAAACACCTATCATGTTGATTACACCTAAAACACTGTGATATAATGATCAGCTTCAAACTCAAACTTTGGACTTCGTTGAAACATCTTAATAAAAAAAAATCCTTAATTGTGTCAAATGGGGACATTTAAATTCATTATAATGATAGAATAAATTTATTTTTGCATATAGAATTGCCATCAATATTTTCTCACGCTGTTTGTAATCTGTCAGTAGCTAAATTATCTCCCATTTTTATAAAAATATATTGCTGAGGTAAGCCTGCTTAATTATAATACTGTAAAGGCAAGATAAAGTCCAGAGTTAAACAGAAAACTCATATCAATGAGGAGATGAAATGATACTCTATCAACCTCTGTTATTCAATGAAATAAGATGAAAACTATCAATGGGACAAAATGACATGTTGATATACTGTGTATTTATTCAATTAAGGTATTTTCCTTTTTATGTGATGAAAACTAGACACAAACACATATTTATGATACTTGATGAGTATTAATTTACATATTCATGAATCATTCAGATATTGACGATTGTTTAACAGTTTTATTAATATTGCATCAGGAAGTATACAGCTAAATGATTAGGCTCCTAGACAGCTAGGCACCAGTCAGCCATGATGTCTCTGGTGGTTTGATCAACTTCCCATCAACTGCTACTGTACTACATAGTGATAATTAATGTTAAAAAACACTGGTCTATTTGTACTTGTCTCTTTGTGATGACGAGAAGTCTAATTATAGTGCTATCTCACTGAAGCGTTAATGATGAAGAAACCAATGGGGTAATCCATCCACTCAATAAGTATAGCATTATATACAAGCAGCTATTGATGATACATGATAACTGAATGTAAAGTCAGCCATTATACATCAAGGGACACACTCTATATATTTTCCTTTCTTCATTTAAAGAAAGCCATCAACCACAAAGCGACATGATTTTGTCTATTGTTTTGTGAAGAAATTTGAAATTTTTTCAAGTACCAATCCCTCTACAGCTTATCCAATTACGTAAGAATTTGAGCAATTAAAAATTATAGTTAATTTTCCCAGAAATGAGAATAAAAAAACGTCTGAATACCTGTCAATTTTGGATAATGGAATATGTAAACTTTTGCTACAAGTTATAATTCAGTACAGAGTATATATATGCCTGGTTAGACCTTCAACTTAAAGAAATATCCATATATTGTTTTGATTTCCCTGACAAAAAGGGTCATAACTTTGTATAAAATGAAGCCTTATAGAACAGCTATGAACAGTATGTGTGACACTTTAGTACTCCTCTGTACAAGTTCAACAGCTAGAGAGATTTTGATGTCTATATATGACAGTAAAATAAGTTGTCCTTGTTACTATAACAGTAAGTATAAGAACAAGAGGCCCAAGAGGCCTTGACGGTCACCTGTGTGCTGCTACAGAAAAGCATTGCAAAGTTGGTTCAAATCTGTAAAAAGTATTTACGAATTAGAATAAACTTTAAAGTTGAACCTTTTAGAATTTTTTTATTTTTTGTTTTTCATTTTGATAGTGTATTATGTTACCAAACCTTATGCTTAAAATTCCAATTTGCTTTGCCAATGTTAAACAACAAAACCAAACAAGAAGTCAGTCAATGTCAGTGATTTCATAAATTTCACTTTTTAATCTATGAAGATTATTTGGTTCCATCAAATCTGTGAATTCAGAATAAGATTTTTGAAGTTTTAGCCTATTTGACCCCTTTTGGCCCCGCCCCTCTGGCCCCTGGGGGTCGGCCCGAGGCCTGGACAAATATGGATATGGTGTTAAAATTCTATTTCAGGCTAATACAGTCAAACCTTGATGTATCGAAGTTCAAGGGACCGTCAGAAAAACTTCGATACATCGAGACTTCGAATTATTCGTGGTTGAAATTAGACCGATGTTTTTTTTACCATGACCAAACTGTGGTAGTTGTGTACATGTCGTCTCTGTTCCGTAAACTTTATAATCATTGTACCGCAAGCAAAACAAAATAAAAACGAAGTATGCAATTAATCACATGTATTGCTATCGTTAGCAATACATACGTATATTATAAACAAGACTTACGTGTACTAGCCTAACCCATGTACAAGTGTTCGTTTGGTGACTATTTAAGAGATGGTTAATATTACGGAATTGCTATAAAAACGAAAACACGTTGTTAAAACGAAAAACTAGTATGGGGGAACCGAAAGCTCTATCAACCCTACTGTTATTTAATGATTTAAATGATCGATTTGCTCAAAAATTTATGGCAAAGTTGTGCAATGTACAAGTATTTTGCCGTGTTTGGTTGAAAACTAAAGACATGTGGCTCGCATATTATATGATACCGTGATCGAATTTAACAAACCGCATTCAATGGACGGCGAACAGACATCAAAAATGTATTAACAGCATCCGGGGGTATCGGCGAACACCTTCTGCCGTACTAAATGATTTATTCGAATCCTAGACAGCTAGTACACATTCTAGTCACCAAATGGTCCATGGTGGGTTTCGATCACTTCGGAACTTCGATATCATAAAACTTCGATTCATACATAGTGATAAAGCTTAATGTATAAAAAACACTGGTCTATTTGTACTTGTCTCTTTGTGATGACGAGAAGTCTAATTATAGTGCTATCTCACTGAAGCGTTAATGATGAAGAAACCAGTGGGGTAATCCATCCACTCAATAAGTATAGCATTATATACAAGCAGCTATTGATGATACATGATAACTGAATGTAAAGTCAGCCATTATACATCAAGGGACACACTCTATATATTTTCCTTTCTTCATTTAAAGAAAGCCATCAACCACAAAGCGACATGATTTTGTCTATTGTTTTGTGAAGAAATTTGAAATTTTTTCAAGTACCAATCCCTCTACAGCTTATCCAATTACGTAAGAATTTGAGCAATTAAAAATTATAGTTAATTTTCCCAGAAATGAGAATAAAAAAACGTCTGAATACCTGTCAATTTTGGATAATGGAATATGTAAACTTTTGCTACAAGTTATAATTCAGTACAGAGTATATATATGCCTGGTTAGACCTTCAACTTAAAGAAATATCCATATATTGTTTTGATTTCCCTGACAAAAAGGGTCATAACTTTGTATAAAATGAAGCCTTATAGAACAGCTATGAACAGTATGTGTGACACTTTAGTACTCCTCTGTACAAGTTCAACAGCTAGAAAGATTTTGATGTCTATATATGACAGTAAAATAAAGTTGTCCTTGTTACTATAACAGTAAGTATAACAACAAGAGGCCCAAGAGGCCCTTGACGTCACCTGTGTGCTGCTACAGAAAAGCATTGCAAAGTTGGTTCAAATCTGTAAAAAGTATTTACGTAATTAGAATAAACTTTAAAGTTGAACCTTTTAGAATTTTTTATTTTTTGTTTTTCATTTTGATAGTGTATTATGTTACCAAACCTTATGCTTAAAATTCCAATTTGCTTTGCCAATGTTAAACAACAAAACCAAACAAGAAGTCAGTCAATGTCAGTGATTTCATAAATTTCACTTTTTAATCTATGAAGATTATTTGGTTCCATCAAATCTGTGAATTCAGAATAAGATTTTTGAAGTTTTAGCCTATTTGACCCCTTTTGGCCCCGCCCCTCTGGCCCCTGGGGGTCGGCCCGAGGCCTGGACAAATATGGATATGGTGTTAAAATTCTATTTCAGGCTAATACAGTCAAACCTTGATGTATCGAAGTTCAAGGGACCGTCAGAAAAACTTCGATACATCGAGACTTCGAATTATTCGTGGTTTGAAATAGACCGATGTTTTTTTTTACCATGACCAACTGTGGTAGTTGTGTACATGTCGTCTCTGTTCCGTAAACTTTATAATCATTGTACCGCAAGCAAAACAAAATAAAAACGAAGTATGCAATTAATCACATGTATTGCTATCGTTAGCAATACATACGTATATTATAAACAAGACTTACGTGTACTAGGCCTAACCCATGTACAAGTGTTCGTTTGGTGACTATTTAAGAGATGGTTAATATTACGGAATTGCTATAAAAACGAAAACACGTTGTAAAAACGAAACTAAAAAGGAGGAACCGAAAGCGCTACAACACCTACAAATTACTTCGATTTAGAATGATCGATTTGCTCAAGTATTTATGCCAAAGTTGTGCAATGTAACAGTTTTGAGTATGGGTTACTAATAATGTGGCTCGCTATTTACCGTTCCGTAAATTCAACAAACCGCTAGCAATGGTGGCGGCGAACATCAAAAATGACTAACCGTATCTTTGCCGTACTAATGATTTAATAACGCAGCTTGTAAAAACAAAAGCACCGGGTATCGGCCTGATTAGTGATATTAAATATCTTGATGATATCAGGCTAGCAACACAAGCTGTCATAATCCCTATTGTCCGGCGAAGGGTCCGTCGCGAGACAGCTAGGTGTGACAGCATGCCGCGGGGTATCGGCGAACACCTGATCTGTTGTACAGGTAAATTTTTTATTCGAATCATCGAGTGTCAGTTACCTATGATTCTATCACAAATGGTCCATAAAAAAAGTTCGATACATCGAGAACTTCGATTCATAAAACTTCGATTCATACATGGGTTATAGGGGGGTTAGTAATGTTATATAGTGAAGAAATTCAGGGACCAGACAAAAAGTTCGATACAGCGAGAAATTCGATTATCATCGAAGTTCGAATCATCGAGGTTTGACTGTAATTCTAACCCAGTTTTGACTCATTTCCTATGAAAACAAAGCAAACAATGTTCATAAATGTGTTTTTTCCTATATAAAACTATAGTAAATTTGACGCCCTACCCAGGGGAAAGACCTTCCAATCTATGAAGAGTATCAGGTTCCATCAAATCTGTGAATTCAGAGGAAATTTTTTGAAGTTTTAGTCTATTTGAACCTTATTTGGCCCTGCCCCTAAGGCCCCTGGAGGTCAGCCAGGACCAATATGGTTTATGACGATAAAATGCTATCTCAGGCTAAACTTCTAACATTCTTAACCCAGTTTTACTAATTTACTATGAAAAAATAAGGCAAAATCTTTCTTATTTGTAATTTTTCTATATAAACTATAGTTACTTGACCCCTATCCTAGGTGGAAACATTTGAAACCCCATGGTAGATATATATAATTCAACAATTTTTGTAAACTAACATTAAGGACCTGTCCATGATTGAAGAGTATTTGATTCATACCAGTTACAAGTATTTTAGATAGATTGTTGAAGTTTTTAGGCCTATTTTGACCCTGTTGGCTCCGCACTAAAGGGCCCTGAGATGGTACAGTCGATTGAAAAATTTGTTTTATCAGAAATTTCAATGGCCCATGAGATGGTAACATAGGATTATTTGCGTTAACTTGACTATGGTTCTATCTGTACATGTCCTAGTATTGCTTTCACCCACAATGTCTTGTCACTTTACCTCAGCTGTAGTAAACTGTAACACCCTGACCATGGTACATCACAGAGTACTTGGGTCTTATAACTCACCTTTATGTAGAGGGGCATTGAGATGGTTTCTATTCTATTAAGTGTCTTGTGAATTTACCCACATCTGTTTCTGGAGGAGCATGATTTTGGGAATATTTAGTTACATCACAGATACTTTTGGCCCCATCCAACAGTTGGCCCTGGGGGTGAGGGGTCATATAATTACAATTTTGACTGGCCATATGCCTAGAGGTTGTTTATGCAAAATTTAATTGAAATTGTTCAGCGGTTTTTTTGAAGAAGAAGTCGAAAATGTGAAATTGTTTTACGAACACTAGTTGGTCGATGGACAACGCACATACGCACGGACGACGGACCAATATGGCGATGTGAATAAAAAGGTCACTTGAGACTTCATTCTCAGGTGACCTAAAAATTGAGTATATATATCATACACATGTGATGGTTCATCACAGAGTCTCATTAACTCACCTGTACTGTACATGAGATGGTACATCACAGAGTCTGATTAACTCACCTGTTCTGTACATGAGACAGTACATCACAGAATCTCGTTAACTCACCTGTTCTGTACATGAGACAGTACATCACAGAATCTCGTTAACATCACCTGTTCTGTACATGAGATGGTACATCACAGAGTCTCGTTAACTCACCTGTTCTGTACATGAGATAGGTACATCACAGTCTCATTAATTTACCTGTTCTGTACATGAGGTGGTGAATCACAGTCTCAAGTTAACTCACCTGTTCTGTACATGAGATGGTACATCACAGTCTCATTAACTCACCTGTACTGTACATGAGAGATGGTACATCACAGTCTCATTAACTCACCTGTACTGTACATGAGATGGTACATCACAGAGTCTCGTTAACTCACCTGTTCTGTACATGAGATGGTACATCACAGTCTTGTTAACTCCTTGTTAGTACCTGAGATGGTACATCACAGAGTCTTGTTAACTCACCTGTTCTGTACATGAGATGGTACATCACAGAGTACTTGTTAACTCACCTGTTCTGTACATGAGATGGTACATCACAGAGTCTTGTTAACTCACCTGTTCTGTACATGAGATGGTACATCACAGATCTTGTTAACTCACCTGTTCTGTACATGAGATGGTACATCACAGTGTACTTGTTAAACTCACCTGTTCTGTACATGAGATGGTACATCACAGATAATTTGTTAACTCACCTGTTCTGTACATGAATGGTACATCACACAGTGTCTTGTTAACTCAACCTGTACTGTACATGAGATGGTACATCACAGTCATTGTTAACTCACCTTTGTTCTGTACATGAGATGGTACATCACAGAGTCTCGTTAACTCACCTGTACTGTACAAAAGATGGTACATCACAGTCATGTTAACTCACCTTGTAGTGTGATCTGAGATGGTACATCACAGAGTCTCGTTAACTCACCTGTTCTGTACATGAGATGGTACATCACAGAATCTTGTTAACTCACCTGTTCTGTACCTGAGATGGTACATCACAGATCTTGTTAACTCACCTGTCTGTACATGAGACGGTACATCACATGAATCTCGTTAACTCACTGTACTGTACCTGAGAGTACATCACAGAGTCTTGTTAACTCACCTGTACTGTACATGAGATGGTACATCACAGAAGTGTACATGTTAATCACAGAGTCTCTCACCTGTTCTGTACATGAGATGGTACATCACAGTCTTGTTAACTACCTTGTAGTGTATCTGAGATGGTACATCACAGAGTCTCGTTAAATCACCTGTACTGTACATGAGACGGTACATCACAGAATCTCGTTAACTCACCTGTTCTGTACCTGAGATGGTACATCACAGTCTTGTCAACTCCCTTGTAGTGTACCTGAGACGGTACATCACAGAGTCTCGTTAACTCACCTGTACTGTACATGAGATGGTACATCACAGAGTCATTAACTCACCTGTTCTGTACCTGAGATGGTACATCACAGATACTTGTTAACTCACCTGCTCTGTACATGAGACAGTACATCACAGAATCTCGTTAACTCACCTGTTCTGTACATGAGATGGTACATCACAGTCTTGTCAACTCCCTTGTAGTGTACCTGAGACGGTACATCACAGAGTCTCGTTAACTCACCTGTTCTGTACATGAGACGGTACATCACAAGATCTCGTTAACTCACCTGTTCTGTACGTAAGATGGTACATCACAGAATCTCGTTAACTCACCTGTTCTGTACATGAGATGGTACATCACATAGTTTTTGTTAACTCACCTGTTCTGTACATGAGACAGTACAGCACAGAATCTCGTTAACTCACCTGTTCTGTACCCGAGATGGTACATCACAGAGTCTCGTTAACTCATGTGTTCGGTACCTGAGATGGTACATCACAGAGTCTCGTTAACTCACCTATTCTGTACATGAGATGGTACATCACAGAGTCTCGTTAACTCATCTGTTCGGTACCTGAGATGGTACATCACAGAGTCTCGTTAACTCACCTGTACTGTACCTGAGATAGTACATTACAGTGTCTCGTTAACTCACCTGTTCTGTACCTGAGATGGTACATCACAGAGTCTCGTTAACTCACCTGTTCTGTACCTGAGATGGTACATCACAGAGTCTCGTTAACTCACCTGTTCTGTACATGAGATGGTACATCACAGAGTCTCATTAACTCACCTGTTCTGTTCCTGAGATGTTACATCACAGAAACTCGTTAACTCACCTGTTCTGTTTACAAGATGGTACATCACAGAGTCTTGTTAACTCACCTGTTCTGTACCTGAGATGGTACATCACAGAGTCTCATTAACTCACCTGTTCTGTACCTGAGATGGTACATCATAGAATCTCATTAACTCACCTGTTCTGTACACGAGATGGTACATCACAGAGTCTCGTTAACTCACCTGTTGAGATGGTACATCACAGTGTCTTAGAGACAAGTACTCATCTTAAGTATATAAATAAAAGTTTCAACAGCATAATAAAGTTTAATGTTTGAAATACAAATAGCTTTTGTGTGTCATTTGAAGTGTGATTTTCTGCACAATGTGACATACTCTGAAATTATTCTCTCTGTAATGTGAAATCCTGGAAAAGTGATTCTCTGTATAATGTGACACCCTCTGAAATATGAATCTCTGTATGATTTAACAGCATTGAAAATGCTGCTTCCTGTATACAAACATGATAACCTATGAAATGTGATTTGATGTGTGATGTAACATCTCTTTAAAAAAATAAATTCCTGCATTATCAGTAAGGTGTTATCAGAAGCCCCTTTGAAATATAAATCCCTGTATAGTGTGATACCCTCTGAAATATGAATAACTGTGTATAGTGGAATATCAGATAGGATACTGAAGTCACAATATGTGAAATGTAACACCTTCTGTTAAAAAAACGACTGTTCATTCTGCAGAATTCCCCAATCAAGTTATAATTAAGTAAACTATACAGTCTTTGGCCTGGACACAAATGGTGTAAAATGCAGAAGAAGCAACAGGTCCAGGGTATATAATACAAGCAACCTGATACCAATTCATTCCTATACATAGAAATGTAGTGCAGGCTTACTGTATGTGTTACCAGTCTGTGCTACCAAAGATATGAATTGGTGATTGACATTATAATCTAATTGTAAAATTAAAGTAAATTAGAAATGAAGGTTGATATTTCTGATTTGTTGTATATTTGCCTCCTTGATTTTCATTGGACCCCATATATTCTTAACCCAGATTTAAACTATATGTACTATTTAGTCAGTGTAAGTAAAGGCAAGAAAGCTAACTCTACTGGAACACCTGGTACTGTGTTCAATTCACCTTTCAGGAGCCTCTGTACAAACTCAACCTTTTTATTTTTTCCTGCTTGAAACATTTTTTGTTTTGAATTTGATTTTGTTATTATGCAGACATACTTTGATATTTTGGGTGATAACTATGTGTATTGATTATCAGATTTTCTCCACAGTGTAATAAGCCAAATTAATTTCTTATATTGAATTCAAAATTCAAGGATTGACTAGTATGTAAAATGAAAAAAATGCAAAATTGAAAGATGAATAAAATCAAGTAAGAAGATTCTTAAGCAATCAGTAACTTAAAAACTGTTTTAAACATGATGGTAACAAAAACACAACACAGACCTACTATCTCCATACATTATAGGTATCAACCTCTACCGTGCTGTGCAGTGAACCAGTACCTGATGGTTGGTGAACCATGTAAATTCTTCGCTATGTTTACGGCCCTTTATTTGGACATTAAAATCATAACTGTGTCACCCACACCTGCCTCGCGGTCATTAGACTGACTTTAGATACTTAATATCCCACCAACAGTTATAGCCCTTCCCAGAAAACACTTTAAAGATCAAGATCACAGGTATTAAAACCGTACACCCCATCATCTTTTACTACACGTTTAAATAAATAACTAATAGAGTAAATACAGAAGGATCTTATATTTAATACTCTATAGAATCCTGGCTATATATATATGTATTTGGTTACCAAATATATATATAGCCTGTGAACTCCCTCCCAAAATTCCTATTTTACCTCCCTTTGATCCAATAGATTTATGTCTAAGGTATCCCGTGCAGCCCCATCCCCTACCTACAAATGTATATCTCACCACTTAGACTGACATGGAGGTAATTTTTAAAGTACAAGGGGTTATGCCTGTTCTCATAATAGAAGTCCTGTATCAGCCATGTTTTATTTCTCACCTGGATCTGCCCAACAGATAGGGCATTAGAATTGACCTGCTGCCCCTATTGCATGATCGTAAAAGGCGACTAAATTTAGGATCTTCTCTTTTCTCTTCTTCCTTGCTGACTTTAATTTTCCTTACATCTCCCTTGATACCGCCTCACTTTTGGCCCTTTGTTGAGCGCTCCCCCCTGTCAGGTAGGCTCTGGGTTGTGTCCCCTGGCCAGACACACCTAAGTCTATAAAAGTGGTAGTTTATGCTCCTGCTTAGCGCTCAGCATACAGGGAGTAGGACGACTGGTTTGCCCATTGTCAGTATAATGTGACTGGATGGGGTGTGTTGCTTTGTGTCGTCTGCGACATGCTTCAGTGATATATCACTATAAAAAGGGGGATAGTTCCACTATACAAGAAGACACAACATGAACATACGGCAGTCTCCCGAAACACGCACCTCACACTACACTCTGCATACCTGGGAGGCCGTCCTTACATGACCACAATCCTCGACTAAAGTAATGGCTTATTCCCCCATCAACCAGTCATGACTTATTCCCTCAACAACTAGACATGGCTTATTCTCTTATCAATTATCCCTAGCTTATCTTCCACCAACAAAAAACTCTCTCTCTCCAAACCAACAATATTGCTCTGCCCCCTCCCCACTTCTTCACTTGTCCTATATTGTTTTTACCTGAAAGGAAATGCCCTGCCCTACCACATATATCTATATAAACTCCACATTTAGTGAAGTATAAATCACAGAGCAGACTTACACTGCCAGTTTAATGTCTGGTGCATGTCATCAGGCAAACTGTGGACTGTCATGTGAGTATTGTATACCACCTTACAGATGTTCTGTATATACATATTACCTACACCACTTATCGTGTAGGTATTGATAATCGTCCTTATTTAACTTGCCTACAATTCGACCTTAGTGGTAGACTAGGAACACTTAACGATCTCTATTGTATGTCACCTTAAATAATACAGCTCTGTAGTCTAAGGAAATTGATTATTTGTATAAATAGGATATCAGATATATCATGTTCATACTTAAATGGAAAGGCCATTGAAGACTTCTGTGTGTAATGTTTATGTTTTATGGTTTTACGAAAATATTTGAAACACAACATCTGTCAATTGTGTAAACATTTTCCTGTCATTTCTGGACTAAAATGTAACAATGATCAAAATTCAAACTGAGATTGTCTTTATGAGGTAACAATATACATATTTAATTCATCATAAATTTCATTATACAATTCATCAACAATCCAAGATGAGCTCTGTTCATCAAGCAACTTACGCATTTATACAAAATGGCTCTCAGTAATTCTGTAACCTAAAATCACACTAGATCGATATGCTGCAAAAGGTTTACCTAGAATGCCATACCACATAATGCCCATTTGCTATTACCCACAATGCCCTCATAAAGCCTAATTCACACAGAAATTCATTGCCCACAATGCCCTCATAAAGCCTAATTCACACAGAATTTCATTTCCAACAATGCCCTCATAAAGCCGAATTCACACAGAATTTCATTACCAACAATGCCCTCATAAAGCCTTTTTCACACAAAATTTCATTTCCAACCATGCCCTCATAAAGCCAAATTCACACAGAATTTCATTTCCAACAATGCCCTCATCAAGCTTAAGTCAAACAGAATTTCATTTCCAACAATGCCCTCATAAAGCCTAATTCATACAGAATTTCATTTCCAACAATGCCCTCATAAAGCCTAATTCACACAGAATTTCATTTCCAACAATGCCCTCATAAAGCCTTATTCACACAGAATTTCATTTCCAACAATGCTCTCATCAAGCCTAATTCACACAGAATTTCATTACCAACAATGCCCTCATAAAGCCTTATTCACACAAAATTTCATTACCAACAATGCCCTCATAAAGCCTTATTCACACAAAATTTCATTACCAACAATGCCCTCATAAAGCCTAATTCACACAGAATTTCATTTCCAACAATGCCCTCATTAAGCCTAATTCACACAGAAATTCATTTCCATCAATGCCTTCACAGGATTTAAATGCCACAAGAACTTCACATAGAAATTCATTATATGGTTTACCTAAATGTGTTCTAATACAGAAGGTTATGCATGCAAACAAAATGTCATTACAATATATGCCTCAAACAAAAAGTCTTCCACAATGCCCTCACATAGAGTTTACAACTCTATAACGCCCTCATAAAGATTTTCATTACCCACAATGCCATCCCAACCAGGAGAATAGTCCAACCCCACAATGCCCTCAAAATGAATGTAAATTAATCACAAATACCTCAGAGAATGTCAACAACAATGTCCTCCCAGATAAATTCAATCCATCAATGCACTCAAAGAGAATGTATTACCCCCCATATTTGTCATAGGAACATACTTATAAGCCAAACATTTTTTTCACGCTTTACACTTCAGCATTCAAATATCAGTTAGTCAGTCTAAAGTTTTTACTGCCATGTAATTGATCACAGACCAGAACCATATATGTAAAAGATATCAGAGATTGATCTTCTTTAATGATAAATATATCCCTCCCGGTATCATCTCAACACTAGCGATCTCTAACCCCGACCAATATCTATAAATCATCAAATACAATTTTAATATCTAGTAACACATAATATACTCAGATAGGCAAACTCATTCAATGTGATATATTCTTCTCAAAACATTAAGCAAGTTTGATATAGGCTCTCTTGTGATATTGAATTAAAGATGAAGGCTTACATTTCATACAGAGGTCCTTTTTGTTCATTTATCTTTATCAAGATCAATTTGACGTTAGACTTAAGTTTCAATTTTGGTGAAAAGCATAAAAAACGACCTTGATCTGGGAAACAGATTTTAGTTTCCTTTATTTCCGTTTGATTCTATTTCTAGTAAATGAAAATATGATCTTTATCGGTATACCAATGACAGGTAACTTACGTTACTATGACCTTGATGTAATTATAACCTCCTTAGTACTATAACGGTATTAATATTACTCAACAATGTTAGTGTGTATTGAAACCCACATTATGAAATAGATATCTTGTCTGATTTGATTGAGAAGCTTCATAATTTCACATTGCTATAAAAAAACAATGAATTACTTTTCTATCTAAGCAGTAACCTATCTACTCTTGAATAGCTCTCCCCCAAAGTCGGACAGTCAACTAGACAATTTTTCTCTAATTTACTCTTCTTGCCAAATACTTGAACCTTTCTTTTCTGACATGTCTAAGCAAAACAGATCTTGACATCAATGTTCTACTTATAAAGTTTTGATCTGGCACTCCTTTAAAGGAGCTTTAGTTTTCTATACTGGTCTAAACCTCTCTTATCTGACATATCTATATGTCCTTTATTTCTTCCTGGTCTAAACTTCTCTCTAATCTGACATTTATTTCCTTTATTTCTACGCTTGTCTAAACCTCTCTCTAATCTGACATTTTTTATTTCTACTCTGGTTTAAACCTCTCTAGTCTGACATTTCTTTATTTCCTGTATTTCTACCCTGGTCTTAACCTCTCTCTAATCTGACATTTTTAATTTCTACTCTGGTTTAAACCTCTCTAGTCTGACATTTCTTCATTTCTACACTAGTCTAAACCTCTCTCTAATCTGACTTTTTTTCTACTCTGGTTTAAACCTCTCTAGTCTGACATTTCTTTATTTCCTTTATTTCTACTCTGGTCTAAACCTCTCTAGTCTGACATTTCTTTATTTCCTGTATTTCTACCCTGGTCTAAACCTCTCTCTAATCTGACATTTTTAATTTCTACTCTGGCTTAAACCTCTCTAGTCTGACATTTCTTTATTTCCTTCATTTCTACCCTGGTCTAAACACCTCTCTCTAATCTGACATTTTTTCATTTCCTGAATTTCTACTCTGGTTTAAATCTCTCTAATCTTACATTTCTTTATTTCCTTAATTTCTACCCTGATTTAAACTTCTCTTATTTGTCATATCTTCATTTCCTGTATTTTTACCCAAGTCTAAAGCTAGATCTAATCTGTCATTTCTTTTTTTCCTGTCAATCTTGTCCATTACCCAAATTTTGCAATTTCATCCTTCAAGAGATATCTGTATTGAAACCCAACTAGTCTGTCTACTGCGACAACTTTCCTAAAGGGAGATAACTCTTTCAGAGTAAACAAAACCTCTATAATCTGACATTGTTGTTCTCTCTTCGATTGCATTTGATGCTGCCAGTCTGACTGAACCCAATGGGACTAATTCACGTACCATGAGATACCTGATAATGTTTGTGCGGTACAAGTATCTCCAGTAGTGATGGAGTTTAACTATTTGTAATCTTCCCGCCAAAATGATGTTAGCGTAGAATATCATCTTTTGACATCATTCCATAACCCATAGAAACAATAGTCCTGCACAAACATTATGAGGTATTACGTAGTGTGTAAATTATTCTTATTGTTTTTAATCTGACTAAAGCCTTACCAAGTGATATATATGTATCAATACCTAGTTCACCTAATTGATGACAAGTGACCTCGAGCCAAATTCTAGTCTGTCTACTCTGACAACTCTGACAAAGGGAGATTACTCTTCTGGTGTAACCTTTCTACATTAATTAGACTTGCTTTTTTCCCACTCAGCCATTGTGATCCAAATCTTTATAATTTTGCTCAGAACTTTAGTCACAGTTTTTTTATCAATATATACCAATTTGTAAAAAGAAACTAGTCTGTATATTCGGACACTCTCTGAAGGGAGATAAGTCAGAAGTTACCTAATCTCTCTAATCTGGAATGTTTCTCTCATCAATGCTGATTGTTGTTGCTAGTCTGATCCTTGCCTTTCTAATCTGGCTGAAATATTATGCTCACATTTTATATTTCTTCTCATGAAGAGATATATGTCTTTATACCTGGTTTACAAGGTAGATGACAACTCTGGAAAGGGAGATCAATCTTCTAAAGGAACCTCTGTAATCTGACATTGAATTTTTCCGTATCCAATTTTGATCATACCTCATTGTGACTTGTCTAATACAGTAGAAATAATACCCACATTTTAGAATTCTCCTGAGATATCTTTATTGATGCCTGATGCCCCAGACTGAGATAGATGTAATATCTAGGTAGATAAATAGTTTTTTTTTTGTAGAAATAATGAGAAACACATGGCTATTGAAATTTAAGATTACTCTATCATTTTAGAAATGAAAAGCATACAAAATTTTGAAAATAAAACCTTTCAAAAGACATATACTTTAATATCTCCAGATGGCAATTGTTCCTTAGTTACATTATACTGATCCATTAACTTTCATAAGTGTCCTTGAAACCCAAATTAAACCACACAAAAACCTGTAAATCTTAATTAGAACACCTTCTTCATCACACTGCCCCCATAAAATGGAGTCTTAAAACACAGCCCAGTAACACACGCAACCCAGCACACCACTTTTAATGGCCAGAGTAGTTTGTGTTTTAGACTTGCAAGGTTTGGGTGCAAAATTGATGTTTGTAGTCAGATCAACCACAAATGCAAACTTCAGATCTTATAAACACCTACAGGAAAATTTATCCTTCCTTATCTCACAGTTCTTACAGAATTTATTGGAATACACTCCACCATGTTGTAAAATTCTAGAAATGTTTTTGACTTGTATGTGTAATTCGACTGTAACCCTATCAATGGCCTGGTCATATGGTAAATTCTGGCACTCTGATAGCTTTATCTATCTACCTGCTTCCTGTGCCTCTTACCGTATTCAACCCAAAAAACACTCAAGTCATTCTCTATAGGGACCCCTTCTTATCCAAAAGACACATTGTTGTTGTTTTTTTTTTATCTTTTTTTCTTTTTCATCAAACAGTTCATGGACATTTCATTATTTAAGTTACATTGTTTTTGAATGAAGTATCATCTGGGGTATATATCTTGAAGATGAAAAGTCACACTTCAAAGATCTAGAAAAGTAATTTCTGTTAATGAAAAGTTTATCATTACTTTTCTGAGAAGAAATGTTATTATCATTTTCCTTGGCTGAAATGCCCAGAATTATTTTTCTACATTGAAAGATCAATTCTTGCCTTAATTACTAAGATGAAATTATCTCAATTCCATCCCAAGACCAATATGCTATAGACTGCCATATAGGGTGATTTTCAGAAACTGAAATGTGAATTGAAATATGAGAATTTATCAATTATGTCTTTCCATGGGATGAAGTATCAGATATTGTTTTCCTTTGCTGAAATATTCAAATTATCTTTTTCCTCATTGAAAAATCACAATTTTTGCTTTACTTAAATGAACTTTCAATTTCTTTCCTAAAAATACAATTAGCAATACCGATGAATGTAGTACATTGTATTATGTTGCTTCTTTCCAAAACTGAAACGACAATCATCAGATTTCCAGGATAAACTATTAATTTTATTAGATTGTAGAATGGTCTTTAACCTAAACTGGAATATCATGCAACTATTTTTTTTGGACAAATTTTACTTATTTTGAAAAGGAAGGTAATGTTCAACCATTGTAGCTTTCATATTTAGTTAGAAACAATCCATTGATAACCATAAGTGAGTTATATAAATAAAACATGTCATATGTATTTCTAACTTCAAATTATGGTGACTTTATGTAACCCATAGTATGTTATATTTGCTTAGTAAATTTCAATACAATGCAAAATTTGTATTTCTGAAATAAAATATGAAAAGTTTTTCATAAATTAGAATTTCTCTGAACATATTTTATCTCAGAAAAGGGGCTCTATTAGTAGATAAAAACCGAACATTATTAATCACGATTTTTATCATGATAATCATCACGGCTAGAAAACAAGATGCCAGAAATCTAATTTCTAAAGGTGCACTTATAATCTTGTTTGTCCTTTCTGCTATCTTTCATTTTATGAAGAAAATTTTGTTCAATCTTTCTTCTTTATAATTTATTAAGTAATAAAAATACTTCAATTTACTATGTTTCTAAGACATATCATTATCTATGAAGAAATTATTCATAGAAGATATTTACATTATCCAATAAAGATATATTTTCAGGAATTATTTTTGCTATTAATCGATTATAGTGGTTGATTTTGTCACAGAAATAATTCCTTTAATGAATTTAAAACTGATCATTTCTATTTTAGTAATAAAATTTAATTGTTCGCGTGTTTGTTAGCAGACTATAACTACAGTAGGACTAAGTATTGGACAGTACACTTTAGGATTTGAATTAACAAGGAAAATCAATTTCTCTTCCTTATCACAGGTATATTATTTGAATTTTCTGTACTTAGATCAATCTATGCTATATATAAATATATATCTACCACACTCAGAGGCCAAGGTCTATGACAGAGAGGGGGGAAGGGAGAAAAAAATTCAAATAGATAAAAAACATTTTCCATCCATTCAATCACTTTTAAATATTTTTCTCTTCTTATTAATATTGCTGTAGAATAAAGTGTTTGGACCAAACCTATCAATTAAAATTGAATTGAACTGTATTTTTAACATCAGTCAGTTAACATTTTTGAGAATTGTTTGATAAATGAAAAAGCATTTCTAAATTTTCACTTTAAGGAGTAACACATTTTTCTGGACCGTTCAAACTGACACATATGGTAAGTATCATTCCTAGACTTCGGCTATGCCATCTTGGTTTATGGGGGATAAAGGTTTCATACATTTCCCCTACATGTTCTTTAAATAGAAAACTCTTAAGTCTACATGTATATGGGTTTGACTTTGTTGTTTTCAATTGAGACGACCTTGTGAGTAGAATTATCTTGTATTTTTTTTTTTTTTTAAGATTCATGAAAAAACCTTAGAACATTTCTTTAGTTACTTTTGAGGTAACTTTAGTGATATCCTTACATGAAGGCTGCCTTTTCTCACCTCTCCCCCCCTTCCCCACTTGGGTTCCCCCTCCCCATTGGTAGCTATAACCCTTTCATTCTGAGTCAATACCAACACACATATTTTTTAAGATTAAATCTGAATTTCCAAGGAAATAAATTAATGCAAATGATCATCTTTTTCACAAAAGATGTAAAAAATTTTGTTGGTACTTATATTTATTTTGAATAATTCATCAACGAAAATACAAAAAAAAATAATCAAACTTTGCCATTATAAATATTTTCAACAATTCTTATCAAAGATTTTGCCACATTTCACAGAAACGTGCAATATAAATAATATTTTTTGTTGAAAATTTGTGGTTAATAGTATGACATTAATGTGAGGGTAAGGGTAGAAAAGTGTGAACTCTCAAGCAATTAGAAATGTTGAGGATGAACTCCAGGAGTAGAATTTGTACTCATGAGTCACAGAGTAGAATAATAACATTAAATATATATATTTGACACAAAAACATATTTTCAAATGTTTACAAATTTTTAATTTTTTTAAATTTATTATTATTCAAACGTATTTGTGTCCAAGACCTGACAACATGCTGTGAACACCTGTCCATATGACATTAGTTATCACTATAAAACAGATTAAAATCTTTAAACCTTTCGATTTACCTGTGTCTAGAACCCGATATGGTGTTTTAGTATTGCTGCAATACCTTTTGCTGAAGTTAATGGCTTCTGACGGCAATTAAACCCTCCCAAAACAGCAGTGTGTTTTAAACATTTAATGGGATTTAAGACACGGTTCACATTTCTAAGTTTAATGCCAAATCTGATTTCCAATGTGAATCACCTTTTTGGGAATAGTGTGTGAAAAAGAAACATTACAGTGCTGAAAAAGGAATTTATTTGTCAGCAATATTATGTGTAAAATCATAAATTATTTGCAGAAAAGTAAACGCTTTTTTCTGTCACAATACTTGAAAATTACATATTATTATGTTTATTAAAGTAAATTTCACATAAATTTGAATTCAAAGTGAAAAGACATCTATATTTCAAAGCTTTCTACCCTAGGTAAATTCCCAATTTTCAAAAATATTCAAAATGGTTGATGTTTTGATGTGACAAATTGTTGTTTAAATTAACTTATTGTAATTAGTATAATCCACACACAAACTATAAATGTAATTTCTTTAAATTCAACCAAATGTTTTATCAATGGATTTAAAATATTGATGTTATTTTAATATAGTGCTATATATTCATCATCTTGATAATATTTAATTTAAAATCTCTGATGCAGCATGATAAGAAGAACATCTCCAAAATTATGACAATTCAAGAGAAATGTGAGCTGATATAGTAAACACACAAGTTGATTTATAAAACAAAACTTGCACAGGTTTAATAGTATGTGAATAAGCATGGCATAATTTTGCCAGTTTGCTAAATATAGGTCTACAATAAAATCGCTGGGCGTATCTCCATAAATTTCAATGCTTCTCACCTCTCATAGGTACGTCGTCGCTCGTCAACGCTGACAACTTTTTCTTCGTTTTTCAGGTGCAATGAGGGGCTACTACATTCCAGAAGTCACATGTATAAAATTCCATCAGTGAAACAAGGAAAATCGCTGATTATGACACACACATTAAAAGATTTACAGATACACCATTTTACACATATTTATCCTTCGGACAAGCTATCCCGCTCTGTCTTCTGGACAGAGCACATGGAAGCAGATACAACACATCAAGATTAATATCCTAAACTTTGGATGGGCCGTTGTAGTAAAGTCAGTAGTGGCCCGATTGTAGTAATGTAGTTCTCAACATCAACACATGGTAGTGGCTGAGTTAACTCACTAAAGAAAACCGCCAGAAATTCCCACTCAAGGGGAAGCAATACAAACGTAATCGTTGAACTCCTCGGTCTACACACACACACCTAGTCAGCCTAGCTATCTGCCATGATGCCCCAAGGTATACATACACCTAACTTTCACTTAGACTGTTCATCAGAGCATGACCGTATCAACTCTTTTGTTCATGTAGAATCCAATACACTCTGTCCATCCAGATAGCCTCTTGACTTGTTTCTCCATCGACAGAAACTGGAGAGCCTTACATGCCTAAATTACATCAGCAGCTAAAATTTTATAGGTAGGCTTGAAAAAATTAAAATTCCTTCTGCCAATTCACATGCATACCAGTTTATCAGCAAGAATTGTTAGCTTGCACACTTTCGTGTAAAAAAACCCAATGGTTTTTAAAATACTTTACAACCATTGTCTACAAGATCAAAATTTTCTTGCATGCTTTATATAGAAAATAATATTTTTTTTAACAAAGTTAATAAAAATTTTGAAAATTTTCTCAGTGTGACAAATATTCACCTGTATCAGCCAGTAAAACTAGCACACACACAAACACTAACCATCAACCTTTTGAAAATGTTTAAAGCCATTCAACAGAAAAAAATTCTAGGGATAGTCAAGTCACACCAGACTTTTTCAAAAGGTGAATGGAAATATGGTCGGAGGTTTCTGCTTGAGTGGGTGTTTAAAGCGGAGCCGTATCAATGGAAACAATTGCTGGCCAATTGTCCTGTACTCGGCCTGTAAGCAGAGAGGACAAGATCTGCTCTCCTTCCATTGAAATCCAAGAATGCCGACAGCTCTTGAAGGAAAGATGAGGATTTCACTGGTTTGTTTAAAATTACCAGTTTGGAAATAAATGAAGCATGAAATTTTACGTTGTTAGTAAAACTTGTAAATTAAGACAGGAAAAACTTTATTTTATTATAATTATTCTTAACATGCAAGAAATTTTTGTTGTTGACATTTCTTATCTAATATGAAAACTTTAGATATTTTAACAGTTCATTTGTGAAATACTTTAAATCAATTTTTGCATAAATAATCAACAAATAGAAAACTAGCCCCATTATGATAAACCCAGGGATAACTTAGCATTGTATATGTCCAATATCACCAGTTTCATTCAGAAGTGTGTATTTCATTCAGAAGAATTCCACAAAATTTCACACATTGCACATTTCCCACGTCCCATAACTGTGTTGGTGTACATGACCAGGATTTGAACCTTCAATATAGGAGAATTAGGTGTGGAGACTTTCATCATCTTAACTGCATGTCCAGCAGAAGTACTGATTTTAATCTGCATCATAATTAGCTCATATGTTTGAAAATAAATGAAAACATAGAAGATAAAGGTAGAAATGCAGACATCAGATCTTTCTACTCTACTCTGGGAATCCATGGAGTCCATGGATCAGTCTATGGCTTAAAATTTGGGAAAACAGAACAGAAAACGCTCAGTAGGAATTATAACAAAATATACAGGTATGAATGAATGATATTTCTCTGATGTAATTTACTTATGTATCATATCCATTTCCACCTTTTACTTGGTCACCCCTGTAATTTCATAATGGACTGATCTAGTTTTTGATTTAAAAGGGTCTAAATGCATCTTTAGGGGCGAAGGAGTTAATAAATTTAAACTTTTAATGCTTTGATATATTTGGGGAAAAAAAAAGAGAATATTGCAAGTGTTCTCCAATGACTGAATATGAAAGAATAGATGAATGAAAGAGCAATTGAATTAATGAATGATTGACTGAGTTTGTTGAATAACAGTAAGGACAAGGCCATAGTTGTACCTTGATATATAGAGAAGGAGGATAAAGTCGGTAAAGAATAAGAAAACATTTTACTTTTAACACAAT
Source organism: Argopecten irradians (assembly GCF_041381155.1). Classification (NCBI taxonomy): domain Eukaryota; kingdom Metazoa; phylum Mollusca; class Bivalvia; order Pectinida; family Pectinidae; genus Argopecten; species Argopecten irradians. The sequence continues at coordinate 24,731,708 of NC_091137.1, read as the reverse complement.
AATGACTGTAAAACCATAATACATTATAGTCTGACAGTAGGAGAAAGAACACGAGACAGCCTTTATGAAAAAATCCTTCAACACCTCAGTCATACAAATCAATGAAAAAGGTTATTGGAATAAAAACTAATAAATCTGACAACCAAGGAGGAGGGATTTACAGTTTTTTTATTATAAATTCAAACTCATATAACACCGATTAACATTGCATAGCAATGGTTTGTCGCCATAAACCGACAATTTTGTTTTCAATGTGACAAGGGAAAGGAAATGTATGGGGAGGGAGGACATTCAATTAAGGTAGTAGGGACAAATATACAGGTGAGGGAACGACAACACGAAGGGAGAGAAATTACCGTGAGGTTGAGAGGGATGGAGGGATTTATACTTATAATAAAGATGAAAAGGAGGGGCACATAAGAAATATTAAGAAAACAATATGGAGGGTTTTAGGACAAGGAGGGCAGAATGTTATATATGAGAGGGTGGGACATGTATATAAAGGAGGATAAAATAGAGACGCAGGACAGAAAGGAACCACTGTTCAAGACAAAAAAAAGACAAGAAGTATGGAGAGAGGTATAAAGCATTAACAATGGACAGATATAGAATCTTAAATGACAATAACAATTGATGAATAGGGAATCTTTAAAGACAGAAGAAAGACAGAAAGAATGGAGAGAGGTATAAAGCATTAACATTGGACAGATGGGGAATCTTTAAAGACAGAAGAAAGAGAGGAAGTATGGAGAGAGGGGGTATAAAGCTTTACCACTGATTGAGTAGGTAGGACAAATTTATAGACAAAGGGAAATCAATTTATTAAGAGGGACACTTTCATATACAGAAGGGTGAAACGCCATCTTAAAGCAGCAAACTGGGACATGGTCATATCAGAAGGAAGGGCATTTGTGGAGCAAGGAAATACAAAAAGAAGGTTGTGGTCAAGGTGATGGATAGGAGGTATAATGTTGTAGGTGTTGTGTCTCCTTAAAACCAACTATAACACATTCTACAATCAGCAAACATATAAATAATAAATCACCTCTTTCTAGCCAGTCCTTTTCACTATATGTTTATCAGGCATTTTGAGCAAACCACATCTAGCAAGGTGAGAAATATGATGAATGTACTTTTAAAATACTAATGGCTTTTTATTATAACGATGACTGGTAGCCATATTTAATGACCAGAGCACCGCAGTTCTCTCCATTAAATATTCGCCACGGCGGACATTATGACTTCTGTTGACTTGAAAATTTCAAACATGATAAAAAGGTTTCAAACATTAAAAATATGATTAATGTCTTTTTCCCTCCAAATATTAAATCCAACAGCTTTCAGAATGACGGCGGTGTATGCAAATTTGATTTATAATTTAAAACCTCATATTAATGTCTAAATTCCAGAAAATAACGGGATAATTCGCTCTTTAATTAAACTTGCAATAGATTTAAACCTGACTTTTATCTCACAACATTCAATGTCAGGCAAAACTAATGAATTATGTAAATGTTCTGTGGAATATTAACGTGTGGAAAAGAAGAATAGAAAACGCAGAGGAAAACAACAGGTTTTTTAATTCACAATAAATCTTAGCTAAGTGTAATGATTACTTCATAACGTTTAAATCAATTTATATCTTGCACCTTGCCATTAATTTTTCACGGTTATTTGCATTTTTCGGATACTGTAAAAGTGGAATTATTTGTGGTTTGGAAATTTTCACTATTTTGCTTTCATTACATCTATACCAATTATATTAAAATCACAAAAATATTTATGACAGACTTAACAGAAAATCTGCTATCTAATATACATGCATCTATATTTACAGAACAGTGTATACCTTTGATACTTAAATATTTTAAGACTTCTGAAAATTTTCAATCAAAATGATGGTTTCTTTAGTTCAGCTTGATTTACGGAGGCCTCAAAAGTTCTAAGGATTAATAAATTTGAGACAACATAGAGTCACTGTAAAATGAATCCACTAACGGCTAGAGGTAGCCATCTTGAATGTTTTATTAAAAAACCCCAGAAAGACTAATTATGAATTTAACAATAATGTCCTTGGTAATTCTAGAAATTGAAGAGAGTTCAAGATAGGACTAGAAAGATAGTGAGAGCAAACATTTCATACCTGGGAACAAATATTCACATGTATATTATATGGAACACAGTGTATAACACTAGAAACGAAAAACACTAAGTTTCTTATGCCTAAGGTCGAACCATGTAATAAATAGAACATTTCTCACAAAGCAACAAAACAATTGGTTCTGGAAGATCAACTCAAGGAACACTTGAATCAGTCAGCAACTTCTATTGAAGAACAACACTGACTGACTAAGTATGACGTTTCAGAAGATGGTTTCTGCAGCTTCTTAGGATGATATTTCTGACACTATAACTAAGTCAGTAAAGTCTTTAATATTTATAAAATATATAAGCTTAACCATCATCAACAAGAGGCAATGAGCTTCCAGTAAAATGTCATATACCTTAACCACTAAGCTACCGTAGTCCCATTCATGTAAGTCATCATTTATAACACAGAGGTGAAGGACAACAACTGTAATGTCAGACACCTTAACCACTGTGACGCCGGTTGAGGCCTATCATAATAATAAAGTATAAGAAGCCTATACTACACTTAAACATATAACATAAAAGTGGCAGCTATAACATCAACGTGTCTTAAACACAAGCCAGAATTTCTAACGACAATAAATTACAAAACGGTGGCCCCACATCTGATTACTACTTCATGACATAAATCATCGGTGGTTCTCACCTGAAGATCAAAATGTCCATCCTAAACGTAGACATTTCATTCAAACTAATAAAAGGTGAAAAGGTCACACGGCGCTAAGAGATTAATTAAGTAGGGTAATGAGACAATATTTACAGGTAAATGGCCTGAAACTGTCAATAGCTAAGTAATCATTTCAGGGTCTTCACTTTCTCATCATCCCTCACATGAACACTTGTTCTAGTCTTACTTTGTCATTGTCATCCCGTGTCCCAGGTGTGTGTGTAAATCTAAGTCTATAAAAGAATTCCACGGAAGTGGATGTGTCGCCTGCACAGCATCACAAAAAATAGTTAATAGTTATTTACAGTTGTAAATATTGTTAATATCAAGTCCCGTAACTCTTGCAAATATTGATGTATTTTGACCAATATCAAACCCATCTAAGATCTCATTGATATAAAGCAATACACCAAATTTGGTTGAAATTGGACAATAAATACTAAGGTTATTAAGCAGAAACCATGGATTTATCTGTTTTGATCATCTTAAAGTCCCGTAACTCTTGCAAGTATTGACGGATTTCACTTATTATTAAAATCATCCGATATCTCATTGACATAAAGCAACTTATAAAATTTTGTTGAAATTGGACACTAAATATTTCAGTTATCGAGCAGAAACCATGGATTTATCTGTTTTGACAATTTTAAAGTCCCATAACTCTTGCAAATATTGACGGATTTTGACCATTATCGTACTCATCCGATATCTGAATGATATAAAGCAGTACACTAAATTTGGTTGAAATTGGACAATAAATAATTAAGCTATCACACGGAAACCGTTTCCCGGATGCCGACACAGACGACGCCAGGTGTTGCAGGTGACACAAAAACACATCACAGTAACAAAAGTTATCGTTGATATTTTCCTATAAATAGTAACAGTGACCTTAATCAAGGGCTGAGGCTTGATGTCAAACAAGAAACATTTTTAATGAAATTGAAATAAGGAAAGCTTATACAGAACCAGTGTAACATTTTTTTAAATCTCAGTTAAATCATGTTTGTCCACCATATTAAGCTTAACTCTCTTACACTAATGTAAATGTGTTTGTCTTTTCAAAAGATCAGGTCATTTAACGATTATTATTTCCCCTGATAAAGTATAATTAAGTTGTGTCTCCTTGTGATGTTGAGACTTCTTTCTAGTGCTACCTGATTGGAGCATACTGCAGAAGCCATGGCAGAAATCTAGTACTACCTCACTGGAGCATACTGTAGAAGCCAGGGCAGAAATCTAGTGTTACCTCACTGAAGCATACTACAGAAGCCGCCAGGGACAGAAATCTAGTGTTACCTCACTGCAGTATACTGCTGAAACCAGGGGTAGAAATCTAGTGTTACCTCACTGGAGCGTACTGCAGAAGCCAGGGCAGTAATCTAGTGTTACCTCACTGGAGCATAATGTAGAAATCTAGCCAGGCATACTGTAGCAGGCATAATCCAGGCAGAAATCTAGTGTTCTACCTAGATTGGAGCATACTCACTGAAGCATACTACAGGGCCAAAAAAATCTAGTGCTACCTCACTGGAGTATACTGCTAGAAACCAGGGCAGAAATCTAGTGCTACCTCACTGAAGCATACTACTGTAGTAACCTCACAGGGCATAATGAGAACAGGCAGAAATCTAGTGTTACCTCACTGAAGCATACTGTAGAATACAGGGCAGAAATCTAGTGTTACCTCACTGAAGCATACTGTATGTAGAAGCCAGGAGCAGAAATCTAGTGCTACCTCACTGGAGCGTACTAAGCAGACTGCCAATACAGGGCAGAAATCTAGTGTTACCTCACTGGAACATACTGTAGAAGCCAGGGCAGAAATCTAGTACTACCTCACTGGAGCATGTACTGCAAAAGCCCAGGGCAGAAATCTAGTGCTACCTCACTGGAGCATATAAGCATACTGTAGAATACAGGGCAGAAATCTAGTGTTACCTGCATAATGAGAAGCCAGGGCAGAAATCTAGTGTTACCTCACTGGAACTACTGTAGAATACAGGGCAGTAATCAAGTGTTACCTCATGGAGCCTACTACAGAAGCCAGAGCAGAAATCTAGTGTTACCTCACTGAAGCATACTACAGAATACAGGGCAGAAATCTAGTGTTACCTCATGGAGCATACTGTAGAATACAGGGCAGAAATCTAGTTACCTCATTGGAGCATAATGAGAAGCCAGGGCAGAAATCTAGTGCTACCTCACTGAAGCATACTACAGAAGCCAGAACAGAAATCTAGTACTACTCACTGGAGCATAATGTAGAAGCCAGGGCAGAAATCTAGTGTTACCTCACTGGAGCGTATAAGCATACTAGAATACAGGGCAAAATCTAGTGTTACCTCACTGGGCTGCAGAAGCAGGGCAGAAATCTAGTGTTACCTCACTGGAACATACTGTAGAAGCCAGGGTAGAAATCTAGTACTACCTCACTGAGCATACTGCAAAAGCCAGGGCAAAAATCTAGTGCTACCTCACTGCAGTATACTGCTGAAACCAGGGCAGAAATCTAGTGCTACCTCACTGGAGCATACTGTAGAAGCCAGGGCAGAAATCTAGTGCTACCTCACTGGAGCATACTGCTGGAAACGCCAGGGCAGAAATCACAAGGTATTTATAGAAGCACTATATGTCTTGTTTTCCAGGCCAGAAATCTATGATTATCTGTTGGTACAAAACCAAGAGCTAGCTGTCTCAGGAGTGAATGGACAATAGTGGGAAGTGATGGGGGACAATAGGAATAGGAAAGACTAGAACATATCATGGATTCATTTAAAAAACTTGTTGCTCAAAGGCACTACTCTATTTTTTACTTTATTATTTTTCACTTTATGGTTCAAGTAATTTTGAAGTAATGAAGTTTGCCTGCATATCTATAAGATTGATGTTCTGAAATGTGAACATAACATAATATAAAGGAAGATAAATACAAACAAAATGCATTTACCAACAATTCATGATTGGATATATTTCACCCTATTGATACCTACTGACCATAGTGACTTTGTCCTCTACCAAGGTCATAGTTAAACATATAGGTAGACATGCCTGGTGGCCATAGTTAGCAAGACCTTCACACATCTGACCAGGTCAAGTAAGTCAAACTACCGTAAATATCCTCAACATACCCTAGATACTGTACAGTGAGTCAGTTCCCTTTGGTATATAAATGTTTCGAAGGATACATAAATCAGTAGATCTCTATCTACACAGTCATGGACAAAAACAGGGAAATTTAATGATCAGGATGGGAACCTTTATAGGTAAACTATGTAATATAATCACACCTTTTTTGTGGACGGTTTTACGATGTACATAGATAGTACAAATACACAGTATCATCTGTATGCTAATACACATATTTGCATGCCATGGTCGAATGAGTCGCTACAGGTCAGTAGACAATTTGGCCATAGGTATTTTCCATGGACCTGTAAAGGTGTGAATTAAAGGAATACCTTAGCCATACCTGTGGACAGATACTGATCATCAAAGTCAATCAAAGTGTGATATGTCCAGCACATCACCTGTCCGGACTAGACAGGCAGTACTGGTCAAATAGGTGATTTAGGGAGGTCTGCCTCGTTAACAGGTAGTCACTATACATATTTCAGGTGTTAGACAAGAACTAAAACATGATTGTTCCACTAACAACATATAAATCACACAAGGCGTTAAACAACCTAAAAACTAAAGATTTGGGGGAAACTATTCTTATCAAATGCAATTGTGAAAGCGCTGCTTCAAAAACATCAAAAAAAATATTTGTATTGTTTAATGTTTGGTCCCTGCAACCTTGATGATGTTTAAGGTCATCTATTTGAACAAACTTCATATCCCTTCACCTAAAGATGCTTAAAGACACTAAAATAGATGTTTGGATCAATGGTTTTAGTTAATTATATAGAAAAGTTATCAAAACTTGACCATAAAGCATTGGTGAAGTTTACTAGCTAGCCCTTGCATTGTGACAGCAAGAGGTCTCGAACAAGCTCTGGGCAATGGAACTTAAAATACCATTTTGATTTAATGTCGTTTTAACGTTTTGATACAGCATGTTCAGAAAATATCATAATTCTTTAAAACTGATTAAATCTGAAACCTATAAAACTGATTAAATCTGAAACCTATGGAGACGGATATTGTTACTATACACAAACACTTACAAGCATCAACAATCCTCAAATCCTAGTGGCTCTTATAAGTATCAAATGATTCTTCTTCATTTTTCACTTGTCAAATGTAATTTGAGCAGGATCAAATCTGTTTTTTTTTTCTTTTTGATGGTTGATTTTCTTTTTGACACATCATTCTTAATCATACCTTGGAGATCTAAATAAATTTAAATATAGATTTGGAAGGAAAAGCATTGACGTATAATCTTCTTGTCTGGAGAAAGCTTAAATATTGGCTGTGATTTCCTGTTGACTTTCAAACGCTCAGATGAACAAGGTAAACACTGATGAATACTTGCACTTTTGTGAAGTGCGGGAATGTTGCGAAGTATCTATACGGGAGTGAGATGATCCAATAAAACAGCCATTCAATGACAAGTGTTCAGCAAACATTGCTGTGCCGCTTTTATTCAATTCCATACAAGACTTCCATAAGAATTCTTTAGAAAGTTTTTCGACAGCGATTTGTGAATGCCTAAACGTCCTGTTACAGATTGGTTTGAAATGTTTGCTGAAAGTGTTTGATACCACACAAAGCTCACCCTCAATTAAATTTTTTCTCCATTTATTTCTTTATTGACAGAGCCCTTTTTTCAATTTCCTAATTTGTTTGAAAACAAGATCAGCACACAAACAGGGTGTAAGATGTTTAAAAGATTATGATGTGGATTTGAAATTGTCTCTGAACTGCCAATTTTAGCAGTATAAGAGTATTTAGCAGATAAAATGATAGCGATATATAAGGATATCTGTACGTATTTTTACTTAAGAAGATATGGTTAAAATGGAGATACAGTAAAATCATTAACTGTATTTCTTTAAAATACACTAATTTAGCTCACTGACATACAGGATATAAGAAATGAACATTTCAACTTTTTCCTTGGACACAAAAACATAGAAAGGGCCAGCATATCTGTTGAGCAAGTTGGTCCCTTGTGACTAAACTTCCTCAAGCTCAACTACCACCATCTTTGACTCTAAAACCCCTATCTCCAATTATCTCCTATGGTATTTCTTGGAGGTTAATTCTAAATCTCAGTTGACAGAACAAACAAATAAGAAAAATATCTGGAAGATATAAATCCATTGCCTATCGTGTATCAAAGAGAAAAGGTACGGAACTAGACTGACATAGGAAAAATTGTGTAACCCCAAAGCCATGGAAGAGGCAAAAACATTTTATAAGGATTTTTCTTTTTTATTATTTTTGGTTTATTCTCTTGACAATTTGTAAAAAAAATTGTTGATATATAAATATCATCTTAAAACGAAAGTCTCTGTATGCCCTTAAACATTTGCTAAATATTTATCAATCATATTAGATATAAAGATTTCTGCTCATATAAATTCTGAAATCCTTGTATCTAGGTCAGACAGACAATAGAAAGTGCAGTAACACTGTTGAAGTTTTATAAACCTGTTAAAAACAGTCAGTGTGTGGACCTATTCAACATTGAATGGAATCAGGTTCAGAATGGAGTTGACTAGTCAATAGGTTTTTTTTCTTCTATTATCTGTAGGTTAGATAATTATAGATTATAGAGAAGTTACTGGACCTTTAAATATGTATTCACCAAACCTCACCTTAAGGCCTTAATTCTGACACCGAAGAAACTCACATGTGCTTTCTTATTCAATTGAAAATACTCAGTGTACAATGCACTTATTATAATTTTTTTTTTTTAATTTCTCATGATGACTAAAATGATTGTTCAAAGCTCTGGTAGTTCACATTGTGGTCATACAGGACAGATTCAACAATTATCAGTGTAAAGTAAATTTGTTTGTTCACACCGAGCACAATTAATACTATAGGGAACAGACTATGGAAGTACCTGCCCCTTTTGCTAATTGTGCATTTCCAAAGGATAATCCTTACATGAACTTTGCGATCCTCAGGGTTAAAATAACCTTTTAACTTTTGCCTTCTTCAAGGTAATGCTTTTTGATCTTTGACTTCTTTAAACTAAACACCCCTGACTTACTGACATTTGCCTACTTCAAGGTGATTTCTTTTGACCTTTGCCTTTTCCAAAATAATCTCTAATGACTTTTGCCTTCATAAAGGTAATTCCATTTGACCTTGCCTTCCATCTTTCCCTTTACCTATTGCAAGGTAATTCCATTTGACCTTGCCTTCCATCTTTCCCTTTACCTATTGCAAGGTAATTCCATTTGACCTTGCCTTCCATCTTTCCCTTTACCTATTTCAAGGTAATTCCTTTTGACAAAGATCCTTATTTGACCTTTACACTCTCATGAAACTGTCAAACTTCCCCTGTGATATGTTTTTTTTATGTTAAGCTTAAATTCCTGTTCTTTTCATATTTATAATCCCTATTGATTTTTGCTTCCTCAATGCAACTCTTTTTTATCTTTGCCTTTTCGCAAAAATTGCTAAGGTTACCAATATATGGCCTTTATCTTTCTCACCTTCCTCGAAATACCACAATATGACCTACACCTTCCTCACCTCACACCCTCAAGTATCAATACCTGACCTTGGACTTTAATTCTCATGGAACCACATTAGACTGAACACTTGTATCACAAGGTATGAAACACTCTCTATAGTAACACCTTATTTTCTTTTTTAATCCACATAGCAACCTGTGGCTTATATACCTTAAAATGATATTTGATCTTTTTTCAAAATTACCCTGGATGGCTTATTTTCTAGATTATTACTCAAAGGGAGACAAGTGCAAACAAGACTATCGATATCATTGTAAGTCAGAACTCCCTGTTATCTTACAAAAACATATCCATACTTTTCTAAGTTGATACCTACGCATATGAAAGGCTAATTACACAAAAGTGACGATTGGGTCAATTTCCTGTTTAACAGTAATGGTTGTATGAGAAGGTCAAAACACCTGACCACACACCTCAAATCTATACCCTAAATATTGGTACCACAACACTATAGTGGTGTTCCTCTATCTATCACAACATGGTATTCCAAGGCCCTTTATCTGATCCTTAATCACAATATTGGTGTCATTACGGTGCCCCATTGGTGCCAGTGGCCAGGATTAACATGGATTAAAAAGACCACCCTTCCTTAGTCCAGTGGACACTAGACACTAACCTAGCTTCTGTTGTATTATGAGGGAACTTAAAGACGGTTCATCACTTCAGCCATCTAACTCCGGGTCACATGTTTTAAGCCCACATGGGAGCAGTGACAAGAAATTTTTTTTCCCCAATTCTTGATATGCTTGTAAATGGCTCTGGCTATTGAAAGGATGTCCGAACAAGCATATTACCAATCAAGATTCTATTTGCTCTTTTTCCTTTGTTTTACTTTGAATGCCTTTAGTTTCCTTTGCTGGGAAAATTGTAACAGTGACCAAATATGTACAGGTGAATGTCGCACATCTTTAAGTTCCCTCATAATACAACAGAAGCTAGGTTAGTGTCTAGTGTCCACTGGACTAAGGAAGGGTGGTCTTTTTAATCCATGTTAATCCTGGCCACTGGCACCAATAACGATGTCCCATCAGGTATTATAACTGTTATATGTATGGTTAAAGAATCAGCTTCTGTTAGTAATTTAAACTTACCAAGTCTTTGATTAATTAAGGTGTTAAGTCCTCTTTGTAAAAGTTGTAATGTTCCGATGATAACGTTGCCATGGCAATAAAATCCAAAGTAGAAACCTGCTACACAACTGCCTTTAACCTCATACAGAGTTACATCCCTTGAATTTTAGACAGGTAACATCACTTTCAGAATATTTCCTCACAAGCACAACCAGCTGCAAGAAAAAGGAAAGATGTTACAAGCATGAACAAGAACAGTGTTATCTTTGGCATCTTATCTTCTTTCAAAATAAGGACAAAAAATAGATAAGTTAATTATAATGTTCTTTGATATCTTAATTTTAAAACAAGCAACATCTATTATAAATCTGATAAAATATGTATCAAACATTTGTTTTAGCCAACACTTTAGAAACAGATCATAGATAAATAACCCTCCTAAATACATGCTGTAGTAAACTTTTTAGCCAGACAGAACCTCTTTTGGCTGGATTGGTGGGGTATCAGACATGCACCCAAAGAGTCTGACTGCATGGTTCTCTGTGGCTGGATGGGTGGCGTATCAGACATGTACCCAACGAAGCTGACCGGTTCTCCTCTGCTGGATAAGTTGGGTATCTGCAGTCATGTACCCAAAGAGTCTGACCAGTTCTCTTTGACTGGATAAGTTAGGTATCAGTCATGTACCCAAAGAGTCTGACCAGTTCTCCTTGGCTTGATAAGTAGGGTATCAGTCATGTACCCAAAGAGTCTGACCAGTTCTCCTTGGCTTGATAAGTTGGGTATCAGTCATGTACCCAAAGAGTCTGACCAGTTCTCCTTGGCTTGATAAGTTGGGTATCAGTCATGTACCCAAAGAGTCTGACCAGTTCTCCTTGGCTTGATAAGTTGGGTATCAGTCATGTACCCAAAGAGTCTGACCAGTTCTCCTTGGCTGGATAAGTTGGGTATCAGTCATGTACCCAAAGAGTCTGACTGATTCTCTTTGGCTGGATAAGTTGGGTATCAGACATGTACCCAAAGAGCCTGACCAGACAACCTCAGTCACAAAAACAATATATAACCAATTTAATGGAGGGAGCTGTTAATTGGTGGGGGAGGGGGTAAAAAAATAGTATAGATAAATAATTTTTAAAAAGAATCGACTGAATCCCACTATAAACTAGTCTTAAGCTCCTTACTGATCAAAGTTACGACTGAAAAAGGCAACCACTAGGTTGAAAGCTACTGATGAATACATTTTGTTGTTCAGAGATTTCATCTATTACGTCATTTTATGATTATGGACCAACCACAACTCTAGTTTTCTCATCAGACTAGTTTTTTGACAAAAGATCCTTTTTTTGCATAATTTTGAAACAAAAATATGGTTTGAAAACTAATTGAAATAGTTGATGAGAGCTTTAGCAGGTGTATTATCAGCAGCTTTATAATTGTATAAAAATACTCCTTATATAAGATACCTTAGCTTGAAATTACAAAATACGATACCAGTTTTGAATCATGTTAAGTTTATTTTACACAAATACTGCAAACAAAAACCTGTTTTACTTCCAGCAATTTCTTCAAAATTTTTCCTCAAAGATAAATAACGAAAGCCAGAGAAGTTTTTCTGAGGAAAGATAAAAGGAGGCAAGCGTCTGTTTTAGATGTCAAGTGGTGTCTATAATCACTTAAACCTCCAGTGACGACTGATACGTAACATTAAAGAAGTGGTTTTCAACACCAAAGACATTCAGTACAAACTCATCTATATTGCAGAGTCTCCGAACGAGAAATCTCCACACCGTCTCTGCTTCCCTCTGGTTTTGTTGTTAAATCATTTCCACATCAACTTCCTGTAAATGCTGATTTTCTAATTACTTCACCATTTTTGAGGTCTTGTATGTAATTTGAAGCTTCTGTTATCAGTATTATTGGCTTTACATCAACAAAGACAGAACATTGAGATAGAGTTTGTAATAAACACTGTACCATCGAAACCGTCTTTTTACAATCAAAGATGCATATTTATCAATATGTTTCATTATAAATAGCAAAACATATGCAATGTCTATATCAATATTAGATTATGAAACTAAGGCCATTCATAGGAGATAGGGAATGGATTAGAACTAAGGCCTATTCTGACGATGATGGAATGGATCAAGACTGAATCCCACTATAAACTAGTCTTAAGCTCCTTACTGATCAAAGTTACGACTGAAAAAGGCAACCACTAGGTCGAAAGCTACTGATGAATAATTTTGTTGTTCAGAGATTTCATCTATTACTCATTTTATGATTATGGACCAACCACAACTCTAGTTTTCTCATCAGACTAGTTTTTTGACAAAAGATCCTTTTTTTGCATAATTTTGAAACAAAAATATAGTTTGAAAACTGATTGAAATAGTTGATGAGGAGAGCTTTAGCAGGTGTATTATCAGCAGCTTTATAATTGTATAAAAATACTTCCTTATATAAGATACCTTAGCTTGAAATTACAAAATACGATACCAGTTTTGAATCATGTTAAGTTTATTTTACACAAATACTGCAAACAAAAACCTGTTTTACTTCCAGCAATTTCTTCAAAATTTTTCCTCAAAGATAAATAACGAAAGCCAGAGAAGTTTTTCTGAGGAAAGATAAAAGGAGGCAAGCGTCTGTTTTAGATGTCAAGTGGTGTCTATAATCACTTAAACCTCCAGTGACGACTGATACGTAACATTAAAGAAGTGGTTTTCAACACCAAAGACATTCAGTACAAACTCATCTATATTGCAGAGTCTCAGAATGAGAAATCTCCACACCGTCTCTGCTTCCCTCTGGTTTTCGTTGTTAAATAATTTCCACATCAACTTCCTGTAAATGCTGATTTTCTAATTACTTCACCATTTTTGAGGTCTTGTATGTAATTTGAAGCTTCTGTTATCAGTATTATTGGCTTTACATCAACAAAGACAGAACATTGAGATAGAGTTTGTAATAAACACTGTACCATCGAAACCATCTTTTTACAATCAAAGATGCATATTTATCAATATGTTTCATTATAAATAGCAAAACATATGCAATGTCTATATCAATATTAATTTTTCCAAGAATGTTAATACATCTTAACTAAAGTTTTTTGTGGGATTAAATCTTTCTGCATATAAATCTCACACACGCTAGAATGGGGCTGAAATCATGCATACCTTGGCAGATAAAAATCCATCTACCGCACGTTTATGAATTCACGTTTTACAGTTAAATATACCAGAATTATAAAGGTTTAATTATCTAACAGATTTATACTTTAAGTTTTGTAATAAATTTTGAAGTAATGATATTTCAAAGATAATTGACTAAGGATACAAAAACAAACAAGAGGCCCATGGGCCTAAGCGGTCACCTAAGTTAGGATACAGAATGATCTGAACAAAGACACAAAAACACTATATCTGATTCAACCATCAGGATTTGGAGTCATTCAGTGATTTTATAAATTTTGACATTCATAATCTATGAAGATTATGGAATCCATCAGAACTAAGGCCATTCATAGGAGATGGAATGGATTGAACTAAGGCCCCTTCATGGAGATTAGAGCTGATATGATCTAAGGCCATTCTTAGGAGATGGGAATGGATTCGAACAAAGGCCATTCATCACGAGATGGTAATGGATCTCAGAACTAAGGGGGGCATTCATAGGAGATGGAAATGGATCCTGAACTAAGGCCCTAAGCATAGGAGATAAGAGTTGATATGAACTAAGGCCATTCATTAGAGATGGAATGGATTAGAACTAAGGCCATTTTTTCATACAGGATGGAATGGATCAGAACTAAGGCCATTCATAGCAGAATGGAATGGATTAGAATACAAGGCCATTCATACGAGATGGAATGATCAGAACTAAGGCCATTCATAGGAGATGAATTGATTAGAACTAAGGCATTCCATAGAGAGTGAATGGATCCAACTAAGGCCATTCATAGGAGATTGAATGGATCAGAATCTAAGAGCCATTCAAGCAGATGGAATGGGATCAGAACTAAGGCCATTCATCTAGAAGATGGAATTGATCAGAACTAAGGCCCTGCCCCTCTGAGATGGGGATAAGGCCATTGACCAATATGGATATGATGTTCAGAAAATGCTATTTCAGACTAATAATAATCAGAACCAAGTTTGACTAATTTCCTATGAAAAACTAAGGCAAATAGGAAATTAATGTTCATAAATGTGATTTTTCCTATTATAAATGGAAAAAGTAATATGACCCCCTACCCAGAACTAAAAGATGAGACCCCAGGGTCAATATTATTCACAATTTTTGTATTCATAGGATTTGAAGACCATTCCATCTATGCAAGTTTGATGCCATTCATACCATTTAATTTGAACTAAGTTTTGGCCCCATACGTAAGGATGGAATGGAATTATATTGATATAATATTAAAATGTTATCTCAGGCTAATAATTCTAAACAAGATTGACTCATTTCCATAGGAAAATTGAGAATGGATCAGAAACTAAGGATGCCATTCATAGGGAGATAGAATGGATATCAGAACTAAGGCCATTCATAGGATGATGGACAATGGATCAGAACTAAGGCCATTCATAGGAGGATTGTGACAATGGATCAGAACTAAGGCCATTCATAGGAGATGGAATGGATCAGACTAAGGCCATTCATAGGAGATTGAATGGATCAGAACTAAGGCCATTCATAGGAGATGGAATGGATCAGAACTAAGGCCATTCATAGGAGATAGAATGGATCAGAACTAAGCGGCAATTCATAGAAGATAGATATGGAAACAGAATAAGGCCATTCATAGGGAATGGAATGGATCAGAACTAAGGCCATTCATAGGAGATTGAAATGGATCAGAACTAAGGCCATTCATAGGACTATACGGAATGGATCAGAACTTATAAGGCCATTCATACGATGATGGAATGGATCAGAACTAAAATGCCATTCATAGGAGATGGAATGCGTTCAGAACTAAGGCCATTCATACGAGATGGAATGGATCAGAACTAGGCCATTCATAGGAGATGGGAGATGGATATTTAGAACTACGAGAATGGATCATAGGAGATTGAATGGATCAGAACTAAGATTCATAGGAGATGGAATGGATTCTAAGGCCATTCATAATGGATCAGAACTAAGGCCATTCATAGGAGATGGAATGGATTAGAACTAAGGCCATTCATAGGAGATTGAATGGATCAGAACTAAGGCCATTCATAGGAGATGGAAGAACTGGATTCATAGGAGATGGAATGGATCAGAACTAAGGCCATTCATAGGAGTAGAATGGATCTGAACTAAGGCCATTCACAGAAGATGGAATGGATCAGGAAACTAAAAGGCCATTCATAGGAGATGGAATGGATCAGAACTAAGGCCATTCATAGGAGATGGAATGGATCAGAACTAAGGCCATTCATAGGAGATGGAATGGATCAGAACTAAGGCCATTCATAGGTGATGGAATGGATCAGAACTAAGACCATTCATAGGAGATAGAATGGATCAGAACTAAGGCCCTTCATAGGAGATAAAGTGGATCTGAACAAAGCCATTCATAGGAGATAGAATGGATCTGAACTAAGGCCATTCATAGAAGATAGAATGGATGTGAACTAAGCCCATTCATAGGAAATGGAATGGATGTGAACTAAGGCCATTAATAGGAGATGGAATGTATCAGAACTAAGGCCATTCATAGTCGAAAGAATGGAACTTAAATAAGGCCATTTATAGGAAATTGTGGATACGAACTACATTAGAATATTAGAAAGTGCATGTGATCTAAGGCTCATATCCGGATGTATAATAACATAAGTTTTTAATTTAAAATTAAGGTAGAAATGAACTTTACCCTGTCATGTAAGAAAACTTCAATAAGAATTCGTCATAATAAGTATCAATGTGAGTCAGAATGCGGAGAACATCTAGATTACATGATACACCATGATCATCATTACAAACGAAAGTAAAACTGATATTAATTCATAGTTTTACTAAGACTTGAAGTCTAGCTGTTGTGGCGATTCAAATCTTTCTGCATATAAAGAATTATTATATGATCTTAACAACAGATAATAATGAATCTACCGCACCGTTTATGAATTCACGTTTTCCATACAAATGACCAGAATTATAAAGGTTTAAGTTTTTATCTAAAGATTTATACTTTAAGCACTGTAATAAATTTTGAAGAAGAAAGATATTATTTCAAATAAATCATTGATGGATACAAAAACAAATTATATAAGTATACAGATCTGATAAGCATATAAAAGCTGATGTTTACGTAGGTGTTATATCTGATCAAGCAAGGGCAGTAACTCTGTTAAAACATGCAGAGAGAAAGGGTGAATGCTTTATAGATATTCAGTCAGATATTTTGTGAGGAAATTAGCATCTTAATTTTGAATTTGAAAGATGAAGAGTAAGGGAAGGGTGTAAAGAGGGAGCATACACATTATTTTCTAGAGGGGAAACAATGAGGGAGAAAAGAATAGAAAATGAGGAAAGGGAAAAGAATAAATTAATAAGATCTGTGTCACGGAGGAAGAATGGGATAGAAGTAGGAGAGGAATGAATAAAATTGGGGGGGGGGGGGGGGGGGGGGACAATGGGACAGTGATGTATTGGTATGGGGTACTATGTTGGTTAATGAGTACACAATATAGACACAAAACATAACGACGCTTATTTCACTTTTACAGAATCCTGCTGGTAAAGTGTCTCACCTGATCGATTCATGTACATATGGTGGGACTTTATAATACAAAGTTTTAGCAACTGTCTCATGGTTACTAAGGACGTCTCTAGATACAGCACACATCCACCAATAGCAACCTAAGTATACACTAACCAAAGCGAAACATCATTGTAGGCGGGTCTTATTATGCAAATGACTTCCAAGGACCAGGAATAAGACTTCTTTTGCATCAGCTTCTTATTTTGGACATTTAAACAAATACAGTACTGTTTTAATCCAGCAATACTGTTTTCAATATATGTTACGTATCAATTATTTTTGAAGATGACCTTTGTTACCAATGGTCAAGGAGTAACTTATTTGGAACTCTTGACCTTTTGGTTTTAAGGACGATAAAGCACAGGGGATGAGAGCCTCTTTGAGAGTGTTTTGTCAAATAGAACACTAGAAGGAAGATAAAGCAAATACTCATTACTCCACTATTGCAAAAGCTCCTAATCTATGGAGTATTACAGAAAACATATACAAGAGAGGAACAAAAGGGAGATAACTTATGAGTGTACTTTGCAGGAACTGAAGAACGACTGCTGTTTCTGGATGTGCGCAGTAATTGAAATAGCTGTAGCTAATTCATTTCCAATTTCTGTCGGTTAGCCAAACTATCCCCGTCATTTCTAATGTGTTGGATGTCAATCTACAAATAGCTTAAGGGAAACCCTAGCCCGACTTTTTTATCCATTAATGAATGTGCGGCCCCCAACAGGTTATGATCAGGGGAAGGCTGACTGTTAGCCTGGCAAAGCCGTAACTGTAGATGTTGTGTAAGATGGTTAAGTACAGATGCTTTGCTACTTTATTACCTTTCGTATCGCACCATCTTTCTGTATCAGCTCTGTGCATTTCTACACCATATGTGTTTCAAATATTATGAGTTTTTCCGAAAATTAGTTTTTTTCCAGCTTGATCACCAATTTGTGATTGGTTGATAATGAGAAACAAGCTCTTTGATTGGCTGATAATGAGAAACAAGCTTGGAAAAACGATTTACTCCATGTCGAGCCAGAATTATGTAAATTTATCTCACTTTGTCAGAGGGTAGTCTAATCCCTGTGATCACAGCAGGCAGTACAGAATGTAAGCCTAATGGCAAAATAATGGCATGTCATATTGATGGATGTGAAATGAAGCTTGAAATTCAAGAAAGCCAGTGTATGGATGTCAAAGGTCACTTACGAATATTCAAAAAAAAAAGGGGGGGCTAGGATATTACAGTACATCTAAACAGGAAAGGAAACAGACCTTCTGTATCAACTGACACAGCTACTCAATAGCCCAAGATTTTTAAACAGGTTGATCCATCAACATTTACCATAATACCAGATTCATCCGACTTCTGTCAAAACTTTCTATTTCATCATCCCCCCCTCCACACACACACACACACACACACACACACACGCACGCAAAATCAAATTAAGAAGTTTGTAAATCTGAAAAATAAAAATAAAATAAACCATAAATCTCTATAAGACCATTTCAGTATGATAGGAGAGACAGTTTCATGGCAATCAGTTCCTTACCCTAAATTTCATGGTTGGGGCTAGAAAAGAGAGACAAATACCAAAAGAGAGACAGATGCCAAATGAGAGACAGATGACCTTCAGAATCACCTTAACAATTAACTGACCTTGACCTCAAATTTTTAACTCTAGTGAATCATTCATTTAATTAGTTCTAAATGATGAACCTTTAAAATCCTTCAATGATGTCTGTTTCTAAATGATATAAATTCTCAATTTTCAGATGTCATTTTCTTTATAAAGACTATTTCACTTTTTTTTTTTTTTATTTCAGTGTAAATTTCAGAGATTGGTATTTCTGCTATTGAATAAAGTAGAACTGTATACAATTTCTTTAAGAGTTTTTCCTCATTTTCTTTTATTAAACTAAATGTCACATATTTTCATAAGTCAGAAATCTGATTCAAGAAAAATGTGAACATGTGTGAGTATACAACATAAGCATACAGGTAAAACAACATCCATAAATTCCTGATCTGTGAAATTTTGACACAGTATCATCTTAAATTGTAAGGCTTGGTGAAGCTATGAATACGCACCTGTCAGTATCAGGTTTGTGACCCAGGGACATTTGAGTCTGTGTAACTATGTCTAATCCTCCAAAGAGGAATCATCCTATAGTCATGAACAGTGTGTCGGCCCAGTATCAGGGCTACACCTTATACATAAACATGTGCATGTTTATATTCTCTCATACTTCAATACAAAGCCTCGGATCACATTTAATTTCCAGTCGCCAGTAAAATCCGGCCAGAAAGACCGAAAAAATTTCATAGCATAAAAAAGAAACCTCAAGATGTGTTGAAAATAAGAGTTATTAAACCGATTTAAACCATTTTTTCATCTCACCAAAATTTATAGATACCTGGTATTTCTGCATTGTAATTTGCATTGTATTAAAAATGATAAAACATGATCAACGCAAATCCTTTAGGTTCTTTCTGCATTGCTGAACACCAACAGCTTATGAAATCTGAGTCTGACCCTTACACTGAACTGTGCGACAAGATCTCTCTGAGGAAGATTCCATCCCCTATCCACTATAGCCAATAGACACGACTAAACTATTGTGTTCATCCCATCTTTACGAGCCCACAGATCCTTTCCACCCATACATATGACTTTTTTATGCTACACTCGTATGCTCCACTTATTTCCTCTAAAATCAGGGTTATGAACACCCTGGAGTTCATATTTTGAAAACACCAAATTGTTTTTTTATTACAATTTTCTCTCCCTTCAAGGATTCACAGAATCAAAATGTCTGCACGGTGACCTATTGGACAATGGTAACAATAGAGTCTAGAGGGAGGGGAGAAATAATAGAACCTACCCGTTCATCAAATCAGCCAATTTTTAAAATCGCGTATAAATTCAACTAGAAATGTCTATAAGGCATATCCTCATCACCTCCACATGTAACTGGAATAAAAAGTAACAGGAAGGAATGAAAACCTACAAGAGCTCTCTGAATTCAATTTATGGCAAATCACTTTGAAAACCAATAAATAAATGCAGACATTCAAAACGACAAAAAAAGTTCATTTTTTGTAATCATATCATATGCATTTAGCAGATCTTCTTTTCCATCCATTAAAGATTTCTGAGACATAATACACAGGTATAAGATTAATGATTAAATGATTAAGAAATTAATTAATTTTTTTAAATGGAATGGAACTATCAACTGAATTACGTAAAACCAAAAAAATATCCATGGCTTATATATCTGGTGATGGTTTATATCTGGTGATGATTTATATCTGGTGATGGTTTATATCTAGTGATGGCTTATATCTGGTGATGGTTTATATCTGGTGATGGTTTATATCTGGTGATGGTTTATATCTGGTGATGGTTTATATCTGGTGATGGTTTATATCTGGTGATGATTTATATCTGGTGATGGTTTATATATGGTGATGATTTATATCTGGTGATGGTTTATATCTGCAGATGGTTTATATCTGCAGATGGTTTATATCTGTGATGGTTTATATATCTGGTGATGGCTTTTATCTGGTGATGGTTTATATCTGGTGATGGTTTATATCTGATTATGGTTTATATCTGATGATGGCTTATATCTGGTGATGGTTTATATCTGGTGATGGTTTATATCTGGTGATGGTTTATATCTGGTGATGGTTTATATCTGGTGATGGCTTATATCTGGTGATGGTTTATATCTGGTGATGGTTTATATCTGGTGATGGTTTATATCTGGTGATGGCTTATATCTGGTGATGATTTATATCTGGTGATGGCTTATATCTGGTGATGGCGTATATCTGGTGATAGCATATATCTCATTATGGCTTATATCTGGACCCTTGTCTTTTTTCATTCTAAATATAGGAAAACTTAAAGCTAGGTATAACTTCCATAGCTGTCTTTACTCCATATAGTCTCAGTACCGTTAATGTAGCATTTCTCAAACTTAATTTGGTTTGATTGGTCTAACGGGCATTTAACATAGACCATCCGTTCTTTGACGTCATGCGTTTGTAACGTCGCTATCCAGATCCTGGCAAACGTATATATTATTTCTCCATACCCATCTATTATAATTCGCTTCTGACTTCGGCATTCAAGCAGATATTTCGTCTAGAACCTTTCCGAGTGTTTACTTGAAGTGTATCAATCTAAAGGTGTGGCAATTGGTAAATATGGTATAATTTTGAAGATCATGCATGAAGTGAAATCCAAGAATCATAATAGTCGCTAAACAATCAGATGGAATTCAGTACACATCAGTTTGCGTACGAGAACCCAAAATGAAAAACTTCACTTCAGTAGAAATCTCTAGTAACGAATGAATGACCGTTATCATTGTAATTGTTTTCCTATCATTTTGCAGAATAGAAATAAATGTACACAGTATATGGATGCCGAAAGAAGTTAGTGGTATTCTTCAATTGGTACTCTTCGTAATTAGATACCAGTATACTAATTTTCTTCTGGAAGCGGACAAAGAAAATACAGAAATAAAATTGCTGGAAAATATTTTCATTTTTTTTTTTTTTGTTAAAATCTTAACTTATGATTAGAAAACTACTATTACTGAAAATAATCCATTTCAATATGGTATCACACAGAGCAAAAATTTGTCTCAGAATAAGCTTATATATTTCCTGTTGAATTAGACTCTTTTTTAAGTTTGAGGTCAGGCCTACAAGTAGCTTGCAAACTGGTCTGTTATATTTTATATAATAGATAAGTAAAATCATTAAGATAAGTAATTATTGTATTATCTTGTATGCTTCAATAATTTAATAAATATAAAGAACTATAAAAGGAAAATGAATGACTATTTTTAACGTTTTCTAAACACCAAAATTTAATGGGTATTAGAAAGCAAATGGGTCATATTTTGAAAAATACTGCGGTGAGGTATACTTTTTATGGGCTTCTCTTATTGCAAATAGGTCAATCTTCATGGAAATTCTAGACAAAAGATCCTAGAGGGATCTTGGCACCCACCTAAGAACGATCTTTGTCTGACAAAGGAAAGAGGGATCTTTTCTCTGCTTTTCAAGCTTTTACTACATATTACTACACATGAAATTTCAGAAAGATCCTTTGGCTGCTTTCTGAGATATATAAGAGTAACAAACTTCAATTATCAAAATCCTAGATGGCTACCTGTCAGCCATCTTGTTCACCGATCGGTCCTAAAATGCAATATGCACAACTAGACCCCTAGAAGAATCTGCACATACAATTTGAGACAGATCCCTTCAGTACATTCTTAGACATAGCGGAAAAAAACTTCAATTGTCAAAATCCAAGATGGCGTCCTGTCCTCCATCTTGTTCACCGATCGGTACCAAAATGTAATATGCATAACCAGGGACCTAGGGGAACCTGAACATGAAATTTGAGACAGATCCCCTCAGTACTTTTTAAGAAATAGTGGTAACAAGCTTCAACTATCAAAATCCAAGATGGCGTCCTGTCGGCCATCTTGTTCACCGATCAGTCTGAAAATGCAATATGCACAACTAGACCTCTAGGGGAACCTGCACATGCAATTTGATACAGATCCCTTGAGTACTTTCTGAGAAATAGTTGTAACAAGCTTTAACTATCAAAATCCAAGATGGCGGCCTGTCGGCCATCTTGTTCATCAATCGGTCCCAAAATGCAATATGCACAACTAGGCCCCTATGGGAACCTGCACATGCAATTTGAGACAGATCCCTTCAGTACTTACTGAGAAATAGCGGTAACAAATTTCAATTGTTAAAATCCAAGATGGCGGCCTGTCAGCCATCTTGTTAACCTATTGGTCCCAAAATGCAATATGCACAACTAGGCCACTAGGGGAACTTACATGTGAAATTTGAGAAAGATCACTTCAGTACATTCTGAGAAATAGTGGTAACAAACTTTAACTATCAAAATCCAAGATGGCTGCCTGGCGGCCATTTTGTAAACCGATTGGTCCCAAAATACAATATGCACAACTAGGGCCCTAGGGGAACCTACATATGAAATTTGAGAAACATCCCTTCAGTACTTTCTGAAAAATAGCGGTAACAAGAATTGTTAACGGACGGAAGGACGGAGAGACGGAAGGATGGATGGAAGGACGGACGACGGACCACGGACAAAAAGCGATTTGAATAGCCCACCATCTGTTGATGGTGGTCTAATAATCAATTCTTCTTGAGATAATTTTTTTCAGGAAAAAAAAGAAAACATGACTATTTTGATGCAATTTTTCACTAAAATTGGGTCTGGAATTACTTATCAAAGTAACAATATTTCGTTTTATTGTGGAAAACTCGACGTCAGCTTATTTGATATAGTTATGAATTCTATAACACCTACTGAAGGTATGAAGATGTTACGAGCATATTCTTTATATGTTAGTGATTAAAGAAAGGAAATATTATTAATTTAACAAGAGATCCCAGAGGGATCTTGGCGCCCACCAAAGTATGATCTACGTCTGACAATGGAAAGAGGGATCTTTTCTCTGCTTTTCAAACTTTTTCAAACATACAACTTATATGAAATATGAAACAGATCACTTCATTACTTTTTTAGAAATAGCAGTAACAAACTTCAACTATCAAAATCAAAAATGGCTACCTGTCGGCCATCTTGTTGACTGATCGGTCCTAAAATGCAATATGCACAACTAAGGTCCTAGGGGAACATACATATAAAATTTGAGAGAGATCACTTCAGTACTTTCTGAGAAATAGCGGTAACAAACTTTAACTATCAAAATCCAAGATGGCTGCCTGGCGGCCATCTTGTTGACCAATCGGTCCCAAAATGCAATATGCACAACTAGGGCCCTAGGGGAACCTTCATATGAAATTTGAGAGAGACCCCTTCAGTTATTTCTGAGACATAGCATAACAAACTTTAACTATCAAGATCCAAGATGGCGGCCTGGTGGCCATCTTGTTGACCTATTGGTCCCAAAATGCAATATGCACAACTAAGGCCCTAGGGGAACCTACAAATGAAATTTGAAAGAGATCCCTTCAGTACTTTCTGAGAAATAGCGGTAACAAACTTTAACTATCAAAATCCAAGATGGCTACCTGTCGGCCATCTTGTTGACCATTTGGTCCCAAAATGCAATATGCACAACTTTAGCTCTAGGGGAACCTACATATCAAATTTGAGAGAGATTGCTTCAGTACTTTCTGAGAAATAGCGGTAACAAACTTCAATTGTCAAAATCCAAGATGGCTGCCTGGCGGCCATCTTGTTGACCAATCCGTCCCAAAATGCAATATGCACAACTAGGGCCCTAGGGGAACCTACATATAAAATTTGAGAGAGATCCCTTCAGCAATTTCTGAGAAATAGCGGTAACAAACTTTAACTATCAAAATCCAAGATGGAGGCCTGGCGGCCATCTTGTTGACTGATCGGTCCTAAAATGCAATATACACAACTAAGGTCCTAGGGGAACCTACATATGAAATTTGAGAAAGATCCCTTCAGCCCTTTCGGAGAAATAGCGGTAACCAGAAATGTTAACGGACGGAAGGACGGACGACGGACGGACGACGGACCACGGACGAAAGCGATTTGAATAGCCCACCATCTGATGATGGTGGGCTGAAAATCCTTGATATCCGGAATACTAAGTCTTTAGTACATATCTTTAAGCAACACCGGAAGAAAAATCAACCGGTTACATATGATTTTTATGTGATTTTTGTGATCAGGGTATACCGTAAATCAAAATTTCAAAAAATGACCTAAATCCCTGAGAGGAAATCAGAAGAGTCAACCTTAAGGAATGTGCTAGGTTTAGAAAGTCCTGTTTAGCCAGAGTACCCAGAGAAAACCATCATCTGCCAATAGTTCACATTGATGGGATTTAAACTTTCAACCCAAAGGTGAATGGCATGTGAAATATGTTGGAACAACTTAATCACTAGGCCACCAAGACCTTATAAACAGTGGCCTTGATCTTATTGAAAACACAGCCTAAGTTTGGGTGATCTCATCCTAGTCTTCTATCTAATCCTTAAAGAAATAAAGTTCCTGAACTCCAATAGGAGATAACAGCCATGGGTGAATGCCAATACAAGATGGCCGTCTACATTTGACTAAATCTACCAAATCTTCTTAAAGTTCTTAATGAGAAGTTCTCAAAATCACAACAGATGGATTTGATTAAAAAGTCTTCTTGAGTACTTTATAGGAATCCCATGTATGACTGACACTGAGAAGTTGACTGTATCAACAGATGTCCTGCAGATTTAGTTCAGCAGACGTAATCTTATATACTCTGTGCCAAAATTAAACCTTAGCCTTTTACCAACACTGTTTCTATCAGTTATATAGCCACCATTGGGCTACAAAAGCTGCAAAACTAACATTACATCTCATATGGTCCTAAAGTTTGTTTTTAACACTTCATGTATCATAAAAAAACCGTTGGAAATTGCCTGAAATTATTTCAAGATCATCTCCCCCTGTTTTTATACAGAATTGCTTCAAAGTTTACAGAAGAATTATCTCTCATTAGTTTCAAACAGAAATCCCTAAATTAGTAATGAAATTATCCCCCTTCGTTTTAAACAGAATTTCCTATCTTATAGAGAATATCGCTTAAAAATTATCTCCCATTTCTTTTAAACAAAATGTTCAAAGAAAGTTACAAGATTATCCCCCCCTTTTTATACAAAATTTCCCATATTTACGTTACAAGATTATCTCCCTTTTTTATACAGAATTTCGTTAATTTACTTTAAAAGATTATCTTCCATTTCTGTACAGAGTTTCCCATATTTTGTTTACATGATAACCTCTTATTTTAAACAGAATTACCTTTTTGGAAAAAAATGATACCACCTTACTTTTAAACAAAATTTTGTAAATTATCTCCCCTTTTATGAGAGTGATCTTTCGATAGTACATGTATAAAGTATTAGATTTATAAAGACTTTTCGGGGTGAAATGCCCAAATAAGAAAAAATAGTAACCTAGAGATGAAATTAAATTGCCATTTCATGTATCATTTTAATATTCAAGGCCTAGGAACCATTACCTATTAGTGGGTATGTTACAAGCTCAGTGACTTCCTTTTCCAGTTAAAACCATGCTGGTTTGTAATCAAGCTTAAAGACGCAGGTAAACCGGCTAAAAGGGATACCATCCGTTTACAAAACAAGCATTTATTGAAAGTTCATGCAAGCATATTAATTCAATTTTTCTGTATGGGCAAGTTTCGACATTTGTCAATTTTTCAGAAAGGGACAAACTGTCTGCAATATAGGAATTTAAAAACTCATCAGTTTTCTATATTTAAATATGCTTACAATTTAATCTTTGTTGAACATCTTATCAATAAAACTGGTCTCTTTTAAACACACCCGTTTCACATTTCCTAAACAAGTAAATATATCCATGTGGGATCAGCTCAGAGAATCTCCGTTGTCCATAGACGTACAGACTATTGTAGTGAGACTGCAAAGTCTACCAATATATCTCAAATGTTTTTATGTCTGGTGAATTTTGGATCACATTTTTTTCTCCAATTTACTTAATTTTTTAGATGGTAAATATTAGTAAAGGTAATTTTCTCATCTTTAAATCATTTTGACAAAATTTAAAGGTAAATTTTCTTCCTTATAAGTCTAAATATTTTAGTAATATTAATAAAGCATACTTTACATAACTTGACTTACCGGTAAATTGTTGGCTTCCACATTCCGAATAAAAAAATTCCAAATTGAAATATTTTTGATCAAACAATCTCACCATCTACCGTTTTTATTTTGCTACAGTCATTATTGTGTTCGCTTGGCTGGCTTTTTTTACAGGACGAGTTGTTCGTGGAGGAAAAGCTATTTTCATAAATCAGAGCGAGATGTAAGGATTGGCTGATTTGTGAGACAGGTAGGGCTATTACAGGTACAACATAGTCTCAGCAAGACAACCATAATTATCTCCCTTTAGGATAAAAATGTCAACATTCTGAGTTGACACCAGACAGTGGTTAAATCCTTGAGCTGTACTAAATATGCACCGGATTGAAATGATGTTGCTGTTTCTATAAAGACTTATTCAAATTCATGTTACTGTTTCTATAGAAACTTATTTAAAATCATGTTACTGTTTCTATAGAAACTTATTCAAAATCATGTTACTGTTTCTATAGAAACTTATTTAAAATTATGTTACTGTTTCTATAGAAACTTACTCAAAATCATGTTACTGTTTCTATAAAAAAATATTCAAAATCATGTTACTGTTTCTATAGAAACTTATTCGAAATCATGTAACTGTTTCTATAGAAACTTATTCGAAATATGCTATCATGCTGAAGGATTGACACAAATCATTTCATTTTTATTCATTAGATTGAAACAAAGATGTTGAGTTCATTAATGGAATAAATTTCACCCAGCATCTGTCATGCATTTTTGTGATATTGAACAGTATGTAAGAACAATTTTGAAAATGATAGTCCTTCACTAAGTCTGATAAGGTGTCCCAAGAATTCACACGGAGCCAAAAAAAGGCATGGTCAAGAAACTCTGATATTACAGAAGATATATTATTATGTAGTTGGGGAGATAGTATATCTGTAGACTGGATATATATATACCAGACACAATCAGGTATTGGTCAGAATTTTATAGCTAGACTATCTCCCCTAGTTTGGAACCTAGAATCAGACATATCTAGAGACAAAGATAGTTAAACCAATTTTTAGTGTCTAGAGACTGGTGGCCAGTAATAGCATACCTTTCATGAAGGTAAAATATCATATTTGACCCATTTAGTGCCCAGGGCTCTTCAAAACATTGTGGGGACCAAACTAAAACCAGCTTTCACAGATTGACAGCACAAAGTAAGACTAAAGCCACACATAAATTTGTAAACGAAAGAAATTAAAGAAATTGTATGGTATTTACATTTTCAGTCGGCATATAAGGATGATTTAAAATTCAATGTTAGTGAACTTTGGAACTCAAAACTGGATGCATCTTGTTTTTAGGGACAAGGGCGCTAATTTAGATGAAATATGTTATGTCAATATGTGGGTTTCTGAGATTGTTTTTGACACAAGGTTGACTCCTACTGACATTTGACATACTTGTGAATTAGACACTTGTATCTTATCTTATTCATACATCATTGTAGACAATGACACCAAATAAATAGTTTGTTATAATGAATAATGTCTGAAATCTCCATCGAGATATCGGCCAATCTTACCCAATTAGACCTGTTACTGTCTAAAACACAAGGAAACCAAGTACACAAATAAGATTATCTTTCTCTAGACAGATTTATGGATACATTTTTTAAGGAACGCTAACTAGCTGACAGTTTTATTTCCCGATTTTTTTCCCCTGTTAGGATTTGGCCTGGAGAGCCCCAAAGCCACAAAATACGAAGGGATTACACAGTGCCATCTGGTTTCTATCAAGTGGGATAACTCTCTTTGTGTGCCTAGTTCCTTCTTCCTTCCCCTCTATGATAAATGACACGATCTGGCACATTTTGACCCAGAATAGTTTCTATCTGATTTCCTGAATTCTTCAACAGTGATGGTATTAAATGAGAATTGCACAAGCCTAACTAGGGGATATAAACAAACTTCTGCATCAAAACTTATATAAACAAATAGATTCTCTGAATGTTTCAGATACAGAATAACAAGTTTGTTTTCAGAATAGATCAAAATAAATTTTGAAGTTTGAGAATATGTTTGGAAGAAAATTTGTGTGCATTGCACATAAAATGTTCAGTAATGTTAAAGTCTGTAGAACATATATAAACAAACCAGAAGTGATGACTTTCCTGATATCCATGTAAAACCCTTCATTCTGGGAAAGCAAACATAATTTATAAACAAAATGTACTTAAACATCATGGCCAAAACCAAGGGCGTCTCATTAGAGCTTGCTTGGATTTTATTCATTTGCTAGATTGTGGGTCAAAGCTTCAGTAGATATGTTTGAAACATAACAAAACTTTCAATAATCCACAGTGTAGAATAACTACTTAGTACAGAAAATCTACTCACCCATAAAATAATTTGAAAATAATGAAAAGTTCTACAGGGCAGAGAAACTTAGTAAAGGAAAATATAAAAACAAGAGCTGTTGGAGAACAGCAAAGCTCGCCTATTCAGAAGAAGTTGATGTTCAAGTATTTACTATTAAAACATGGAAATATGACAAATTAACAGACTCAAAAACCCCCTAAAGGGCCCCAAATTGGTTGTATTATCACGTTCAGCATCCATACACATTAGGAAAATAAACTCATAAACATTTATGATGACTTACCGTATTTCACCGCAAATAAGACCCCTCCCGCAAATAAGACCCCCCACCTATTTTGACACATTTTCAGACTTAGGGGGGGATGTCTGCAAATAAGACCCCCCACCTATTTTTCAGTTTACTTGATGATGGATTTGAGCAATGGAGTAATTAAAAATATCACCAAAATGACTTTGTATCGGAACTTTTTTTTGTTTATTTTATCGGCATAGAAAAATCACGTAGTAAAGAACTGTTTGTGTGCTTGTTATTTTTGTCATTTAATTCAAGTTAATTCACGGGTGATTTAATTTAATTATCAATAGCTACGAAATGTGAACAGTGCTTATATTTAATCGGAGGCTATTTTCAACAAAATACGCCGATATTTTGCATACCCGTGTGAAACCCCCCAGTCTGACGTAAAGGGCCCCATGCAATTCGGTTGTATTAATTTCTTCTCTGTAGGGGGTCTTAATACAATCACAGTTCTTTGATGTATATCATGTTCACATCCATACTTAAGCATTTACAGTTTCAACATATGTTTATTTGTGAACTACTAAAACCCTACCTATATAATTAGGCTTAGTTCTTAAAAATGGAAATCGTAGCCAGATCCTACGCTAGTATATTTCTAAAATATCTCCATGGAAAACATGCTTTAAATCATATAACATATGAATAGCCGCACAGTTATTGTATTTTAATCTGGATACAAAAATACTTGCTAATGATGTCTTTAAATCTTGTTAAACAATTAATATCTGATCATCAAAACTAGAAAACAATTGATCAAAATTTTTATTCAAACACGACCCGGTTTAACATGGAAATAATGGCTTCAAACCGGATTTTCTTACAAATTTACAAACACCTGCAATCAGTGCCATGTCAAAGTTAAATCCCCGTGTTGCTCATTTGACTGAAGACAAATGTACTGTAAATTCGGCTTCTGGCCATCTATGAACAAATTTGATAAGTAAACACGTTTGGGTGAATTTTACTCAATAGGGCCCCAAATTGGGCGATCGTGTCATTTTCACGACGTTTACTAAGACGGCGAGCATAACCATACAATATTTTAAAATTAGGAAAAAACGTTCTAAATCACTTGGCGAACTGTTTTCGATCGTTTTGATTTTTTTGACCATGTGAATCAATTTCAATGCATGAAATCTTAAGCTTTAAACAATAGACAAAACATAGATCAACTTGCGTCACATTAAACTAAATACTTGAACGTTGCTATTGACCCATTCTTGTTCATATACACTTGGACCCGCCAACGACATTCATGAAAATTCCAAGATGGTCGACCTTCAAAGAATCGATGTTAGCCGCAATAAGACCCCCCACCACTTTTGACATTAAATGGGGGTTCTTATTTGCGGTGTGATTAAACAATTGACAAAATAGGTTTTCAAAAACTATTAACAATGGAAATATGACAAATGATTATTTTTGTTATATTCATGTTCAGCATCCATATACTCATACTACATGCCTGATTCTAAGTTTCAAAAACTGAGGGGGAGATAATCTAGTAAAGAACTCTGCTGAAAAAGGCTTATCAGCAACTTAGGGTTTGGTGGCCAGTCTACTATATATGGGTCTGCAAGTAACTTCATAAAAGAAATTCAATTTTTTATGGAGGAGGTAGGTAACATTCTGTTTTGCATATACAAGAAAGCAATTTGCTAATGAAAAGTTCCTTTTTCAAAACGATTTCTTGGCAATCATTAGATGACATATCCTATATGAATGAATATTCACCAAAACTTCTCACCAACAACTCTAAAATTGGAAGGAAAAAATGAATCAAATATGTTCTGGAAGGAAGGTAAAAATCTTCCCCTGGTGTACATGTAAACAAAGGTTATCAGAGAATGAGACTCAGATAGTGGTCATAGACATCCCAACCTACACTTCTCTACAACACACGCCCCCATTATAGATAATTATGGTGGGCTATCTTTACACAGAAAACTTCCATACAAACCTTCCTGTGAGAAACCCAAATTTATATTTCTGTTTTGAAACAGAATTAATTGTGCAATATTGAATGGTTTCTCTGATTCTATTTCAAATAATTGCTTAATTGTTTAACATAAAACCTTACCTTTTTTGAAAAATGCAATTTCGACAACAGATATTCGATGTGATGTACAGGTTTTGGCAGAAAGACAGAATATCCGATTGCCATTTCACCAGTTTTTTCACCACCTTGTCTGGTGAAAAGTATCCTGTTTCAGATGTGGGGCATTTACAGAGAACATGATTACTGAAACCCAACTGGTAATTACACAAATTGAAAGAACAAATTTGGTACCAATTCTAATTTGTTTGAACTGTGATTGGACTTATCAACATATCATGGATTAGTAATAGCCTCTAACTAGACACTAGCATGATACAGGAGCCATGCGTGAAATCCTTTTGGTCATGCATGCTGCAGGTTAGACTATAGATCACAAGAGTATTAC
Source organism: Argopecten irradians (assembly GCF_041381155.1). Classification (NCBI taxonomy): domain Eukaryota; kingdom Metazoa; phylum Mollusca; class Bivalvia; order Pectinida; family Pectinidae; genus Argopecten; species Argopecten irradians. The sequence continues at coordinate 24,699,614 of NC_091137.1, read as the reverse complement.
TGACCCTGACTTCGGGGTGAGAATCAGCTCCAATACAATGCGGCCTTCCGACCAAGAACCTAGTTAGGGCCTGTGTATTGTTCATCAGATCATTAAGTACTTATCTATTTCAATGAGCAGAGTCACAGTTATGATATCAGTGTACATGTCGAACAATATGGAATACTTGGGGTTCATAATCAGGGCAGACGTTGGTAGGACCACACACAATACCAAGAGGACATTTAACAGAATGGTGATGAATGCTTGGTATGTCTTCGGACAGTTCCACGAGAAGGCCACCTCAAATAACAACACTTAACTGTATAATTCACCCAGTAATTACCACGTGTATATGTATCGGAAAACGTAAGGTGCTGAAGGATGAGTGCAAGAGATCCATGCAAACTTCTTTTCTTAAAAGGGGAAAATTTTACATAAAACATTACTATAAAATCAATCTTAAAAATATTCAAATTTACAAAAATCAAAATATATACCTAAAAGTTAATAAAAAAATTATTGTAAAAGGTATCTGCGATTCCTGTCACCATAGGGAAAGTTGAAATTGTTAAAAGAGTCTGAGAGTACATCTGAGTTCCCTCCCTTCCGGGGCCTCACATTATGTCTATGTAATTACAGCACACTGACATCTCCCTCCTATTAAAAACATTAACTACTCAACAGGTAAGATATTTCAAAGACAAAACGAGAACAATACTACATACCAAAACATCCCTTTAAAAGAACAACACTATCATCGTGCTATACTTATGAATGTCTGATATAATGATAGCATTTCTAACTTATACCTAAAAAATAATAACCTCAAGTGTTTCTATTTTAGGGCCGACTCTACCACTATCGACAACAATTGCACTACTAACGAGAAGACGGTCATTTAATTTGATGTGCAGGTGGTATTTGATACTGGTTAGTGATTTTTTATAGCTTTTTTGTGGAGTTACTGTTGTTTATCATGGATCACAGGAATTTGTAAACAACAGCATAATTTGGATATTTTTTGTCTTGAAAGATTTCACATACGGTGAACACCATATTGTATAGCCAATTCTCCAATGTGATGTTTACTGTCCCTCACTGATCATAATACATTTTAAATTTTAATTCTGGAAATACTACTTGGTGACCTCTTAACATTTGGGGTCAAGGCTAAAACAACAGTGCAAATTTCATTGTTTGGTGTTCAGTTATACTACAAATTTAAAATTTATCACTTGGACAAGAACAATTGAAACATGCAATGCCACTGCATGGTTTGACCTTGGAACCTTAAGTTGATGATGCAGTACATTGATTGAGGCTAATAATGTTACAGTGCAATGTTTTCTGTTTGTATTGTTTAGGAATACTACAATTTTCAAATCAATAACCTGTACAACAATTATTGCAAAACAATATTATTTGATCTTTCACCTTCTAATCAAGGTTGCATTGACCTTGCAGCAGTAATTATCTGAAAAGAACACTTTTTAAATTTGCAATCAATAAGGTACTTTTTTCAATCTCAGAAATATTTGTTTTGAAGAGAAAGGAGTTAAGTTTTTAAATCTGCAACTCATTTTAGGATGTTGTATTGTTTGATGTAATGACACCAGGAATTGGGCAACAGGTCAGGCCTATAAAAGCCTCCTCTTAATTACCATTCCAAACAGTTCAGTTTATAATTTACTCTCAGCTTGAAAACCTTGGAGCTCAAGATAACTCTGGCAGAATAAAAACAAGTTGTTATGAGTAAGCAGTTTGTTGAGTATGTTACAAAGCTGGAATGATTACTGGGAAGTTCCTGATGCCAAGCCGCCGATTGTAAATCCAGAGAGGATAGACTTGAGTGAGGCTACATGTCTGTTAGTTCACAATCAGCATATTCCATTTCATGTGCGATATCCTATAGCAGGACACATCTACACAAAAATAAACCCTGTCAATCAAAATCTAATCTGCCACAGAACTTACACATCAGTAAAAAGTCTGCTTTTTCTATATAGTGAAGGTTCTCTTATACTGTCAGTGCAAAATTCTGGGGCACATGTTGTTGTTTTTTCGACCATTCTGTGACAAATTATCAACAGCTGAGGAGAGAGATAGGAGAATGAAGGGAGAAAAAATCTACAAATTTACAGAAATTAAAGAACATGACAGCCCTCAACATTACTTTGTACATGAAGGTGTCTAGCAATGTCACAACTGTAAAATAGTGTTTACTTATTTCACAACTATAAAATGGTGTTTACTTATTTCATAACTGTAAAATGGTGTTTACTTATTTCACAACTGTAAAATGGTGTTTACATATTTCACAACTGTAAAATGGTGTTTACGTATTTCACAACTGTAAAATGGTGTTTACTTATTTCATAATTGTAAAATGTTGTTTACATATTTCACAACTGTAAAATGGTGTTTACTTATTTCATAACTGTAAAATGGTGTTTACTTATTTCACAACTGTAAAATGGTGTTTACTTATTTCACAACTGTAAAATGGTGTTTACTTATTTCACAACTGTAAAATGATGTTTGCGTATTTCTCAACTGTAAAATGGTGTTAACTTATTTCACAACTGTAAAATGGTGTTTACTTATTTCATAACTGTAAAATGTTGTTTACATATTTCACAACTGTAAAATGGTGTTTACGTATTTCACAACTGTAAAATGGTGTTTATTTATTTCATTAACCGTGAAACTTTAATTAACTTCAATAAATCATCTTTCTTGTACAATTGGTTTTGCTAGAGAATATGTCCTTAAGAACACTAGGGTCATTTATGGCTTTATTTTGGTTTTGTGGTGAAGAATGAAGCTTGAAATAATAAACCAAATGTAATTTTTATTCATAGAAAATGACCTTGACCTTTATAGACCTTTGACCGTATAGGCCATCCCATCCTAGCACTGTTAGTGAAGAGGATGTGCATTCAGTTTGAACCTGATTGCCAAAAGAGATATCGCATTACTGCACAGAAATAGATTCTCTATTTATGTAACAGTGACCTTGACCTTTGAGGCACCGAAGAGGCAGAAGAGGTGGAAGTTTGAACTTGATCAGTTGAAGGGAATTTGAGTATTGTACAACTACTATGATACCAACACTAACTCCAATACCGACATATGAACACCTTATGTTTTCAGCTGGTTGCAAAATCCATCAAACTACAGCAAGTACCAGGCAACTGGCCTTTCTTCGTCTTAAATGTACATCCTGTCCAAGATGAAGGATCAGAATGTCTGTCCCGAAGAAACCTATGTCTTCTGTCTGAGCTGAATATGAACACTTTTTGAAACATCCAGACACAGATAACTTATGATACCAGAAAGAGTAGATCATTTGAACTATGGAGTTAAGCAGTACAATATAACTATCTGTTGATGGTTCTCAAGCAAATAGTGAATAAAATAAAACAGTAAGAAAGAGAAATACATCTACTTGACTTATGACACAAGGACCTTCAAACCCTAAATTGATATTTTCATCATTTTAGCTACTTGGCCAGTGGCTATTGGTGTTTGACCTTATCAAGTTTCACAACAGTGCTACAGTAAAATATCAAACTTTGCTGAAACACAAACTAAATGGTTAAAGGTATCATAGCAGGAATTGGCATATAGCTCCGTGGTCACAGAGGATAGCAGACTCTGAACCACAAAGAACACATGCCCTGTAAGAGGTTAGACTAGTCTGTGAAGTGTACCCAGAGGGAAGGACTTAGGATGATGGAGGACTGTAGATTGGAGAGACTCATGTCATTACGCGGCAAGTTATGGGCCTGTACAACCTTCTGTCACTTCACCATACCCATACTCCCAAGTACCCCACTCCACACAACAACCGTGCAACCCTACTACAAAGTAAAATCGCTAGTCACAAGTACCTCACTAGAGAACGACGTGCTGGAGGGCCCCTGGACCCACAGCTTTAAAACCTTCTTACTATTTTAAGTTACGAATCTTGCAGTTTCCAATGTAACCACATCAGTTTCTCCCACAAAATTCCTCATGCAAATGAGAATTCCATCAACAAAAGACATCATTTTGATGTAAAAACACAATCAGCGGTATGAGTTTTTTTTATATTGCCTCATCTATTTCCCGTATATCTTCAAACGATGATATTGCTGACGTAGAGAATCGACTACTGAGATGTTTAGGAGTTAGTGCTATATTGTTTCCCCGAAGTATGATAGATTGTGTACTTTATATTGGAGCGATGGCAGGGCGTCAGAAACTGACAGTGTTATGACATAGGACTCGGTTATTGCTGCACATGTTTGGCCTACACATGCAGACACACCCGATACTAACGCCAACATCACTTACGTACCACTAGCACTCCTACCTTAAACCTTATTTATGTACCCCCGCCGTACTAAACCAGCTCCTAAAAACATGACTCGTGCACTTTGATCCTTAAAACTGACAAAATATTCATACAGACAGAAATGATCCTCATTATAATTGTTTTTTTTGAGGTTATTTTAATCATTTTGTTGATTTTACGAGGCATCCATACTTCCCTCGTCAAATCATTTAAAACATTTTGACAAATAAAGCTTTGCCAAAATGTTCTTTTACATTAATGCTTTACGGATAAACAAAAAGGCCAAAACAGATCCACTTACTGGAATGACAGATTCATAGAATATTACACTCCAAACTAATGATTAGGAACCAAGAATCTCTGATTCACATAGGTCAATAAGATCCAGCGCCTTTATGGTCTCTAAGTCAAGAAACACTATCCCACAAATCACAAATGATACGTGATTCCCAAACAAAGATTATATATAAATTCAACAAAAGCTACTATTATCTCAGAAGATATTGCCCAAATTCTACAAATATTATTGCCTTCTGATTCACGAAAGAAATCTCCCAAATCCCTAGCGAAATATTGAATTCCAATTAACAGAAGATATTTGCCCAAATTCATCAAGAAATATTGTCTTCCAATTCACAGAAAATAATGCCCAAATTCATAAGAAATATTGTCTTCCAATTCATAGAAGATAATGCCCAAATTCATCAAGAAATATTGTCTTCTAATTCACAGAAGATAATGCTTAAATTCACAAGAAATATTGTCTTCTGATTCACAGCAGAAATACCCAATTCATCAAAAAATACTGTCCTCTGATATTGCGGAAGAAACTATATAGTCCAATCCAAAATTATTATGAACTGAATTTTGTGACATGCATATATATATATGCAACAGTCAAATTAGTCCTAAGGAATTCTATAGATACATTCACATAAATATGACTTAAGAGAAGTAAATAATAGACAATTAAATAATTAGCAATATCCATTGTTTTAAATATTAGTCTTAGGACAATTAACATGAAGATGGAAGAGAGCTATGCACTGAGAGTGTGGAATTCAAACCAAAGTAATGATTAGATATGTCAGTTTTGGTTTGAAGTGGAATTACAAAATTAATATATTTTTTTTCTCAATTTGTTAATGCCTTACCTGTAGGCTGTCAATCAATGTCAGCTAAATGTCTAAATAAATCATTAAACATTTTACATTCATATCAAAACTCATACTATGGGTAACATGTAGAATACCACAGTTGTTGTGTCATCGTTTTTTTCTATTTTGGCACGTCTAAACTAACATTCAACTCTTCTAATGTTTTTAAATTTCCACAAAGAGACAATGATAAAATTTGAATGATTTGTAACGTAATAGCTAAGTTGATTTGATAACATACTAAATCATAACTAAATACCTTAACCACACAACTCTGATAAAAGATTTTTTATCTAATGGCTGCAAAACATGCAGAAGTCTTTATTGGGTTTGTCAATATCTCAATATATAATAACTAGTTATATATCCATTAAAATACCTGAAGAGGTCAAAGATAAAACTGGAGGTGTATACGAGCCCTTTAGATATAGGTCGATATGACCTCTATTGAGATTTTCTGTTAAAGATTTCTGGGTTTAGAAGCACTAAACACACACAGAGATAGGTAATTGAGGATATCATTTTTTTTTTTTTTTTTTTACAAATTTTGACCTTAACCAACAATACTTTTTTTCATTAATATGATATTTTTTATACATCTTAAATATACCCATCCTTTATAAAAATACCTTATAAGAGCCAAATATTCAAACCCTTGATTTGATAAAAATAATCACTCAAAAATTCTCAGTGTATCATTTGTTTACCAGCAAGATTTAATACCACACGCTGTGTTTTAATTAGTGCATGAAATTATCTTATACAAATTTTGTTAATTCAAACCTAAATTGACTTTGATGTGATTAAACTATGACAAGTTGTAAAATTTGAATAAATCTTTGACAAATGATTACATTTCCTTTGAAAGATAGTTCAGAAGATTCCAATACTCATTCCTTAAAAAACAGCAAATATAAAGACCATGATAACAACATAGTCTCCATCGTAATCAACCACTATAGCCACATCAATCTCCATCTTAACTGATTGCTAGAGCAACATTTAACTCCACAGTAACTGATTGCTATAGCAACATCAATCTCCATGGTAAAAGATTGCTTTAGCAACATATAACTCCACTGTAACTGATTGCTATAGTAACATATAACTCCACGGTAAATGATTGCTATTGCAACATCAATCTCCATGGTAATTGATTGCTTTAGCAACATATAACTCCACGGTAACTGATTGCTATAGCAACATCAATCTTCATGGTAATTGATTGCTTCAGCAACATATAACTCCACGGTAACTGATTGCTATAGCAACATATAACTCCACGGTAAATGATTGCTATAGCAACATATAACTCCACAGTAACTAATTGCTATAGCAACATATAACTCCAAGGTAACTAATTCCTATAGCAACATCAATCTCCATGGTAAATGATTGCTATAGCAACATATAACTCCACGGTAAATGATTGCTATAGCAACATATAACTCCACAGTAACTAATTGCTATAGCAACATATAACTCCAAGGTAACTAATTCCTATAGCAACATCAATCTCCATGGTAACTGATTGCTATAGCAACATATAACTCCACGGTAACTGATTGCTATAGCAACATATAACTCCACTGTAACTGATTGCTATAGCAACATCAATCTCCATGGTAACTGATTGCTATAGCAACATATAACTCCACGGTAACTGATTGCTATAGCAACATATAACTCCAGAGTAACTTACTGCTATAGCAACATATAACTCCAGAGTAACTTACTGCTATAGCAACATATAACTCCACGGTAAATGATTGCTATAGCAACATATAACTCCAAGGTAACTAATTCCTATAGCAACATCAATCTCCACGGTAAATGATTGCTATAGCAACATATAACTCCACAGTAACTGATTGCTATAGCAACATATAACTCCAGAGTAACTTATTGCTATAGCAACATATAAATCACTGTAACTGATTGCTATAGCAACATATAACTCCACGGTAACTAATTCCTATAGCAACATCAATCTCCAAATCACTGGTAAATGATTGCTATAGCAACATATAACTCCACGAGTAACTGATTGCTATAGCAACATATAACTCCACTGTAACTGATTGCTATAGCAACATATAACTCCACTGTAACTGATTGCTATAGCAACATATAACTCCACGATAACTGATTGCTATAGCAACATATAACTCCACGGTAACTGATTGCTATAGCAACATATGACTCCACTGTAACTAATTGCTATAGCAACATCAATCTCCATGGTAACTGATTGCTATAGCAACATATAACTCAACGGTAACTGATTGCTATAGCAACATCAATCTCCATGGTAATTGATTGCTATAGCAACATATAAATTCACGGTAACTGATTGCTATAGCAACATATAACTCCACGGTAACTGATTACTATAGCAACATATAACTCAACAGTTAAACTGTTTGCTATAGCAACATCAATCTCCATGGTAATTGATTGTTATAGCAACATATTTCTCCACAGTAACTGATTGTACTATAGCAACCATACATCTCCACTGTATCTGATTGATATAGTAACATGCATTTCCAAAGGGACTAATGTTTTAAGCAATATAGATCTGGTGATTAAATTGACAGCAACAACCATGACCTGTGGATCCAAAAGAACATGGCCATTTTTGTTCACTTACTTTACCATGAACATTTCAATAGAAATAGAGTTTGAATATATATTATATCTAATATTTAGACTGCCTACAATGTGACCTTATACTGGCCTGAGAATTATGATTTTACAATAAACATTTATACTCACAGATGGTACATCCTTAGCCAGACTATCACTAACATTACTTGACCTCTCTTTTGACCACTGTCGGGGGTCACTTATTTGAAGAAACATATGACCAGTGGCTAGCTTATATATATAAACACTGACCATTCAGATGTATGTCAATGTTATCATTTCCTGAAATTCTGATGTGTGAATGATGAGAGCAATCTCAGTGATTGGTAAAGTGGAGGGGGTAGGAGCGGGGGGGGGGTGGGTGGTGGTGTGGTGGTGGTTAGGGTCAGTTAAATTTTGGGATGCATGAACTGAAAAGAAGGGAAGGGCAGGTGAGGAAGGGAATACAGATTTGGGAGGGGGAGTTAGGGGGGAAAATAGACCAAAACCTATTCTCACTAAGCAGAGTCTGGCTTAGTGTGTCCAGTTAAACCTAAAAGATGAAATGTGAAACCAAATATATGGTATCAATCATTTTACTGGGAGTAGTCACTCCCAATAGGATTCATTTTATTCCTAGTATGCTGTAATGCTAGTAGATATAAGTTTTATTAACTTATTCAGTAGAACTAATTTTCAAGCTGTAAAGTAGTACATACATCTGAAAATGTGAGATATCCCATGGCATACCAAAGATATATGGCTTGCAAGGGGCAAACCTGTGAGTCCTAGAGGGGGGTCCCAAAAAGGGAGTCGTAAATTCCCAAATACTGACAGCTTGGAAATTGGAAAAGCTATAACTAGGAGAGTGAGTCAAAGGTTCATGGATTTTTAATTTAAATGATCTGTTAGTTTTGTTGCTAGTTTTCTGTTTAATAGTAATAAATATGTTTTTCTGACTGGCTACAAGTGGTTATCATTAAGCTGACCTTTGAATAAGTGGAACAAATTGATCATATTTATGATAAAAGTTCATAACACTGAAAAATTCTGCATGCTCTCATGTCAAACAGAAAGTGAACTTTGACCTTCACCATTCCTGTAGAGAAGACTCAACTCACATGTGCTATACATGGTTTATTTCATTGAGAAATTCCTTAAGATTTTTGTCAAGAAATTCCTTTAGATTTTTGCTTATTTTGAAATATTTTACTGTAAATTTTCTTTCAGTGAACTTCAAAGGAGGCAACTCTCACCAGGAAATCTGTACAGACTTCTGCAGAAATTTAGTATGTCAACCAAACTTAAGCATCTTATCTTGAATGAATTGACCAATCCCTCCAGTAATTGACTCCCTCCCACACCCCAGACATTCCAAAGGCTGTCCTAAGACAACATATCCCCCCTCATCAATCTCCCTCCCTGCTGATCTGTATACACTTTACAGGAAATGGTCATCTTGACCACTGAATGGCCAGAGCTTCCAGACTCTCACTGGCTGTTACTGACCAGTTAACTGACCATTAAATGACCATAATATGTGATTCATCTGTCTGTTAACTATTAGTTTATGACCACAAATTACTGGCTAAATTCTGATCCTAATCGGTCAGCATTACCTCTGCTGACCGATCACTTACAACAGACCACCACTGATTGGGATTAAAGACAGCAGGAGGAGCACAATGGTACCTGTCTGTTCTAGTCTATTAAGTTAACTCTAAATTTGTGTCAGTTACTTAAAGTCACATAATTAAATCAGTTTCAAAATTATATAATTTCAAATTTGATGTAAAGTTAACCAGCCTATTTTCAAAAATCATTTTATTGGATTATCTCCCCCTAGTATGAAACTAAAAAATGGACATGCCAAAGAGAAACAAATAAATTCATGCAAGATTATTTTTAATGATAATCAGAAAAATCCTAGAGACTGCTTGCTAATTTGTTATCTTCAAAAAAGTCTTTTTTTTTTAAGCAAAACTTTAATGATTTTATTTAATTCTTCAAAATATTTCTAAAAAATGTTTAAAATGTAAATCTGGATTTCATTATGATTAACTGAGCAATGAGGACTACAATATTCTAAAGACTGCCTGTAAATTTGTTATTTTCAAATCATTTAGTTGAAACTTCAATGATTTTATCCAATTTTTCAAAATATCAAAAAACGTTTGAATGTTGTTGTGGATTTCATTACGACTCATTGAGCAATGGAAATACCTTTTATGGGTATGATTTGGGTCCTTTGGTTATAGACAGACCTGATTACATAAATTACTTCATTACACTAATGAGCCATAAAGTGCCTATATCACGTTCAAAATCGTCTGACCGTGACAGATTACCTAACCAGAGATCAATGTACAATGATGCGTGTCAACACACCTGCATCAGGTGTTCGTGTAATAAATTACACCTAAACGACCTCCGTGATGTTATATACACCACACACATTAACAGTAAAATAATTCGTATTTATTCATATGAATTAATAAGTTGAATTTAATATTGTTTAATTCAATTTTGCCAGGATTAAAAAATACTTGTTCCATTTTTCCCTTAAATTTCTAACTAGTTTTTAGGAATTAGTTGATTGATAAATCTTAAAAACCAATCGTTTGATCATTTTAGAAAACTATGAAATTGTTTATTGTATAATTCTGCAGTTTAAATTTCCTCAATGGAGAATTGTTACATACAAATTATGAGGGGGGCAGTGTCTGGTAGTTTAAGTACCACACATTATAACACAAACCCTACAAGCTTCTGATGGAAGCTTGAGGCTCTGCACGGGGCTGTACCCAGATAAATGACTGTAGGTTGGTGTTTTTTCTTTGAACTTTGATTCTCCACTTCTCCAAAAAACAAAGATATTGGTTTTGATAGAGACTGCATGGCCACAAATTTTTGAAACGAAGTAATTTTCCAACTGAATTTTATTACCTCCCCTTAAATTGAAACAAGACTTTGAAAATATTTTATCATTATCTGTTACGATTTAATATTCTGAAAATGATTATCTTTGAAAATCAGGTTGTTATCCAATATTTCACCCATGGAGCCTCAGAACGACTCTTTGTTGAAATTTTTATTTCTGATTTCAAAATCTGATATTCTAATTTTCTTTCTAGCAGTAAATTCAAAAGACCTTGATAACATTACATATGTACTTAGCCTGTCTGAGATTCCGTATAAATGTGTCAAAATTACATCACGATAATATTACATATGTACTTAGCCTGTCTGAGATTCCGTATAAATGTGTCAAAATTATATCACGATAATATTACATATGTACTTAGCCTGTCTGAGATTCCGTATAAATGTGTCAAAATTATATCACGATAATATTACATATGTACTTAGCCTGTCTGAGATTCCGTATAAATGTGTCAAAATTATATCACGATAATATTACATATGTACTTAGCCTGTCTGAGATTCCGTATAAATGTGTCAAAATTATATCACGATAATATTACATATGTACTTAGCCTGTCTGAGATTCCGTATAAATGTGTCAAAATTATATCACGATAATATTACATATGTACTTAGCCTGTCTGAGATTCCGTATAAATGTGTCAAAATTATATCACGATAATATATTACATATGTACTTAGCCTGTCTGAGATTCCGTATAAATGTGTCAAAATTATATCACGATAATATTTACATATGTACTTAGCCTGTCTGAGATTCCGTATAAATGTGTCAAAATTATATCACGATAATATTACATATGTACTTAGCCTGTCTGAGATTCCGTATAAATGTGTCAAAATTATATCACGATAATATTACATATGTACTTAGCCTGTCTGAGATTCCGTATAAATGTGTCAAAATTATATCACGATAATATTACATATGTACTTAGCCTGTCTGAGATTCCGTATAAATGTGTCAAAATTATATCACGATAATATTACATATGTACTTAGCCTGTCTGAGATTCCGTATAAATGTGTCAAAATTATATCACGATAATATTACATATGTACTTAGCCTGTCTGAGATTCCGTATAAATGTGTCAAAATTATATCACGATAATATTACATATGTACTTAGCCTGTCTGAGATTCCGTATAAATGTGTCAAAATTATATCACGATAATATTACATATGTACTTAGCCTGTCTGAGATTCCGTATAAATGTGTCAAAATTATATCACGATAATATTACATATGTACTTAGCCTGTCTGAGATTCCGTATAAATGTGTCAAAATTATATCACGATAATATTACATATGTACTTAGCCTGTCTGAGATTCCGTATAAATGTGTCAAAATTATATCACGATAATATTACATATGTACTTAGCCTGTCTGAGATTCCGTATAAATGTGTCAAAATTATATCACGATAATATTACATATGTACTTAGCCTGTCTGAGATTCCGTATAAATGTGTCAAAATTATATCACGATAATATTACATATGTACTTAGCCTGTCTGAGATTCCGTATAAATGTGTCAAAATTATATCACGATAATATTACATATGTACTTAGCCTGTCTGAGATTCCGTATAAATGTGTCAAAATTATATCACGATAATATTACATATGTACTTAGCCTGTCTGAGATTCCGTATAAATGTGTCAAAATTATATCACGATAATATTACATATGTACTTAGCCTGTCTGAGATTCCGTATAAATGTGTCAAAATTAATATCAGATAATGTCTGAGATTCCGTACAAATGTGTCAAAATTATATCACGATAATATTACATATGTACTTAGCCTGTCTGAGATTCCGTATAAATGTGTCAAAATTATATCATGATAATATTACATATGTACTTAGCCTGTCTGAGATTCCGTATAAATGTGTCAAAATTATATCACGATAATATTACATATGTACTTAGCCTGTCTGAGATTCCGTATAAATGTGTCAAAATTATATCATGATAATATTACATATGTACTTAGCCTGTCTGAGATTCCGTATAAATGTGTCAAAATTATATCACGATAATATTACATATGTACTTAGCCTGTCTGAGATTCCGTATAAATGTGTCAAAATTATATCAGATAATATTACATATGTACTTAGCCTGTCTGAGATTCCGTATAAATGTGTCAAAATTATATCACGATAATATTACATATGTACTTAGCCTGTCTGAGATTCCGTATAAATGTGTCAAATTTATATCACGATAATATTACATATGTACTTAGCCTGTCTGAGATTCCGTATAAATGTGTCAAAATTATATCACGATAATATTACATATGTACTTAGCCTGTCTGAGATTCCGTATAAATGTGTCAAAATTATACATAATATTACATATGTACTTAGCCTGTCTGAGATTCCGTATAAATGTGTCAAAATTATATCATGATAATATTACATATGTACTTAGCCTGTCTGAGATTCCGTATAAATGTGTCAAAATTATATCACGATAATATTACATATGTACTTAGCCTGTCTGAGATTCCGTATAAATGTGTCAAAATTATATCACGATAATATTACATATGTACTTAGCCTGTCTGAGATTCCGTATAAATGTGTCAAAATTATATCACGATAATATTACATATGTACTTAGCCTGTCTGAGATTCCGTATAAATGTGTCAAAATTATATCACGATAATATATTACATATGTACTTAGCCTGTCTGAGATTCCGTATAAATGTGTCAAAATTATATCATGATAAATTTCTGAACACATTTTGAAATGTGCAGAAACGTTATTTATGAGTGTTAATTGTTACAAGTAAAAAACTTTTATTTCTTTAAAAAGTTCTTCCCCAAAAAACTCGGAGTACATACCACTATATGACAAAGGTGACTAGGTACACTGACATAGAAAAGTTATCAAAATATCTTATCACAACTGTAAGATGGAATATAACAAATAATACACGGTTTAATCAAGATTTTGTCACCTGAATATGGACCATAAATTAAATGAATATAATCGACCATATGTTTATAGTAAATTTTACAAACAAGTTCTGCACATAAATGAACTTCTAAACTGCAAAACTTTTGATTATTATAATCTTAAAGGAAAGAAAAGGGATAAATCTTCCGCTTTAACATATTGACAGGTAGTTCATGAAGGTGAAAACATTCTGAAACAATAGTTCCTCGATGGATTTCTTTCTCTTTGTCTTGTGGAATGTAAAATATGCACAAGTGCAGTATCTAATTACAAAGGTGAGTAGGTAATACACTGTCTTATAGAAATATTAGTTACACAGTGAATTATAATGTTATCAATAGGATTTTACTCATCCTCGCCTGAGAATAAAAACCAAATAAATATATTTTCAAAACTCTCCCACCCTTCTGACCTGGTATGGGGATAGGCTAGCTTACCTTAGTAAAACATCATGCTAGAAATTTAAAATCGATTCTTTTAATTTGTTCTAACATATATGTAACACTTTGGGTTCAAGTGCTTTCAGAGAATAAAAGTATTTTTCATTTTAAACTTTACCATGAGTGTGTATATATATATATGTAATTCTTGTGCAAATTATTAATTTTTTTATCTAATCCTTCTGTGTATGCATTGTCGTTATATTCTATATTGTATGGATATCGACAACTTTCTTCTCTTACCTTTAAGTTATCTATAGTGAAAGCTCAGGCCAAGGGAGGCAACTCCGTCATCCTACAAACCCTAATTACCCCAAGTAAAAGAAGAGGATGCTGTATTTTTTTATGTCCATACTGAGAACAAAGCCTGTTTAATCCCTACCAGATGTAGCTCTTCAGTTACGAGTTAGGTGTGTTTGAACTCAGATAAAATTATCCAATAATCCATTCTAGTACACACACTTGCCGTTCTGGTCTAAGATGTATATTTATAGAGGATTATCTGGAGTAAGGAAGCATGCTTTGTTTGATTTCATCACTGTAGCATTTCTTCTAAGTTTAAAAATTTACTGTAACATGAAAATCTTAAATATAACTAACTAGTTTTGTGGCATTTTTGTAATACATGCATATAGTCAAATATTATTAATGTAGATCTATGTAAATGAAATAATATGTCAATTCATGATATATATTATAACATATACTACCAGATATTAGACAACAAGTATATACCTAAAATCAAACTTCCTCAAACTATAAAGGATGTAATATTCAACTACCAATCTTACAGTACCCTTTCAAAAAGTGTTTGATTTTCACAATAAAATAATCATATAGTATCAAACTAAATGCATTTTATCCAGCATTTACTTTCCTTAATGGTATACTACATGATATTTCAAAATCCTTTTCAACATTTTATGTTAATTCATCATTTACCAAAATCTGATTTATATTACACTTTTTCAGTTAAGACACAGAATTATAATTTCCACATATCTAATTAAATTACAAGATATTTATTGAAAACAATCAAAGTGTTTAGCTTCATTCGTGAACATGATGATAAAGTTTTCCAGATGTAACCCTAACAACTTCTGGAATTACTTTCAGACTTTAAAATCAGCGCAGACACATTTTCTACAGGAATTCAATAATTAAATTACTCAAGCTGTCCAGTTAGAGCTTCCAGCCTCTGAATCAGTCGGTGATATACAGTAAATAGCTACCCCAGTACTACAGTATACTACAGGTGGTTTCTATCACTTCTCTGTTCAGGATTTTTACAGCACAACATTAAAATTTCAAGTTGAAATACCAAAAAAATAATTAACAGCCAGTTTAGTTGGTATATATTTTTAGTACTAGTGGGTTTTTTTTTTTTTTTTTTTTTTTAAAGTTTTATTTCTTTTATTCTGTTCAATTTATATCCTGTTACTTTCATTATTTGTTGTGGTATTCTATTCAGAACTTTATTTTCATGCTATATCTTCTGAGTTTGGTTTTATATTCTTACCGTATTTCACCACAAATAAGACCCCCCTCCCGGTAATCATTACTATCCTTTCTATCCTTCACTATTTTTTATCCCCTTTTTAATATCCATTTTTTTTAATTTGCTATTATTATTTTTTGTTTGTTTCCTTTTTGTGATATTTCAATGTAACTTTTTCCACATTCTTTATTGCACATATCTAATTACATATTTGATCAAAACTTATATATATATTTTTTATTGTACACATTAATTTACCATTATATTCAATAACATTTAAAAAAAAGAAAGGACTATTTAGATTACTATTTAGAATTAATTAATTTATAACTTGTGTATTGTCAATTTCAAAAATATATAAATTTTTAATGGTTTGTTTAAATTCATATTTCCTCAGTTATTAGAGCAATGTGTATTTCATAATATAAATATCAAAATGGGAGTATAATTATCATCTTCATCTACAGATTTTATAATCAACTTATTTTTTTGTGTCAATTTTTTCCCCCGAATTATAATATTCAGCTATTTTTAAAAGATTCAGATCTGAATGATGCTTTGAGGTTTTTTTTTCTTCAATATGATTAATTTTTTATAAAATATTCTTATATATCAATTATATGATTTTTCAATCAAATTTATTTGATGCAAAACATATTTCTATATATGTTTATGTAAAATATTCATGCTGTTATTTGGTTTGTGTTTTTCTCTTTACTAGTTGTAAAACTAGGGTGCTAAGATCAATTAGTTATATTTAACAGACTTAAATTTTAAATCATTGGATACACTGCCATCCTGACTTACAAAGTGATTATCGGTAGACATCAACTACAGTGTTACATACATGTACATATATTTAGATAAAATATAATATTTAAAAAGAACCTTAATGGTATTGTCAAACAAATCCAAAAAAGTTTGAAATAGTTAAGATCATAGTCCATTTGATAGAATGCTGTATTTATCAACACAGCTCCAATGTTAATGATTTTTCTTCACATAAATAACTTCACATTTGTCTTTATTTTGACCTGAATGACAAGATCAAACTCATTGTCACTCATTGCATAATAACACGATCCTGTATACTGGGAGTACCGAGTTCTTCTGCAATTGTTTAGGACCAAGTATTTTGAGATTACCATTGAGATAAATTCATTGTGACTTTAAACCCAGTGTAAGGACAATAACTAGAATATCTACCTACCACAACAAATACAATATAGACCAATGACCCACGCACAATGGATCTGATACAATCCTTCAACGCACATCTAAAACACACCACACACATATGCCACACACACACATTTATGTAGAATATATACTCAATTAACCTGTATTTACGAATCAAAACAGTCCCAGTTGTTCTAATAAAAAATCTACTAATTAAATACCACATTTTACAAAGAAATGTTTATTCTAATGGCATGTCAAGTTAAAGAAGTTGAGGATAGCTGGAGTACCTTGAGGAAAACCACCAACGTAATAGTCAGTACCTGATAATTGTCCAATAAGGGTTTTGAACTCATAACCAAGAGATGAAGGGCTCGTGGTAATTCACCATAGCAGTTATTACAACTCAACTATCCCAGTGACATTGGTCAGAATCTGACAACTCCCCATATAAAATTTAAACTCTGGACTCTGGGGTGGAAGAATGTTAGACACTTTAACCATTTGGCCGTCTTGTATTTAAGTGGAGCAAGACTAATGGTTGAATCTCGGAAAATCTCCATCATTCTACCTTTGCATGGTTCTATTCCAGCCTGATGGTAGAAAGTCACAAAATCTTCTTCATTCTACCGTTTGTTCTATTCTAGCCTAATGGTAGAATATCAGAAAATCTAAGCCTAAAGGTAGAATGTCAGAAAATCTTCATCATTCCACCATTGGTTCTATTCTAGCTTAATGGTAGAATGTCAGAAAATCTGCATCATTCTACTGTTGGTTCTATTCTAGCCTTAAGGTAGAATGTCAGAAAATCTTCATCATTCTACCATTGGTTCTATTCCAACTTAATGGAAAATCTTCATTATTCTATATTGGTTCTATTCCAGCCTCATGATAGAATATCAGACAATCTAAGCCTAATGGTAGAATGTCAGAAAATCTCCATCATTCTACCATTGGTTCTATTCCAGCCTAATGGTAGAATGTCAGAAAATCTGCATCAATCTGCCGTTGGTTCTATTCTAGCTTAGTGGTAAAATGTCAGAAAATCTGCATCATTCTACCGTTGGTTCTATTCTAGCCTAAAGGTAGAATGTCAGAAAATCTTCATCATTCTACCATTGGTTCTATTCCAGCTGTAATGGTAGAATGTCAGAAAATCTTCACCATTCTACCATTGGTTCTATTCCAGCCTTAATGGTAAAATGTCAAAAAATCTTCATCATTCTACCATTGGTTCTATTCTATTCTAATGGTAGAATGTCAGAAAATCTCCATCATTCACCATTGGTTTTATTCTATCCTAATGGTAGAATGTCAGAAAATCTCCATCATTGTACCATCGATGTCAGAAAATCTCCATCATTGTACCATCGATTCTTTTCCAACTTAATGCAACTGATATGTCATTTACATACAGTTTTGATTTAGAGCACGAGTCTTGCCAAACAATTCATACAATATCTCTATAGTGCAGTATAAATAACACCATTTCATAAATTAAAATATATCTCGGTAATCTCAACCCATTCATTGTTCAATCCATAATACTTCCAGTCATCTTGCTCTTTTTCTGTTGAAAAAAGAAAATATGATTCCTTCTTTACACTCTGTTTTAGATATGTATGAGATAAGACATCTTTATCTACTGATCCATCTGTGTATTGACTTGTGCTGTTTATTGAATCAGGAAGATGATGTTAGTAGTAGCAGCATCCCTCCCTACTGGTGCCTCTGATAGTAGTAGAGATCTACACTGCAGTAGGTTTTCTCTGAGGTGTGCACCGCCAGCTGCTAAACTCTCCATTAGCAGTCAGAGATCAACCATTATGGCTGCTCTACCACATCTCTCTACCTAACTCACAGCTCACACAGGAAGTCATGGCACACATTCACAGCAAGTCAGGTGTACTAGCTCTGGTTTAGTAGGGTGTTCTCACTCTCACAGAAAAATTAAGGTATCCTAGCCCTCATATGAAATTATTCTCTGATAAAACATTTGAGAGAAATCCCCACATCTAAAGGACATCAAAGTGTCCACAGAAAGTCAGGGTAAACACACTCTGACAGGAAGTCAGGGTGTACTAACTCACACAGGAAACCAAGGTGTACCAACTCTCACCAAGTCTGTACTAGCTCTCACAGGAAGTCAGGGTGTACTAACTCTCACAGGATCACAGTGTATAACTCTCACAAGGAAGTCAGGTGTACTAACTCTCACAGGAAGTCAGTGTATATTTACTCTCACAGGAAGTCAGGGTGTACAAACTCTCACAGGAAGTCAGGATGTACAAACTCTCACAGGAAGTCAGGATGTGTATTGACTCTCACAGGAAGTCAGGATGTACTAATTCTCACAAGGAAGTCAGGGTGTACTAATTCTCACAAGAAGTCAGGGTATACAACTCTCACAGGAAGTCAGGGTATACAAAGTTACAAAGCATCAGGAAGCCAGGATGTACATGTACTAACTCTTACAAATAGTCAAATCAAACTACCTCTCACAAAGCAATTGGGAGTACTTGATTACATTTGAAGAGTCCTGCAGCAGATGTTACTACAGAAGGTTAATCTATACAATTATAGACCTTTGCATGTCCTCATTTTGTTCAGCTGCTCTCATGTTTTATATTATAATTTGTGACATATTTACATACTGCAACAGTACAGATGTATACACAAACAGTTTTATTAAATGGCCCAAAGTCTCAGTACACAGGAGGATATATATAGTGTAATTGTACCTGTTCACCCACCTGGCATATATATATACACATGCACATATAACACTCTGGCATTACAACAAAACATAAACTCATTCAGTAAAATAACTCTCTCTTGCAGTAAAGTCATTTGTTCTTTATGTACAATCACAACTTTTACTCCCTGACCTAAATTTACCATCTTGCTTCAACCTTGCTTAATCCTTAACTGATATATGTCCCCATTTTCCTCCCTGCTTCTTTTCGTTCTCTTTTCTATCGATTTAGATCCCTTGTATCCTCCCCCACACCAACATAAATTATTTCTTATAAATAAAACCCCTGGATCAAATCCCTAACCCCCAAACTCTACTGAAATGAACCTTGAACCCCTTGTACTCCCATGAGCCAATAATCAAATCAACCCCCCACCCCCTTATATCCTCTAAATCCAATGAAATCAAATCTCAACCTCATAAACCCCTTAACCCCATAGGATTAACCCTTGACCCCTGTACTGCCTTAAAACCAATGAATCAGACTTAAATCCTGGGACTACCTTAGATCTGTAGGCCTCTCCCCACCCCCAGGGACTACCTTAGGTCCTGTAAGTCTCTCCCACCCCCAGGGACTACCTAACTTCCTGTAGGCCTTTCCCCACCCCAAGGAACTCCTTAGGACTCTCATCTACCCGAGGGCCTGTATCCTGGGTCTCACAGACCAATGTCCACCCCAAATACCTCCACTCTATAAACCCCTGGACCTGAGAACCTTAAATCCTACAGGCCACTCTCCCACTCCAGGGTACCCAGATCCTACAGGACTCCCATCCATCCCATGGGACATGTACCCTAGGTCCTATAGGCTACTCTCCTACTCAAAGGCCTGTACCTGTTCTACAATCCACTCTTTCAACCCAGAACTTATACCCTAATTCTTACATGCTACTTTTCCGCCCAAGGTACTACCTTATGTCCTATAGGCCTCCTCCTACCACTAGGACATGTACATTATAGGTCCCACAGGCCACTCTCTCTCTCATATGTACTCCAGGTCCTGCAGGTCACTCTCCCACCCCAAGCACACGTACCCTAGGTCCTACAGGTCACTATCTCTCTCATATGTACTCCAGGTCCTGAAGGGCACTCTCCCACCCCAAGCACACGTATACTAGGTCCTACAGGCCACTCTCTCTCTCATATGTACTCCAGGTCCTGTAGGTCACTCTCCCACCCCAAGCACACGTACCCTAGGTCCTACAGGCCACTCTCTCTCTCATAAGTACTCCAGGTCCTGTAGGTCACTCTCCCACCCCAAGCACATGTACCCTAGGTCCTACAGGCCACTCTCTCTCTCATATGTACTCCAGGTCCTGCAGGTCACTCTCCCACCCCAAACACACGTACCCTAGGTCCTACAGGCAACTCTCTCTCTCATATGTACTCCAGGTCCTGCAGGTCACTCTCCCACCCCAAACACACGTACCCTAGGTCCTACAGGCAACTCTCTCTCTCATATGTACTCCAGGTCCTGCAGGTCACTCTCCCACCCCAAGCACACGTACCCTAGGTCCTACAGGTCACTCTCTCTCTCATAAGTACTCCAGGTCCTGCAGGTCACTCTCCCACCGCAAGCACACGTACCCTAGGTCCTACAGGCCACTCTCTCTCTCATATGTACTCCAGGTCCTGCAGGTCACTCTCCCAACCCAAGCACACGTACCCTAGGTCCTACAGGCCACTCTCTCTCATAAGTACTCCAGGTCCTGCAGGTCACTCTACCACCCCAAGCACACGTACCCTAGGTCCTACAGGCCACTCTCTCTCTCATATGTACTCCAGGTCCTGCAGGTCACTCTCCCACCGCAAGCACACGTACCCTAGGTCCTACAGGCCACTCTCTCTCTCATATGTACTCCAGGTCCTGCAGGTCACTCTCCCACCCCAAGCACACGTACCCTAGGTCCTACTGGCCACTCTCTCAACCCTAGGACATGTACCCCAGGTCCTACAGGTCAATCTCTCACTTTTGGACCTGTACCTTACGTTCTATAGGCCACTCTCTCACCCCTAGGACATGTACCCCAAGTCTCACAGGGCACTCTTCCACCCCTAGAACATGTGCCCCAGGTCCTACAGGCCATTTTCCCACCCCAGAGACTACCTTAGGTCATATACGCCACTCTTCAACCCTTACAACATGCAACCAAGGTCCTACAGTCCACTCTCCCACCCCTAGGACATGTAATCTTGGTATTTCAGGCCATTTTCCCACCCCAACGACATGAACATATACCCTAGGTCCTTTATACCCTGAGCCATGCGAAACCTGTGTCCTGTGTACCTTGTGTCCTATGTACCTTGAGCCCTGCGTACCCTGGGTCCTGTGTACCCTGGACCCTGTGTACCCAGTGAGCTGTTTACCCTGAGCCCTGTGTACCCTGGGTCCAGTGTACCTTGAGTTCTGTGTACCCTGGGTCCTGTGTACCCTGAGCTCTGTGTACCGTTGGTTCTGTGTACCCTGGGTCCTGTGTACCTTGAGCCCTATGTATCCTGGGTCCTATGTACCCTGAGCTCTATGTACCCTGGATCCTGTGTACCCTGAGCCCTGTGTACCTTGAGCCCTGTGTACCCTAGGCCCTGTGTACTCTGGGTCCTGTGTAGCCTGGGTCATGTGTACCCTGGACCCTGTGTACCCTGGGTCTTGTGTACCCTATGAGCTGTGTATCCTGTGTCCTGTGTACCTTGGGTCCTGTGTACCTTGGGTCCTGTGTACCCTGGGTCCTGTATACCCTGGGCCCTGTGTATCCTGTGCCCTGTGTACCCTGAACCCTGTGTACCTTGAGCCCTGTGTACCCTAAGCCCTGTGTATCCTGTGCCCTGTGTACCCTGAGCCCTGTGTACCTTGAACCCTGTGTACCCTAGGCCCTGTGTACCCTGGGTCCTTTGTACCCTGGGTCCTGTGTTACCTGGGCCCTGTGTAACCTGTGTCTTGTGTACCCTGTAAGCTGTGTACCCTGTGTCCTGTGTACCTTGGGTCCTGTGTACCCTGGGTCATTTGTACCCTGGGTCCTGTGTACCCTGTGTCCTGTGTACCCCGAGCCCTGTGTACCTTGAGCCCTGTGTACCTTGGGTCCTGTGTACCTTGAGCCCTGTATACCCTAGGCCCTGTATACCCTAGGCCTTGTATACCCTAGGCCCTGTATACCCTAGGCCCTGTGTATCCTGTGCCCTGTGTACCCTGAACACTGTGTACCTTGAGCCCTGTGTACCCTAGGCCCTGTGTACCCTGGGTCCTTTGAACCCTGGGTCCTGTGTACCCTGGACCCTGTGTACACTGTGTCCTGTGTACTCTGTAAGCTGTGTACCCGGTGTCCTGTGTACCCTGGGTCCTGTGTACCCTGGGTCCTGTGTACCCTGAGCCCCGTGTATCCAGTGAGTGTCCTGTGTACCTTGAGCCCTGTGTACCCTGCGTCCTGTGTACCTTGAGCCCTGTGTACCCTGAGCCCTGTGTATCCTCGGCCCTGTGTACCCTGAGCCCTGTTTACCCTTGGCCCTGTGTACCCTGAGCCCTATGTACCATGGGTCCTGTGTACCCTGAGCCCTGTGTACCCTGTGTCCAGTGTACCCTGGACCTGTGTACATGGGTCCTTTGTAAATGGGTCCTATGTACCCTGAGCCCTGTGTATGGTGGGCCCTGTGTACCCTTAGCCCTGTGTACCCTAGGCCCTGTGTTCCTGGGTCCAGTGTACCCTGGGTCCTGTGTTTCCTGTGTCCTGTGTACCCTGAGCCCTGTGTACCTTGAGCCCTGTGTACCTTGGGTCCTGTGTACCCTAGGCCCTGTGTATCCTGTGCCCTGTGTACCCTGGACACTGTGTACCTTGAGCCCTGTGTACCCTAGGCCCTGTGTACCCTGGGTCCTTTTTACCCTGGGTCCTTTGTAACCTGGGTCCTGTGTACCCTGGGCCCTGTATACCCTGTGTCCTGTGTACTCTGTAAGCTGTGTACCCTGTTTCCTGTGTACCCTGGGTCCTGTGTACCCTGGGTCATGTGTATCCTGTGTCCTGTGTACCCTAAGCCCCGTGTACCTTGGGTCCTGTGTACCCTGAGCCCTGTGTACCCTGAGCCATGTGTACCCTGAGCCCTGTGTACCCTTGGCCCTATGTACCCTGAGACCTGTGTACCATGAACCCTATGTACCCTGGGTCCTGTGTACCCTGAGCCCTGTGTACCCTGTGTCCTGTGTACCCTGGGCCTGTGTACATGGGTCCTTTGTAAATGGGTTCTCTGTACCCTGAGCCCTGTGTACCTTAGGCCCTGTGTTCCTGGGTCCTTTGTAACTGGGTCCTATGTACCCTGAGCCCTGTGTACCGTAGGCCCTGTGTACCCTTAGCCCTAAGTACCTGGACCTGTGCATCCTGAGCCCTGTGTACTGTGGGCCATGAGTACCCTGAGCCCTGTGTACCCTAGGCCCTGTGTACCTGGGTCCTTTGTAACTGGGTCCTATGTACCCTGAGCCCTGTATACCTTTGGCCCTGTGTAGTTTGAGCCCTGTGTACCTTGAGCCCTGTGTACCCTAGACCCTGTGTACCTGGGTCCTTTGTACCTAAGTCCTATGTACCCTAGGCCCTGTGTACCTTGAGCCCTGTGTACCTTGAGCCCTGTGTACCCTGACCCTGTGTACCTGGGTCCTTTGTACCTAAGTCCTATGTACCCTAGGCCCTGTGTACCTTGAGCCCTGTGTACCTTGAGCCCTGTGTACCCTGGGCCCTGTGTACCTGGGTCCTTTGTACTTGGGTCTTATGTACCCTAGACCCTGTGTACCTGGGTCCTTTGTACCTAAGTCCTATGTACCCTAGGCCCTGTGTACCCTGAGCCCTGTGTACCTGGGTCCTTTGTACTTGGGTCCTATGTACCCTGGGCCCTGTGTACCCTCAGGGCCTTAATTTTCCACAAGATCAGCTGATTATTGTAAACCCCAATGTTATGATACCACAACTCCGGTGTCCTGTGTACCCTGGGTTCTGTGTACCCTGGGTCCTGTGTACCCTGAGCCCTGTGTATCCAGTGAGTGTCCTGTGTACCTTGAGCCCTGTGTACCCTGTGTCCTATGTACCTTGAGCCCTGTGTACCCTGAGCCCTGTGTATCCTCAGCCCTGTGTACCCCGAGCCCTGTTTACCCTTGGCCCTGTGTACCCTGAGCCCTATGTACTATGGGTCCTGTGTACCCTGAGCCCTGTGTACCCTGTGTCCAGTGTACCCTGGACCTGTGTACATGGGTCCTTTGTAAATGGGTCCTATGTACCCTGAGCCCTGTGTATGGTGGGCCTGTGTACCCTTAGCCCTGTGTACCCTAGGCCCTGTGTTCCTGGGTCCAGTTTACCCTGGGTCCTGTGTTTCCTGTGTCCTGTGTACCCTGAGCCCTGTGTACCTTGAGCCCTGTGTACCTTGGGTCCTGTGTACCCTAGGCCCTGTGTATCCTGTGCCCTGTGTACCCTGGACACTGTGTACCTTGAGCCCTGTGTACCCTAGGCCCTGTGTACCCTGGGTCCTTTTTACCCTGGGTCCTTTGTAACCTGGGTCCTGTGTACCCTGGGCCCTGTATACCCTGTGTCCTGTGTACTCTGTAAGCTGTGTACCCTGTTTCCTGTGTACCCTGGGTCCTGTGTACCCTGGGTCATGTGTATCCTGTGTCCTGTGTACCCTGAGCCCCGTGTACCTTGGGTCCTGTGTACCCTGAGCCCTGTGTACCCTGAGCCATGTGTACCCTGAGCCCTGTGTACCCTTGGCCCTATGTACCCTGAGACCTGTGTACCATGAACCCTATGTACCCTGGGTCCTGTGTACCCTGAGCCCTGTGTACCCTGTGTCCTGTGTACCCTGGGCCTGTGTACATGGGTCCTTTGTAAATGGGTCCTCTGTACCCTGAGCCCTGTGTACCTTAGGCCCTGTGTTCCTGGGTCCTTTGTAACTGGGTCCTATGTACCCTGAGCCCTGTGTAACGTAGGCCCTGTGTACCCTTAGCCCTAAGTACCTGGACCTGTGCATCCTGAGCCCTGTGTAATGTGGGCCCTGTGTACCCTGAGCCCTGTGTACCCTAGGCCCTGTGTACCTGGGTCCTTTGTAACTGGGTCCTATGTACCCTGAGCCCTGTATACCTTTGGCCCTGTGTACTTTGAGCCCTGTGTACCTTGAGCCCTGTGTACCCTAGACCCTGTGTACCTGGGTCCTTTGTACCTAAGTCCTATGTACCCTAGGCCCTGTGTACCTTGAGCCCTGTGTACCTTGAGCCCTGTGTACCCTGAGCCCTGTGTACCTGGGTCCTTTGTACCTAAGTCCTATGTACCCTAGGCCCTGTGTACCTTGAGCCCTGTGTACCTTGAGCCCTGTGTACCCTGAGCCCTGTGTACCTGGGTCCTTTGTACTTGGGTCTTATGTACCCTAGACCCTGTGTACCTGGGTCCTTTGTACCTAAGTCCTATGTACCCTAGGCCCTGTGTACCCTGAGCCCTGTGTACCTGGGTCCTTTGTACTTGGGTCCTTTGTACCCTGGGCCCTGTGTACCCTCAGGGCCTTAATTTTCCACAAGATCAGCTGATTATTGTAAACCCCAATGTTATGATACCACAACTCCTTACTGACATGTACCAAAACAACACTTACCTGCAAAATAATGATATATCCTGCAACCTTGCTCAATACACATCCATTCATGCAAAACTATTCAGTTTTCCACAACATAGTTTTTAGACTGAGGTCTGTGTTGTTGGTCCTATAGTAAATCAGGCCGTGTCAGTCAGCCCCACTGTATAAATACAGGATGGGGGATGTTTTTTGGTATGGGGTGTAGTACAAGGTCCCACACACTAGCCTAACACATGGTTTACTGTACCCCTCTCAGGTTACACACTAACACACATACATGTACTGGAAGCACCGACACTTCTGGGGGCGCTATAACAGAACCGCTTCATTCCCACAATTTTATATACATATATCTCAAACTTATAGCTTATTTACATAATAATTACACATTAAAATTCTTCTTTTTATGGAAAATATGTATAGTGGAAATTAAAGACTAAACAAAGATTGCTGGTTTAAAACACAGTGGTTGAGATGCTTTGACACTCTGTTACTTCAAAACACACGTATGACCCTTGCCTGCCACTGCCCATAGGTAGATACTTTTTCTCCTGGTCCTCTTACTTCCCTCCTTCTCAAAAATCTGACATATATGCCTGAGCTAATAGGATAAAAGACAAAGCAGACTATTAATTAAATATCAATGCTTTAAATTTAGAAAAAAATAAGCCTTCATTTCGAAAAATTAGCCTATCTAAACCAAAGGTGCTGCATGCAACATTCTTTGTTTGTGTATGGTTTGTTTTCTTGACTTAATTGTTCAGGTTTTAATAAGTAAAATAAAGAATGAAATAGAACTCCATCACCTTAATTTATATTATTTTTCTTCTTCAAATTTTCATCAAATAAATCAGAATATCTACCATAAAAGTTCCAAAAGGAACATAATTTACAATATCCATAATTCTAATCATATAACCAGGTGATCATGTGGTCTAGTGGTTAAGCCAATTGCCTTTCATCTAGCTGGCAGGGATTCGATCCCCTGCACTGACGTGAAAAGGTTAGGGGTCACCTGTCAGATCACGTGGGTTTTCTCCGGGTACTCCGGTTTCCTCCCACACTAAGATCCCTCACGCACTTACATCCGGGTCATCGAGAGTAATTTGCATAAGTTGAATAACTTGTTTCATAATTGATGTAAAATAAATAAAGTTTATATTTTTAATCATATCTGCTCTAATTTTTCGGCTACATCGTCTTTGTCAAGGAAATGAACCGCAGTCAGAATAAACTGACAAAATTAAATTTTTTCCAATTTAATTCTCCCCAGTTTCAAAAATTTTGTGTCTCTTTATCCCTATCATCATGAATTTAAAGGGTATTTTCTTTACATTAAAATCAAACTGCTGAAACTAAGCATCTTTTTAACTATATAGTTGTGTACTTTGAACATTTTGTTGTTTTTTTGAAACATTAAAGTATTGAAATTAAAGTATATTCAACAAAGAGTATGTAAAGTCTTATAGATTGATAACTGAAATGCACCACATCAGATACGCTAACTTTAACTGTTGAAAATTACTGAAATAAGAACTTTAAAATCTAATGAGATCTTGTCTGTGTAAATCATTTGTAAACTCAGCAAATTTGGAATCCTGTCTATTACATCCTGTGGAAAACCTGGCCTTGTATTTACATTAACAGTCCTAAGCATTAACAGTCAAGTCCCAGAGAAAAAAACAACAACCTGAAGTCAGTACCTTCAAAGATAAAGGACCAAATGCTAATCAGTCACTAAAGCTCACTAAACCAAAAGCATTCAATCATTTTTAAATCATATTAAATATTGCTCTCTCTTCTCCAAGTATATTCCTAAAAATTTGATGGAGGAGGGTCCTAAATTGCTAGAATTTATTTTTAACTGACAAGAGTCTCAAAGGGCAGGAGCTACCCTTAATAGTGACATAGTAGTGAAATAAATGAAATGATGAATCTTTAATTTAATTTTTGCAAAATTGAAAACTTTTAAGAGCTTGAAATGTATTTGAAAAATTTCATTTATATCCATCTCAAAATTTTGAAAGTTTTCCCAGATGAACACTTACAATAGATATAATTTTACACCTAAAATGTAAGAGGAAGAAAAACCACACATTTTCTTGGCTTACACAGAACATAAATTTTAAAAGATTAAAATGATCCACTTAACAATGAAGTACTTTAGAATGAGTTATTGCTGCTATAGAAATGCAAATATAAAGTACTTATCTTAAAAAGTAAGAGTCGTAAAAAGCTAGAGAAGATAAAGGTGGCTTTAACGCCATGTCACCATGGTACATCAAACTGCCTTTAAAAAGCTAGAAACTTCACCCATGATTTATGTCTAGAAATTCTCGCCAGTATTCAGAAATTTCTGTCATGCACATAGATTTGAAAATGCATCCCATTTCAAAATACAGTACATGTATATAAACATACAGTATAAAAGAGGAGTTTTTTTTATTTAATGCATGTATATCTACATAAATATTCATAAAGGTCAAAGGGTCATCCTATAAATATACAAAAACAACCAATTCATATTTAATGGGAGTTATATAACTGGTGAGGTTGGTTGAATAGTTCATAACATATAATTAATGTATAATTATTTATAATCATCGTTTAACATTTTATATTTTGAGATATATATGATAAATGATGTCATTTTATCAATACGATGAGATTACATATCTGTTATTTATTCTTCATGAAAAAGACACCAGTAATGCAATTAGTATTAGTAGTTTAATGAAATTCAAATTATGAGTTGTGAGTTTTTGTTCGCTTTTTTTTATTGATAAAAAACCCAAACATTTTACTCTTTTGCAGTATAATAACAATCTTTATTGAAAATTTTGACAGTTTCAGTCAGATCAATTTGAAGGCTATTTTTCTATCTTAAACTCTATAATTTGTTCATTTCTTATTGCAGATCAATTAATTAGGCTGTAATATTAAGCAGTAATTATTTGTGCTATTTTCTAACATTCAATGCTTTTATTAATCTTTAATTTGAGAGGTGATTTCTTACCCGAGCACATATATTTTCATGCTTTATTAGAAACATTTTGATTTACAATTTTTAATGCTTTATTGGAAATAACATTTTTTATATTCCATTATGAATATTTTAATTCATATATTTTAAGAACATTGTATTACACTATATATGCAATAACAGAAAATGCAGATTTTTTTTTTTTTAAATATTAAAGGCCCATTACCTTTCCGGAGCAAAATATAAAGGTTTCTTAAAAAACATTAATAACATCAGAAAATGCATACCGATGACATAAAATAAGGTTACGACACCAAACATATGCAAGATTTCCTGCGTAATATATGAAAACAGTGGAGAATCATTCGCTGTTTTGCCGTCTGGCGCAGTGAGTCAACTACCGCGCGGTATTTACGACGACGGCGGGAAACATAAGACGACCCGCGTTATGAAAATAAACATTTTATTTAATTTAATCAAATCGTTCAGAAGGTGATGATAAATGTAGTATTAACGGTAAGTTAATAAGTTTTAAGACTCTACAAAATTATCGATCTTGTTTTACATTCCCTTTTAAAAATTAAAAGCCGTTTCGGAAAGGTAGTGGGCCTTTAAAAGAATTACTTTTATCTTTTTTTTTTTCTTTTTTTTTCTTAAATATCTTTGTTTATAGAATGATTGAGGAATAAGGAACAATGAGCTATAAATAATTCCTGATATAAAACGGCTTTTCCTTAAAACAATAACTTATTTTTGTTATGGTTGAAATTTTCAATGCCATTTAATTCCGAGATTCACAGTTAAAATGCTCTATTTTTCTTACATAGTTGTAAATTTTTCATGGCATAGTATTTTGATAATTTCTGATTGCCTGTGAAATTAACACACAAAATTAATTGGACATGAAAGTAAGTTGGTTTACAGTAACTAAATCTCTAATTAAAGACTGACCTTACATGGAACATTCTTACCTCCTAAAGAAGAATTCCTGTTATTTTCTGCTTCAGATACATCTGGATTATAGTAGACAAATAATGAAAGACAACACAAACTGAGGATATAAACTACAGGTGTTCAATGTTCTAATTATGTATAATATTAAACAATCCTGTCACTAAATTGAAAAAAAATGCATTATCAAGGAATGCTGGAGCTGAATTAATTAAAAAAGACAAACATCACAGAGTTCTAGACTTCACCTCACACATATAGCACCTTCTTTTTCCTCATTAATATTTCAGTTTTCTATTTATACTTAGTTCTGGTGTAAATTATGCGGATATTGAATTACTATAGAATTTCAAACTTAAATTAATTATTGATTACACTTTCTTTAATGCCCATAAAGTCTATCACATGGCAAGCATACAATCATTAAAAACAACCTTGACTTGACGTGCATCTAATATGCATAAAACACTTTGCACAAAATTCTTTTGAAAACCTCAACTATAATGATATTGTGTTTTAATCAAAAGGAAAAGAAGATAAATACTTTACACCTAGCAAATGAGGTCAGAAGAGAAACTTTAACAAAATTTCAATTATTTATGGAATGTGACATCCAATATTTTTATTTTTTTATTTTCTTATTTTTGTAAAATTGCCTCTGCATCCGTGTGGATATGACGAGGCAGTTCCTATGGTAAATTATTCTCTAAAATAGATTATGGAAACAAAAGAAATATGTTGACGGAAAATAAAGTACATAATATGGCTTAAATTGATGTAACTTTTCGGGTAGTCAATACCTCCCCTCTCCCTCTCACATTAATTGTCTCCATTTTGCTCTATCTTAGCAAAGTCTTCAAGATTTCACACCACTATTTTGCTTTTCTTGAATGAAGTCTTAAGGATATCTATACGATTTTGGTTCCTAAAATAAATCTTGACAATATCTGCAACCATTTTGCTCTTCCTACACAGAAGTCTTGTGGATAATCTAAAACCGTTTTGTTCTTCTTAAACAAAATCTTAAGATTATCTACCAATTCAATGTTTTGCTCTTCTTAAACAAAATCTTGAGGTTATCTAAAATCATTTTGCTATTTTTTAACAAAATCTTGAAGATATCTACCCCATTTTGCTCTTCCTAAACCATGTCTTGAGGGTATCTACCACTATTTCACTCAATCAAAACTCTGTCTTTAATCACTATTTCATTCCATCTAAACTCATTCTATCAAAACTAATTTTGTCTTCTTGATATTTACCACTATTTCACTCCATCTAAAATCTTTTATGTGGATATCTACCAATATTTCACTCCATCTAAAAAAAAAATTTGTGTAGATGTTTACCACTATTTCACTCCATCTAAAATCTTGTATGTGGATATTTACAACTATTTCACTCCATCTAAAATCTTGTATGTGGATATTTACCACTATTTCACTCCATCTAAAATCTTTTATGTGGATATTTACCACTATTTCACTCCATCTAAAATCTTTTATGTGGATATTTACCACTATTTCACTCCATCTAAAATCTTGTATGTGGATATTTACCACTATTTCACTCCATCTAAAATCTTGTATGTGGATATTTACCACTATTTCACTCCATCTAAAATCTTGTTTGTGGATATTTACCACTATTTCACTCCATCTAAAATCTTGTATGTGGATATTTACCACTATTTCACTCCATCTAAAATCTTGTATGTGGATATTTACCACTATTTCACTCCATCTAAAATCTTGTATGTGATATTTACCACTATTTTCACTCCATCTAAAATCTTGTATGTGGATATTTACCACTATTTCACTCCATCTAAAATCTTGTATTGTGGATATTTACCACTATTTCATCCATCTAAAATCTTGTTGTGGATATTTACCACTATTTCACTCCATCTAAAATCTTGTTTGTGATATTTACACTATTTCATCCATCTAAAATCTTGTATGTGGATATTTACCACTATTTCACTCCATCTAAAATCTTGTATGTGGATATTTACCACTATTTCACTCCATCTAAAATCTTGTATGTGGATATTTACCACTATTTCACTCCATCTAAATATCTTGTATATGGATTTTACCACTATTTCACTCCATCTAAAATCTTGTCTTGTGGATATTTACACTATTTCACTCATCAATCGTCTATTTTACACTTTTCATCATCAAATCTTGTCTTGTGGATATTTACCACTATTTCACTCCATCTAAACTCTTGTCTTGTGGATATTTACCACTATTTACTCCATCAAACTCTTGTTTGTGGATATTTACCACTATTTCACTCCATCCAAACTTTGTTTGTGATATTTACCACTATTTCACTCCATCCAAAACTTGTCTTGTGGATATTTACCACTATTTCACTCCATCCAAACTCTTGTCTTGGATATTTACCACTATTTCACTCCATCAAACTCTTGTCTTGTGGATATTTACCACTATTTCACTCCATCAAACTCTTGTCTTGTGGATATTTACCACTATTTTACTCCATCCAAACTCTTGTCTTGTGGATATTTACCACTATTTTACTCCATCCAAACTCTTGTCTTGTGGATATTTACCACTATTGCACTCCATCCAAACTCTTGTCTTGTGGATATTTACCACTATTGCACTCCATCCAAACTCTTGTCTTGTGGATATTTACCACTATTGCACTCCATCCAAACTCTTGTCTTGTGGATATTTACCACTATTTTACTCCATCCAAACTCTTGTCTTGTGGATATTTACCACTATTGCACTCCATCCAAACTCTTGTCTTGTGGATATTTACCACTATTGCACTCCATCCAAACTCTTGTCTTGTGGATATTTACCACTATTGCACTCCATCCAAACTCTTGTCTTGTGGATATTTACCACTATTTTACTCCATCCAAACTCTTGTCTTGTGTATTACACTACTCCATCCAAACTCTTGTCTTGTGGATATTTACCACTATTTTACTCCATCCAAACTCTTGTCTTGTGGATATTTACCACTATTTTACTCCATCCAAACTCTTGTCTTGTGGATATTTACCACTATTTTACTCCATCCAAACTCTTGTCTTGTGGATATTTACCACTATTTTACTCCATCCAAACTCTTGTCTTGTGGATATTTACCACTATTTTACTCCATCCAAACTCTTGTCTTGTGGATATTTACCACTATTACTCCATCCAAACTCTTGTCTTGTGGACCACTATTCTCCATCCAAACTCTTGTCTTGTGGATATTTACCACTATTGCACTCCATCCAAACTCTTGTCTTGTGGATATTTACCACTATTGCACTCCATCCAAACTCTTGTCTTGTGGATATTTACCACTATTGCACTCCATCCAAACTCTTGTCTTGTGGATATTTACCACTATTGCACTCCATCCAAACTCTTGTCTTGTGGATATTTACCACTATTTTACTCCATCCAAACTCTTGTCTTGTGGATATTTACCACTATTGCACTCCATCCAAACTCTTGTCTTGTGGATATTTACCACTATTGCACTCCATCCAAACTCTTGTCTTGTGGATATTTACCACTATTGCACTCCATCCAAACTCTTGTCTTGTGGATATTTACCACTATTGCACTCCATCCAAACTCTTGTCTTGTGGATATTTACCACTATTGCACTCCATCCAAACTCTTGTCTTGTGGATATTTACCACTATTTTACTCCATCCAAACTCTTGTCTTGTGGATATTTACCACTATTTTACTCCATCCAAACTCTTGTCTTGTGGATATTTACCACTATTTTACTCCATCCAAACTCTTGTCTTGTGGATATTTACACTATTACTCATCCAAACTCTTGTCTTGTGATATTTACCACTATTACTCATCCAAACTCTTGTCTTGTGGATATTTACCACTATTGCACTCCATCCAAACTCTTGTCTTGTGGATATTTACCACTATTTTACTCCATCCCAAACTCTTGTCTTGTCTTGTGGATCAATATTTACCACTATTTTACTCCATCCAAACTCTTGTCTTGTGGATATTTACCACTATTTCCCATCCAAACTCTTGTCTTGTGGATATTTACCACTATTTACTCCATCCAAACTCTTGTCTTGTGGATATTTACCACTATTTTACTCCATCCAAACTCTTGTCTTGTGGATATTTACCACTATTTTACTCCATCCAAACTCTTGTCTTGTGGATATTTACCACTATTGCACTCCATCCAAACTCTTGTCTTGTGGATATTTACCACTATTGCACTCCATCCAAACTCTTGTCTTGTGGATATTTACCACTATTGCACTCCATCCAAACTCTTGTCTTGTGGATATTTACCACTATTTTACTCCATCCAAACTCTTGTCTTGTGGATATTTACCACTATTTTACTCCATCCAAACTCTTGTCTTGTGGATATTTACCACTATTTTACTCCATCCAAACTCTTGTCTTGTGGATATTTACCACTATTGCACTCCATCCAAACTCTTGTCTTGTGGATATTTACCACTATTGCACTCCATCCAAACTCTTGTCTTGTGGATATTTACCACTATTTTACTCCATCCAAACTCTTGTCTTGTGGATATTTACCACTATTGCACTCCATCCAAACTCTTGTCTTGTGGATATTTACCACTATTTTACTCCATCCAAACTCTTGTCTTGTGGATATTTACCACTATTGCACTCCATCAAAACTCTTATCTTCTGATTACTAACCACTATTTCACTCCATCTAAACTCTGTCTTTTGGATATTTACCACTTTTTCACTCCATCTAAACTCTGTCTTTCGGATATTTACCACTGTTTCGATCCACGAAAAATCTACTTTGTGGATATTTACCAGCATTTCATTCAATCAAAGCTTTGTCTTATTGATATTTCCCACTATGTCACTATCAAAACCATGCCTTGTGGATATTTACCACTATTTCAATGTATCATATATTTACCTTGTGAATTTTTACCACTATTTCATTCCATCCAATTGTCTTATTGGATATTTACCACTATTTGCCTCCATCCAAACTCTGCCTTGTGGATATTTACCACTATTTCATTCAATTAAAACTCTATCTTGTGGATATTTACCACTATTTTACTCCAACTAAACTCTGCTTTATGGGTATTTACCATTATTTCAGTCCATCCAAACTCTTTCATGTTGATATATACCACTATTTTACTCGATCTAAACTCTGCTTTACAGATATTTACCACTTTTTCACTCCATCCAAACTCTGTGATATAGATATTTCCAATTCTATTTAGCCATCTTGCATTGTTACCATTTGACCCGGTGTAGCTATCTTTAGTTGTAGACAACTATGATCATGCCTTCTAAGCTTTGTCGTACAAACTACAATATCAACCTACTCAAACCATCAAGTTTAACTCACGGTATCAAATCAACATACCAATATCAATTGTTTTTTATGAGATAAATATGTACAGCATTAAATCATTAATTTTTAACTCGGATAATGAAAGGAATCAACTGAATAATCTTGATATTTAAGAAATATTATTTTGAAAATTGTGAAGATATTTTTAGATGCATAAACATATCAAAAGTACCCACCTTTGATAATGACAAAAAACAATTGAATATGCTTGATAGTTAAACATAGTAATTAAGTAACCAGTAACATAAGATGTAATATCTAAATCATACTATACCACATGTACACAATATCCAAAATTTTATTTTATTTCATATTAATAGCTTTAACTTCCAAATCATTAATGATTTATTTATGTTGTTTTAATTATTCCATCACATGACCATCTTTTTTTCTTTTCATTAGTACCAGGTAGATCACTTTTACAAACATCATTTGAAGAGTTTCACCAAATGTAATAATAAAACATAGTTAAGGAATTATGTACATGTATATGTGTTAACTGACTTTATACAAAAATATTTGTAGTTTTGCAAATCTGATAAATAATTCATAAAAAAGATTAGAATTAAATATTACAGACAAAATATTTAATTAATAAAAAATTGATGTCAAATACATATTACAGGTACAATACTACCTTGGCACACACTTGGCTTCAGTTAACGATAATTTAAACACTATGATACTTTTTGGATACTTTGGATATATTTCCAACTATCTTAGTTTTAATGTACAAAAAAAATCTTCTAAATGTGCAAAGAACTTACAATCTACAGACAGCGTATTTTACTTTGTTAAGTTTATAGTTCATCAATAAATCAAAAATATATTCATAGCAAATCATATGCAGCTTTTGTAATTATTTATTTACACTTCAAATCATATCAAAATATTTTAAAGTTCCAAAAATAATACATGTCTGACAAAAGTTGGAACATTCCCCATTTTGAATTAAAAAAATAACATTCACAAAATATCTAAATTAAATTTCCCATCCATATTTTCTCAACAGGTTATCAAAAAAAAAAATTGAAAAAAAAGACTAAGTATTATCCATAATTTCAATCATAGTTTTTGTTTTAAAGCGGTTGAATATATCATAAATATTTGTACAATTTCCATTCAAATATTTTTCAGATATCATTTCCCATGATTTTTTTTACTGCAAGATATATTTCATATTTGCTGCAGATATTTTTTTTTACAGTTTTATAAACATGTCACCAATAATAAAAACACAAAATCAACATTCCTTATTTGTATCTAAATCATATTTTGTATATGAATACCATTTCTTTCAAATTTTAGATTCTCTTAGATACAAATTTTCATCTATTCTCTTAGATACAAATTTTCATCTATTCTCTTAGATACAAATTTTCATTTATTTTTTTTTAAATATAAATGTAATATAATTATTATGAATATAATTCTCATCGTAATCAGAAATTCTTCATTGGTCACTGAAAATATACAACAGTGTGAAGCATATCAATATTTTTTAATATTTATAACATATGGATATTTATGCTTAGAGCTAAATTTAAATAATACAACTGCTGTCTTCTTAAAAACAGTCACTTACTCTCTAAGATATCAACCTTATTTCTGCTGAAATCCGCTCAGTAAATGTAAACTGTCTAGGAGCTCAGTAAGAAGTGGTTTACATCATTTCACACACTTTAAACATTCACAACAACACATACTCTATCATATTGTATCAGTTTAAAATATCTCTGAGTAAAGAATGAAATGCCTTACACCACAAAGATGTTAAAACCTAATGTAACGTTTTATTTCTTTTACATGTAATAGAATAAGAAATGTGTATTTCATTTTATTGGAAAGGGAAATTTTAATGTTTCAACTTTTACTTGTAAAGTGATTGAACATATGAGATATTTTTCAGTATGAATAAAAACTCAATTGCTTTTTACATTAATAAATTGAAATTCATAGAATGACAAACATGATAGTGTTATATTTCAAAATATATGACATAATTTAATTTTCCCTTCAGCACTGGAGCCAGGTCCAGATTTTACATATATCATTTTCTTTACGTCAAAATATACAAAAAAGAACAGCACTTAAGAGAAAATTTCAACCAATTGACATCATTCAATACATTAAGGTAACTAAATGTAATACAACTGAATATCTAACCCTACATTAAAATTTATTCAAAATTTATCTAAATTTATATGCAAAACAGAGCAAAGAAACTAATTTTTTTTAAAGATTTAATAGCTAATTATTCAGATCTTCATTCAAAATCTTTCAAATTAGTTATCCTCAATATTTCATTTTAATTCCCTTATATAAAAAGATGCTCCACCGCCGACAGAGCATAAATGATACTCATCATTTGAACAATAATTGGTGTTAAATCGTGTATATATATGTTATATATATGTCTAATTAACACAAAAAATAATATAAAATAATTCATTTCGCCATTGGTGCATGAGCAATTAGAACTTCATTCCGTATAGGATATAGTGACACAGAATTTTTTCGGGATGCAATTAATTAGTTTTCATATTTTTAACTTAAAGTAAAATTAGAAGCTCAAACTTTTCAAAGGTGGTAATGGTGTAAAGTAAGTAACTTTTGCAACTGAAGAAAAATACTAAATCATCTGCTCCTGTTTTTGATAGCGAAAAAATACCATTTGTCAGCGGTGGAGCATCTTTAAGATTGTCTTGTATATATATATATGTATGTTTCATTTATCTTTGATTTCATTTTAACAGTATCTTCAATTTGAAAGTTTTTAATTTAAAGTTTTTAATGTAACATTTTTATCATGGAGGTTGTGTTTTATACAAATTTCTTAATTTTATAAATTTTGTCGTACAGGAAAGACATTAGCTTATAGATAATGTTGTTATAATTTTGTATACATGTATCAGCAATTTTTCAATTATGTGTTCACATACACTTTTTAGATATTTGTTATTATTATTTCTTCTGCAACAGATTTCATTTCATGTCTATAAATTCTATTGCATATAAGATTTTTTAATATTACAATTTTTTTTATTTTTATTTCTTTCATAATCAAAATAAATTTTGAAAATAATTTTTGGCCATGGTTACCAATTAGCAAATCAATTTCAAATTATATTTCAAATCAAAAATACCATACCAATTAAAATCAAATCATTCCCTTATGTAGACTGTGTTATTCCCTAATTATTCAAATATACATTTCCTTCCAAAAATATCCCTTCTAAAGAAAGGATGGAAAACAAGGATTGGAAAAGTAAATTTCATCATAAAAAATAGTTGTTTTTAGAGATTGCTGTAGGTATCGGGATAACATTCACTAGTGGTGTAGACAATACCCCAACCACTCCTTAATCTATCCAATTAATAATTCAACACAGAGTCATTTCAAGATGGCTGACATTGGAGTTTCAATCAACATATATTCCATCCATGATGTGGTCTATATAACTAAGATAAAGCTACCTGAATTAAACCTCAAGAAGTCTGTACTTAATATAGAAATACTGCAAATAATCATCGCTAATCTTATATATACATACCTTATTCCCGGGGGAGTCCGCCATCATATTATGTTAAATATCCGCAAACACAATTACCTCCCTTTGAAAACACGTACGATGATCACAATATCAATGAAATTCACTAATTACCATCAAATCTAATATCATTTAACAATGAAATCAGAAACTTTGTTTGCCAAAATGACATAAAAACCACCATTTTAAGATGGAAACGTATCGTACAGATCTACATTACATAAAAACGAGCGCCCAAAAATGGCCAAGTTTCGCAGACGACATTTTCTAAATAAAAGGCCTTCAATCAAGCAAGAAAGATTTTTTTGGGCATAAGTTGCAATTATTGTGATCACGTGACACAAGAGTTGAGCCTATCAGCAGTCGGTTTATGTCACAGGACCGTCGTACAGATGGATTATCAAAATATTGTCGGAGGAAATATCAAAGGAGCATTGATCGCAATCATTCTAAGTGACATGTCCTTCTACAGTTAGCATCCTAATCACCTTAAGAAGTTGTAAATATCTTGGTGCAGTGTTGCCATTTCTCAATGTAGATCACAATCAAAGTGCCTCGCCTTTATCCCAAATTTGATGGATCATATATAAATTACTCTGTCAATCTTTTGAAGATTTTTGTATAATCGTCTTTACATGAACTTTCAGCAAATCAGCCCCAGTGTTGCCATAGTTAGACATACAGAATAAAGTTATGAATATTCATCAGAAGTTTATCCTCAAATGATGGTACATTTGTACATGCTTCTGATTCACCGATAGGGCATCCCAAATTATTAACAGATTAAACATTGCACGTCAATAAGATTTTATCTGAATTTCTAATACATTTAAACATTTTTTAATAAAACTTAGAAAAAATGCTATCTAAAGCTTCTTTGATTAACATGATTTATTATAATTTTGTCTTTTATCTGTAGCTAGGTAAAAGAGCAATTTCTACCACCACAGAAACAGTTGACAGACAACCACCCCCACTACCATTACACCTTTTGTTATTACCACCACACACCACTACAAGCACCACCATAACCTACCACTGCCATCACCACCACCACCACAACACACCACTACAAGCACCACCATAACCTACCACTGTCACCACCACCATCACCACCACCATCACCACCACCACCATCACCACCACCACCACTACCTCCACCACCACCACCACCACCACCACCACCACCACCATCACCACCACCACCACCATCACCACCACCATCACTACCACCACCACCATCACAACACAACCTACCACTGTCACCACCACACATCACCACCACACACCACCCACCACCACCACCACCACCACCACACCACCACCAACCACCACCAACCAATCAACACCACACATCACCATCATCACCATCACCATCATCACCACCACCATCACCACCACCACCACCATCACCACCACACACCACACTACCCATCCACCACAACCACCACTACTACTCACCACATCATCCCCTGCAATCACTGCAAACATTACCATCACAATCACAACCTACCATAGCTATCACAACCTACCATCCCACAATCACAACCTACCATCACAATCACAACCTACCATCACAATCACATCACAACCACCATAGCTATCACAACCTACCATAGCTACCACAACCTCCCATAGCTATCACAACCTACAACTGTCATCACCACAACAAGTAACCACTAATCACCATTACCACTAACAACAGCCAATAGTCACAATCTACTAATTTTTGCCACAAATATCACATACAATCAATGCCACCATCACAACCACCCCTACCAACATCACCATTACAACCAATATTACACCACCAACCATCAAACCCACCACACTATCACCATCACACATCACAACCCACCACTATCACCATCACCATCACAACCCACCACTATCACATCACCATCACAACCCACACTATCACATCACATCCAACCCACCACTATCACCATCACATCACACCCACCACTATCACCATCACCATCACAACCCACCTATCACCATCACCATCACAACCCACCACTATCACCATCACCATCACAACCCACCACTATCACCATCACCATCACAACCCACCACTATCACCATCACCATCACAACCCACCACTATCACCATCACCATCACAACCCACCACTATCACCATCACCATCACCATCACAACCCACTACTATCACCATCACCATCACAACCCACCACTATCACCATCACCATCACAACCCACCACTATCACCATCACCATCACAACCCACCACTATCACCATCACCATCACAACCCACCACTATCACCATCACCATCACAACCCACCACTATCACCATCACCATCACAACCCACCACTATCACCATCACCATCACAACCCACCACTATCACCATCACCATCACAACCCACTACTATCACCATCACCATCACAACCCACCACTATCACCATCACCATCACAACCCACCACTATCACCATCACCACCACACTATCACCCACAATCACAACCCACCACATCACCATCACATCCCACTACTATCACCATCACCATCACAACCCACTACTATCACTATCACAACACCATACACACAACCCACCACAATCACCATCACCATCACATCCCACCACTATCACCATCAACATCACAACCCACTACTATCACCATCACCATCACATCCCACCACTGCCATCATCACATTCCACAATGACCACCATTACATCCACCCACCATTACCACCATCAAATACCACCAATGCCGTCATCACAACACATTTCTGCAACCATCACCATCACATCCCACCACTGCCTCCATCATATCCCACCACTGCCACCATCATATCCCGCCACTGTCACCATTATATCCCATAACTGCCACCATCACATCCCACCACTGCCACCATCACATCCCATCACTGTCACCATCACATCCCACCACTGCCACCATCACATCCCATCACTGTCAACATCACATCCCACCACTGTCACCATCACATCCCACCACTGTCATCATCACATCCCATCACTGCCACCATCACATCCCACCACTGTCACCATCACATCCCACCACTGCCACCATCACATCCCACCACTGTCACCATCACATCCCACCACTGCCACCATCACATCCCATTACTGCCACCATCACATCCCACCACTGCCACCATCACATCCCACCACTCTCACCATCACAACCCACAGCTATCCCCATGACTGCCACTATCACCATCACAAACCATTACTGCCGTTTTCACCATCACATCCAATCATGGTGAGCCTCCATAACAATTCACCTTTAAACCATCGCTATAACAACCAACCACTGTCACCATCACAACCCACCACTATCACCATCACATCCCACTACTATCACCATCAACATCACAACCCACTACTATCACTATCACCATCACAACCCACCACAATCACCATCATCATCACATCCCACCACTATCACCATCACACATCCCACCACTATCACCATCAACATCACAACCCACTACTATCACCATCACCATCACATCCCACCACTGCCATCATCACATTCCACAATGACCACCATTACATCCCACCACTACCACCATCAAATACCACCAATGCCATCATCACAACACATTTCTGCAACCATCACCATCACATCCCACCACTGCCTCCATCATATCCCACCACTGCCACCATCATATCCCGCCACTGTCACCATTATATCCCATAACTGCCACCATCACATCCCACCACTGCCACCATCACATCCCATCACTGTCACCATCACATCCCACCACTGCCACCATCACATCCCATCACTGTCAACATCACATCCCACCACTGTCACCATCACATCCCACCACTGTCACCATCACATCCCATCACTGCCACCATCACATCCCACCACTGTCACCATCACATCCCACCACTGCCACCATCGTATCCCACCACTGTCACCATCACATCCCACCACTGCCACCATCACATCCCATTACTGCCACCATCACATCCCACCACTGCCACCATCACATCCCACCACTCTCACCATCACAACCCACAGCTATCCCCATGACTGCCACTATCACCATCACAAACCATTACTGCCGTTTTCACCATCACATCCAATCATGGTGAGCCTCCATAACAATTCACCTTTAAACCATCGCTATAACAACCAACCACTGTCACCATCATCAACTCTAACACCAATGCCATAACAACCTACCTCTGTCATCACCATCACAACTCACCATCATCACCATCACAACCCACGCTTACACTATCACTATGACCACCCATCACTCCCATAATCACAAACCACCCTTAACACCATCGCTATAACAACCAACCACTGTAACCATCATCACCTCTAACAACATCGCCATAACAACCTACCTCTGTCATCGCCATCACAACTCACCATCATCACCATCACAACCCACGCTTACACTATCACTATGACCACCCACCACTCCCATAATCACAAACCACCCCTAACACCATCGCTATAACAACCAACCACTGTAACCATCATCACCTCTAACAACATCGCCAAAACAATCTACCTCTGTCATCGCCATCACAACCCAGCATCATCACCATCACATCCCACCACTGCCACCATCATATCCCACCACTGCCACCATCACAACCCACAGCTATCCCCATGATAATCCACCACTGCCACTATCACCATCACAAACCATTACTGCCGCCATCACCATCACCACCAATCATGGTGAGCCACCATAACAATTCACCCCTAACACCATCGCCAAAACAACCAACCACTGTGACCATCATCACCTCTAACAACATCGCCATAACAACCTACCTCTGCCATCACCATCACAACTCACCATCATCACCATCACAACCCACTACTAACACTATCACTATCACCACCCACCACTGACACCATGACCATAACAGCTCACCCCTAACACCATCACCATAACAACCTACCCCTGCCATTACCATCACTGTTCCTACATAGACCACCACCGCTGATTCACGAAAAATCAATTATAGATTTTATTGTCGTTCTCATCGGCAGTTTCCTCCTTGGAACTACTCGTCTATTTTATCTATTTCATCAGTTGAGCGATCAGTAAAACATTTCCTTTGCCATTGCACATGACTTACGCTTAAAGAAGACTTTTTCTCTCTTTGTCATCTAATTCACTCAACGTAATCTTTGACCAAATCATCTAGTCCTGAATGGTGTCAAGTTACGAAAATACTGCACACACTTTCATCCGAACTATCAATGTCAGTACCTTGTTCGTCAAAGTGTTTATCGCTGACAAAATTCTCTTCTCAAATTTCATCTACCTTTTCATCGTTACTATCTTTCATCTACATTTGTAACTTCTTCAATCAACCTCTAAGATAAACATATGTTTTTCAAGTTAGAAATTATACTTACATCCAATTTTAAAATGTCTTTATTAGAGCGCCAACTTTCCTTCCTTTTTTTATATCTAAATATAGAGCTAATACAGAATCCAACACTTTAACCACTGTTAGCTTATACATAT
The DNA here is from genome assembly GCF_041381155.1 of Argopecten irradians. Classification (NCBI taxonomy): domain Eukaryota; kingdom Metazoa; phylum Mollusca; class Bivalvia; order Pectinida; family Pectinidae; genus Argopecten; species Argopecten irradians. The sequence continues at coordinate 24,654,735 of NC_091137.1, read as the reverse complement.
TTAATTGCAAATAACATAAAACCCTTTACACAATATGTTACACAATATGCAAGTACATATATGCAATTCAACAAAAAAATAATAATACTTATTTATGAAAATGTATGTAATAGAGGGGGAGGGGGAGTTGGATAGAAACTGCAACTTATATTTTTACACTATAGCCTTAGACATTACATAATTTTGTAATTTGACATATTATAAGAAAGTGGCCGCAGTTGGACAACAAACTCATTCCTGACAGTCTCCTATACAAAATGTTCATATGCTCCTACCTTTGTTTCTTTCTTGGCAATACATGACGTCAACCGTGCAAAAAGAAACTTACAAAAGTAGACTGTCAGATAGTTTAACCACCAAAATGTCCATATTTCAAAACATGATTGTACTTTGAATATACATGTAAACATTAACTATCTTGTAAATAAAACAATAAAATATAACATTTTGACCAATGACTGTAACCTCTGTCGCTTTAACACAATTTTGTTAGGATTCTTACCTCTCCTCAAGCATCATATCAAGACAATTGGGAGACAACCTTTGCTATATTATATCATAAGGAAAGTTGCCATGACATTAATGAACTCAACAAACTCTGTTTAAGCTACTGATGTTTTTCAATGATCTATTTATAGACAGTTATTGGTGAATTATAATGATCCACTGCCGCCATCACCACTTATGACACTAATCTCCTTATAATCCATGCATATTTCTTTCAAACTTTCCTTTTAAAGCTGTAATTAGACTTTTTAACTGTACCTGGAATCTATGACCCTGAGAATATCTTCGGGTTTATCAGGAAAGCGGGAAACTTTCCAACATCAGCCAATCAGAAACCTGTATATCCTTACAGCTATTACCCTGAACAACGAAATATGTTGCATGTCATTTCAGCCCCGAAACGACCTCAGTGACACGTGAATGCTTTTAAGACACGAGACTACAAAGAAACCGTTTTCTTTTTCAAAAAATTAAAACTTGAAAAATAAATCTATGGAAGAAAAGATTTTAATGAGTGTGCACACAAGATGATGTCACAACATCACGTCCCAAGCAATGACTTGATGTACTTGATAAAATTTGTCTGCAACAAAACCCTGCTCACTTCAACACCTTGCCATCAGGTTGAACTGGTAGGCGTGTGTTTTAAATCAGTTGTGAATGGGGGAAATATTTTGCAATACCTATTTATGTTTATAAAATATTCCAGTTATCAGATCTAAGATTACAACAGAAGCATTCCTAGATATGAAAAAAAAATTTTAACAGTTACTTTGTAAGATTTTTAAAATTTCAAACAATAAACAATCGGAGATGAAGACGACTACCGTGTTGAGCCTCAGACTCGTTATCTTGTTTAGTGGAAAAAATCTGAATCTTTTTCCTTTCTATCAGTGAAGTGATAAAACAGCCAGTAATCGTATGATGCCATTAATTCAGCTTTGAAATATTATTTATTTTCCTGCAGTGTCAAATGAGTACAAAACAAAATATTTTGATGCATTAATAGATGTGGATTCAAATAACAAATTTAAGCTATGTTTTAGGATATTTTTCAACTGCATTTTTTCTCCTCAACATAAATTTATATCTTAATCATACCCATTTTAAATATAAAATTGAAAATGCTTGATTTTCTAAGCAGTTTTTTGAGTAGTTATTTGTAAGCAATAATTCTCAGACTCTCCAGAGTTCATTTCAAGATTGTTACAGATTTTAATGTTTGCCATCTTCAAGAAAGACATGGAGAATGCACTGATAAAAACTCTGCATAATTATTTAAAGTGATTCCTTTATATCGGTCAATAAAAATCTTTCAAAAACTATATAACGTTGTATATTTAAATTGACGGCTATTTATCACCAAGTAAAACAGCTTGTCTTTGTTAACTTCTCTGTCATAAATCTACAATTTTAACAAGATAGGAATTTACTGCAGTTTTATTTTTAAAAATGCGCTTTTCACATTTTTTTTCCTTTTTAAATGTTCTGTAGGTTATCAAGTAAACCAAAGTTATTTATATATATTCTGGGATTGTATATTTATATTATAAGTGCATCAGCTTTACTTCAATGCCTCTTCATCAATGGTCTGTAAATTTCCTCCTATTCAAGGGCTTACAGTGCCTAAAGATTTGCTCCTATTTAAGGGCTTACCATGCCTACAGGTTTGCTCCTATTTAAAGGCTTACCATGCATTGTAGCAGAAAAGATTTGCTCCTATTTAAGGGCTTACCATGCCTAAAGTTTTGCTCCTATTTAAGGGCTTACCATGCCTAAAGATTTGCTCCTATTTAAGGGCTTACCATGCCTAAAGATTTGCTCCTATTTAAGGGCTTACCATGCCTAAAGATTTGCTCCTATTTAAGGGCTTACCATGCCTAAAGATTTGCTCCTATTTAAAGGCTTACCATGCCTAAAGATTTGCTCCTATTTAAGGGCTTACCATGCCTACAGGTTTGCTCTTATTTAAAGGCTTACCATGCCTACAGTTTTGCTCCTATTTAAAGGCCTACCATGCCTACAGGTTTGCTCCGATTTAAAGGCTTGCCACGCCTACAGGTTTGCTCCTATTTAAAGGCTTACCATGCCTAAAGATTTGCTCCTATTTAAAGGCTTGCCACGCCTACAGGTTTGCTCCTATTTAAAGGCTTACCATGCCTACAGGTTTGCTCATATTTAAAAGCTTGCCATGCCTACAGGTTTGCTCCTATTTAAAGGCTTACCATGCATTGTAGCATATAAAATGAAATACAAGCCAAGCAATGTAATTTAACATCTACTTATACACTGATTAACACAAAAGTTTACCTAAATATAACAGATCCCCTGTATAGAAATACTTTAAATAGACCATAGAAATTAAATAAAAACAAGACATCTTTTACATAGAGCTTGTATTTTTTAACAAAACTCACAGTAACAGAAGGCAGAAGCCATTGTATATGTATAGCATAATGTCAATTTGCTCCTTTAAGAATGAGCTAAAAGTTATGGAAATCTACCAGATGAAAAATGAAGGATGCAATATACAAACACAATGGATATCTCTATTGGCCTTGGAACACCATATGCCAATAACAATAATTTCATTAATCAACTTATACTGTAATGGTAACATTCCATTAATGTTTTACAGAAATTCCTTGTGACACAACAAAAAACCATCAAATTTATCACAAATTCTGGTGTGCTGCAATGCAACTTAAAGTTTAGAAAATAAAAAGTTTAATTAAATGAATTTCATTCTAAAGGCATTCATTCCTGCATGAAATGTGATGATATGGTCTGTTGGCCGATCAATACAATGGATGCTAGAGTTGTTTTATATGGCCTGCAAATTATGAACAAACAACAAAACAGGTGCTTTATATGGTACATTCCAATTTCAATTACTTATGTAGTTTACCACCCTTTGTCATGGTTTCAGAAAGGCCTTTATTTTTAATTGTTGTTAAATTGTACACCACAACCTGAGAGTTGAACACCACAACCTGAGAGTTGTATACACCACAACCTGAGAGTTGTATACACTACAACCTGAGAGTTATATACACCACAACCTGAGAGTTGTATATACCACAACCTGAAGAGTTGTATACCACAACCTAAGAGTTGTATATACTACAACCTGAGAGTTGTATACCACAATCTGAGAGTAATATACCACAACCTGAGAGTTGTATACACCACAAAAAGAGAGTTGTATACCACAACCAGAGAGTTGTATATACCACAACCTGAGAGTTGTATACCAGAACCTGAGAGTTGTATAAACCACAACCTGAGAGTTGTATACCACAACCTGAGAGTTGTATATACCACAACCTGAGAGTTACATACCACAACCTGAGAATTGTATACCACAACCTGAGAGTTGTATACCACAACCTGAGAGTTATATTCCCCAACCTGAGAGTTATATACACCTCAACCAGAGAGTTGTATATACCACAACCTGAGAGTTATATACCACAACCTGAGAGTTATATACACCACAACCTGAGAGTTGTATATACCACAACCTGAGAGTTGTATATACCACAACCTGAGAGTTGTATACACTACAACCTTGGAGTTGTATATACCACAACCTGAGTAGTTATATATACACCAACCTGAGAGTTATATACACCACAAAAAGAGAGTTATATACCAAACCTGTTGTATATTGTACCACAACCTGAGAGTTGTATACCCAAAGAGTATAACATACAACCATGAGAGTTGTATACCACAACCTGAGAGTTGTATATACCACAACCTGAGAGTTGTATAACCACAAAGAGAGTTATACCACAACCTGAGAGTTGTATAATAGCACAACCTGAGAGTTGTATATACACACAAAAAGAGTTGTATACACCACAACCTGAGAGTTGTATATACCACAACCTGAGAGTTATATATGCCACAACCTGAGAGTTGTATACACCACAACCTGAGAGTTGTATATACCACAACCTGAGAGTTGTATACACCACAACCTGAGAGTTGTATACACTACAACCATGGAGTTGTATATACCACAACCTGAGAGTTGTATACATTACAACCTGAGAGTTGTATACCACAACCTGGGAGTTGTATATACCACAACATGAGAGTTGTATATACCACAACCTGAGAGTTGTATATACCACAACCTGAGAGTTGTATATACCACAACCTGAGAGTTGTATACACCACAACCTGAGAGTTGTATATACCACAACCTGAGAGTTGTATACACCACAACCTGAGAGTTGTATATACCACAACCTGAGAGTTGTATATACCACAACCTGAGAGTTGTATACACCAACCTGAGAGTTATATACCACAACCTGAGAGTTGTATACACCACAACCTGAGAGTTGTATATACCACAACCTGAGAGTTATATACCACAACCTGAGAGTTGTATACACCACAAAAAGAGAGTTGTATATACCACAACCTGAGAGTTGTATATACCACAACCTGAGAGTTATATATACCACAACCTGAGAGTTGTATATACCACAACCTGAGAGTTGTATATACCACAACCTGAGAGTTGTATACACCAACCTGAGAGTTATATACCACAACCTGAGAGTTATATACCACAACCTGAGAGTTATATACCACAACCTGAGAGTTATATACCACAACCTGAGAGTTATATACCACAACCTGAGAGTTATATACCACAACCTGAGAGTTGTATATACCACAACCTGAGAGTTTATACCAAACCTGAAGTTTATACCCACAACCTGAGAGTTGTATACCACAACCTGAGAGTTGTATATACCACAACCTGAGAGTTGTATACCACAACCTGAGAGTTGTATATACCACAACCTGAGAGTTGTATACAACCAAACTGAGAGTTGTATACTACCACAACCTGAGAGTTGTATATACCACAACCTGAGAGTTGTATATACCACAACCTGAGAGTTGTATATACCACAACCTGAGAGTTGTAGTTTATACCCACAACCTGAGAGTTGTATACATACAACCTGAGAGTTGTATATACCACAACCTGAGAGATTTTATACACCACAACCTGAGAGTTGTATACCCACAACCTGAGAGTTGTATACACCACAACCTGAGAGTTGTATACCACAACCTGAGAGTTTATATACCACAACCTGAGAGTTATAACACCTACCAGAACCTGAGAGTTGTATACCAACCTGAGAGTTATATACCACAACCTGAGAGTTGTATACACCAACCTGAAGTTATATACCACCAACCTGAGAGTTGTATATACCACAACCTGAGAGTTGTATACACCACAACCTGAGAGTTGTATATACCACAACCTGAGAGTTGTATATACCACAACCTGAGAGTTGTATACACAACAACCTGAGAGTTGTATATACCACAACCTGAGAGTTGTATATACCACAACCTGAGAGTTGTATACACCAACCTGAGAGTTATATACCACAACCTGAGAGTTGTATACCACAACCTGAGAGTTGTATACCACAACCTGAGAGTTGTATACCACAACCTGAGAGTTGTATACCACAACCTGAGAGTTGTATATACCACAACCTGAGAGTTGTATATACCACAACCTGAGAGTTGTATATACCACAACCTGAGAGTTGTATATACCACAACCTGAGAGTTGTATATACCACAACCTGAGAGTTGTATATACCACAACCTGAGAGTTATATACCACAGACAACCACAACTGAGAGTTGTATACCACACACCTAGAGTTGTTTACCACAATCTGAGAGTTGTATATACCACAACCTGAGAGTTGTATACCTAAGTTAACCTCTGAGAGTTGTATATACCACAACCTGAGAGTTGTATATACCACAACCTGAGAGTTGTATATACCACAACCTGAGAGTTGTATACCACAACCTGAGAGTTGTATATACCACAACCTGAGAGTTGTATATACCACAACCTGAGAGTTGTATACACCACAACCTGAGAGTTGTATACACCACAACCTGAGAGTTGTATACACCACTACATGAGAGTTGTATACACCACAACCTGAGAGTTGTATACCACAACAAGAGAGTTGTATATACCACAACCTGAGAGTTGTATACACTACAACCTGAGAGTTGTATACACCACAACCTGAGTTGGAAGTAAGGCTAAGTTTTTTTATAATCCAATTTTTTTCAATTGGAATGATGTGTCATACTTATAGTCTTAGTGCAAATGTTGTAGTTCAGACCAAATGGGTAATTTGCATTAATTAAAGTGATTAAATAAAGAGTGGTACACAATGATAATTAGGTTATAATCTATAGGGAAAAAATCTTTAAAAAAAGTTAAAATCTGAATATCAAACACCACCCATATACCCTATCTGAGGCCTCTGTACCTAACTTTTACCCGAGTACTATTATAGCTATATTTTCGACAGCCCTCTGTAACTAACTTTTATTTGAGTACTATTATAGCTATATCTTTGACAGCCTCTGTACCTAACTTATACTCGAGTTCTATTATAGCTATATCTTCGACAGCCCTCTGTACCTAACTTTTACCTGAATACTATTATAGCTATATTTTCAATAGCCACTGTACCTAACTTTTACCCGAGTACTATTATAGCTATATCTTGGACAGCCCTCTGTAACTAACTTTTATTTGAGTACTATTATAGCTATATCTTTGACAGCCTCTGTACCTAACTTTCACCCGAGTACAATTATAGCTATATTTTTGACAGCCTCTGTACCTAACTTTTACCCGAGTACTATTATAGCTATATTTTTGACAGCCTCTGTACCTAACTTTTACCCGAGTACTATTTTAGCTATATTTTCGACAGCCCTCTGTACCTAACTTTTACCTGAATACTATTATAGCTATATTTTCAATAGCCACTGTACCTAACTTTTACCCGAGTACTATTATAGCTATATCTTGGACAGCCTCTGTACCTAACTTTTACCCGAGTACTATTATAGCTATATCTTCGACAGCCTCTGTACCTAACTTTTATCCGAGTACTATTATAGCTATATCTTCGACAGCCCTCTGTACTAAACTTTTACCCGAGTACTATTATAACTATATCTTCGACAGCCTCTGTACCTAACTTTTACCTGAGTACTATTATAGCTATATTTTCGACAGCCCTCTGTACCTAACTTTTACCCGAGTACTATTATAACTATATCTTCGACAGCCTCTGTACCTAACTTTTACCTGAGTAATATTATAGCTATATCTTCGACAGCCTCTGTAACTAACTTTTACCTGAGTAATATCATAGCTATATCTTCGACAGCCTCTGTAACTAACTTCACATGAATACTATTATAGCTATATCTTCGACAGCCTCTGTACCTAACTTTTACCCGAGTACTATTATAGCTATATTTTCGACAGCCCTCTGTACCTAACTTTTACCCGAGTACTATTATAGCTATATCTTCGACAGCCCTCTGTACCTAACTTTTACCTGAGTACTATTATAGCTATATTTTCGACAGCCTCTGTACCTAACTTTTACCCGAGTACTATTATAGCTATATCTTCGACAGCCTCTGTACCTAACTTTTACCCGAGTACTATTATAGCTATATCTTCGACAGCCCTCTGTACCTAACTTTTACCCGAGTACTATTATAGCTATATCTTCGACAGCCTCTGTACCTAACTTTCACCTGAGTACTATTATAGCTATATCTTCGCACAGCCCTCTGTACCTAACTTTTACCCGAGTACTATTATAGCTATATTTTCGACAGCCTCTGTACCTAACTTTTACCCGAGTACTATTATAGCTATATCTTCGACAGCCCTCTGTACCTAACTTTTACCCGAGTACTATTATAGCTATATCTTCGACAGCCCTCTGTACCTAACTTTTACCCGAGTACTATTATAGCTATATCTTCGACAGCCTCTGTACCTAACTTTTACCCGAGTACTATTATAGCTATATCTTCGCAGCCTCTGTACCTAACTTTTACCCGAGTACTATTATAGCTATATTTTCGACAGCCCTCTGTACTAAACTTTTACCCGAGTACTATTATAACTATATCTTCGACAGCCTCTGTACCTAACTTTTACCTGAGTAATATTATAGCTATATCTTCGACAGCCTCTGTAACTAACTTTTACCTGAGTAATATCATAGCTATATCTTCGACAGCCTCTGTAACTAACTTCACATGAATACTATTATAGCTATATCTTCGACAGCCCTCTGTACCTAACTTTTACCCGAGTACTATTATAGCTATATCTTCGACAGCCTCTGTACCTAACTTTTACCCGAGTACTATTATAGCTATATTTTCGACAGCCCTCTGTACCTAACTTTTACCCAAGTACTATTATAGCTATATCTTCGACAGCCTCTGTTCCTAACTTCACCTAAGTACTATTATAGCTATATTTTCGACAGCCTCTGTAACTAACTTCACATGAGTACTATTATAGCTATATTTTCGACAGCCTCTGTACCTAACTTTTACCCAAGTACTATTATAGCTATATCTTCGACAGCCCTCTGTACCTAACTTTTACCTGAGTACTATTATAGCTATATTTTCGACAGCCCTCTGTACCTAACTTTTACCCGAGTACTATTATAGCTATATCTTCGACAGCCTCTGTACCAAACTTTTACCCGAGTACTATTATAGCTATATCTTCGACAGCCTCTGTAACTAACTTTTACCCGAGTACTATTATAGCTGTATCATCGACAGCCTTCTGGAAGCACTATTTGCACTAAATGCCCACAAAATGTTACTGCTTTGTTGCATATTTACTTAGGAACCAACACGGGTAATGAGTGAGCCAGCTCTGAAGCCTAATGGTTTGATGTTACAGATAGATCCCCGAATCTATCGTCATGTTTCATCTTTTCAGGCTAATGAGCAGGAAAAGTAAAAGCGCATGTATGTGTAATGTATTTGTTTGAAACGTTTTGTAATTTATGATACAATGAACCTACAACAGAAGTGTGTATTATTGATCAGACGGCTCCTGTTATTTCGATACAGGAAATGCACAATAATTTGTATTTCAGCTATAAACACAACACATGTATTAGATATAGGGACATAATCAACAAATAAACTCTCTAGATTACAACAAACATTTCTAAAACAACAAGAACAGACTTCATAAAAGGTCTAATCTTCTGAAAGGTGCAGCAAATTTGAAAGCAATTGTTTCATTAAATATTTTGCATAATTAGTTTATTTCAATTACTTTGTTTATTGTTCTATTTTTATTCAGGGTCATTCAAGGACATCGCAGATTTTGGAAGCATAAGAAACCAAGCTGAAGTACCCAGAGAAGAAACCACCACCCTATAGTTATACCTGGCAAATGGGCTGGCCTTATAATTAAATATATTTGAATTTTATCCCCCAATTCGGACATACGTATTTTTAGAATTAACAACCCCACATCTAAGGGAATTCCCCTGGTGCATTGGGGTATTCAGATCTATATTAATTGCTACAGTGATTCTTTATATCCTAAATAATTTACAGAGTAGCCCCTAAGAAATGCCAAAATTTATAATGTAAAATAAATAAACTTCCAAGAAATCAGTTTAATTTGTGTTATTGTATAAAGTGATCTTTAAATTTTCAACCCAAAGGTGGAGGGCAATTAAGTGGTCAAATGTTGGAACACCTAACCACCTTAACTACTCTCATCAATTTTGTACAATAAATTCCAACAATTCATTCAAAAGAGTCACACATGATTTAAAGATATTGTCCTGTTTGACACTCCCCCACTTTTCCCCAATGACCTTTGGGAAGAATAGTTTATCAAAATTAACATATTTCAATATTTCTTCATTTCATGTGTTGTTTAGCATATTTAATTCAAAATTTCAAAATACATCCTTTCATAAAATCATATTTTTAATTGATCGTGAATCTCAATAATCTGAAGGAAATTTAAACATTTGTTTTTATTACCTTTTTTGATTGATATGTAAATATTGCTAAAATTTTATTATAACAAAAATCTATATTTAATTAATTAAAGGTATTAAAAGAAAAACTCAATCAATGAGCATCTTTCTGTAAAAAAATGAAAATAAATTACTCAGAACTACAGAGTAATTGTACTCTTTAAAAAATCTAAAATCTTCTTTTTTGTCTGTATAGCACATAAATACATAAAATTTTCATTATCAACACACATTATGTTTTGTTTTGTTTTGAAAAGAACAAATTTCAATTTAAAGAGCTTTGAGCCAGAATGATATAGAACTTAACTTGTATCACTGATATTATATCAGTACTTTCCTCCATTAAGTATACTTTAGGCAGCGACAGTTAAAATATTTTGCTGTTCTTTTTCATTCAAAAAAGTTAAAGAACAACTATGGCTTTTTATTTATCTAAGGCACAATGAAGCAATATTAAATATCAAATAACAATTCTTATAGCTTGTGTATTTCAAATTGCTTTGACAGGAAAATAAACTTATCAAACAGCAAATTAGTGCCTAATTTAAAATTGTGGATTATGCAATTATAAATAGGAAAAAAATATTAAAATATTTTCATTAATTAAGGAATTAAATCATCTCATAAAAATAGTCAAACTATAGATATTAATTATTTTAAAAGAACAAGTAAAGTATTAAATGTACATTAGAAGGACAATATTTTTTGTTCAAATCTGCATGGTTACAAAAATTCTTGATTTGTACTGTCTTCTTAAAACTAAATTGTTAGCTTTATAAATATGAAAATAATCATTGATGGGTATTAAAAGTACATTTAATAACAAGTTAATTAAACAAAAAGAAAAATATAACAACTGCTTTATACATTACCGTATTAACGACACGAAAAAAACTCTTATCAATAAATTCTTTCTCTTTACAGGAGTTCTACTTTTTACATATTCAGCGTTTAAGCCCCTTTACAAATATCAACTTTTGTATTTATCAATTTCTTATGATTTTTAATTTTCAAGGCAAAAGAAATACATTCTTTAATGGTACACAGATATTAGTTTTACTTTGTCATTTCTTGTTATAAACACTGACTACTGGAGGAACATTAGAATAGCATATTTTTCAGATTGTAATTAAAACATCTACTGAGCTAAAGTTAGCAATTATACACAAACATTTTTGTATTTCATCGAAAACATTTACTTACAAAACAAAATGATAAAATCTTGATGCATGCATATGTAATAATGTTTGTGATTGAGATTTAAACATTTAAGGTTCAAAGGTTTTTTTGTATGCTTTACATATTTTTATGAAATTTTTATAGCTGTTTTCTTAATCAATGCTTCCCAGGCATAATTTTACTTTTTACTTTAAAAGTTTATCTTTAAACTAATAGTTAATTCTATGAAATAAAAGCAAGATTATAATCACTGAATGATCATTGTGTTTTAGAGGTCAACAAGTGGACAAATATCAATTTCATAAAGGATTGAGTCTATCAATCTTATATTAGCTTAACAGTCTACATTATATATTAGATAAATTATTCAATTAAATAAATGAAACCTACCTGAAACTGTGATGACATTCAACAAACGTCTTAGACAGGTCTCTTGTTGCACAAAAACCCTTTTGTGTAATGCAGAAATTTGTCACTCTTCAGAATCAATTTCAGCCAATCAAATAGACTGTTACATCTATGCAGTGTGGCACAATGAAGTCTTCAATCTTCAGGAATCTGTAAAAGAAGGATCGAGTTTCAATCATCACTTTGGCTATGAATGCGTAATATGCTCTAAACATGTTAGATCTTTTACCCATCACGACTTAACATATATAATTTGCATACGTAATACATATGCGTTTTATCTGAAATATTCTAAATGTGATCGAGATTGATAGCAATTACCAATGCACCAAGTTATCCGAAGATACTGCGCTTGAAATGGTGGGCGACTGCAATGACGAACTACAACAGCAAACCTGCGCACGCATATCATTATGGGGCGATTATATAATGCCAATTATGACATCTTGTCATCGGATCGAACATGTACCAAAATGCCCTCTGATGTTTGTGTAAAGCCGCAATATGTAGCAAAGTAACAACATCATTAAATACAAAAATACGAACATTTATTTTATCTTCCTGAAAACTATGACAACGAAACCTTTGAAATTATAGGCAATTATCGAAAAACAACGTTCGCATTTTAAAACATCAGACCAATTGCAGGTCATGCAGTTCAGAAGAACTGTCATGTGACATTGAACTGTCTCCATTCTCTGTCTTCATTGGTTTTCAACATGAGAAAGAACCAAAATGTATTTATATATAAGTCAAAACCTAAATAAAAATATCCTTTCAATACAAATCTCGATTAAATGATTTTGATTGCAATGTCGTTGCCTATTAAATTTTGAGATATTTTCTTACGATCTGTGGACAGAGCCAATCATCACCATATTTTATGTTAAACAAGCGATCGATGTTGGCTTGTTTGTCGCAGACCATCTGCAAATGACCAAATATGGAGATATTTGACAACAACTTTCTAAAAGCGAAGTTTGTATTTACAATTTATACACCGAAAACAGAAAATTCCTGGATTTTGCTAAAAATGAAAAGGTTTCTATTATGATTACAACGAACTTACCAAATATGAAACAGCCAACTGGTGTCTTGAAATTGTGATGTTGCTTCTTTGTGTCTTGCGAGGAGATAAATCGGTTCTGATGGAATAATACCCTTTCCTTGACTTTGGTGATTGGAAGAGTCCATTCTCGAGGTTGGTCCAAAACAGCCATGACATCTGGTGCAATTTAACTAAAACAACACATTAAATTCAGTAATGATTTGTAGATTTTAATATTTCTCATGATTTCAGTCAAGGAGGAAAATTCAACTTTCAGGCAAAGATTAAATTAGTTACTTCATTTGCTTTCTGAAAATCCATATACATGTAATTATATAAAATTATTTCATATTTGTCTTGTTTCAAAAATGGTTCATTAAGATAATTAGACAAACTGAAGATTAAATAGTTCATCATATAGATTTTTATTTCATTCCACCTGACCTTGAAATTTTTAATTTTCTACTCTTATTACTTTTCCTTTCCAACAAACCTATGAGGAAAATTTGGACTACAGTACAATCATAGGTTTTCTGATATGATCATTTTCGTTTCGAATTAATGCGTGGAATGCTAAAAATATTTTTGATGTTTGAGAGTTTATTTAATTTAATTAATTAAATTTAGTGAAATAAACTTCAAAATTGATTGAATTTTTTATATCTAAGTATATTTCAAATTTCTTTTAAATTGTAAAGCCAATTACATTTTTGGAAAATCAAATAATTATGACAAGCCAACAATACTATATGACTGTAACTTTTTAAATGAACTGCCTTAAACTTCATTTACTTATAAATTTGTTTAGGCAGTCGACAGATAACTTATGAAATTATTGGTAAAGTAAGTAATTCTTAACTAAAACTTCAGCAATTAAGTGAATGCTGAAGGAGTGAAGCCAATTTCAAATTAAAAACAAAGTGTTCTCTAAAAATTATTTGTAACAGTTCATAAGAAAAATGTATGAATTTACAATTTTATTTGAATATTATTTGTCTTTCAACTGAGAGAGAGACAATTTTTGTTGAATGTGCTTTGTGTTAAAAACAAAAAAAATATTGTCAGAATCAATGCTTATTTGACACAAGGATAAAATGAAATATACATGTATTATCTTTATCAAAACCTTTCATGAACTGAAAATAAAGAACATCACAGCTATAGCTTAATTCAAAATTTTGCAAATTTCCGATGTAATTTCAGTGTAATTTCCTGAATTCACAGGAAGAAATCTGGTTGTAGTACAATATGGTATGATTTTGATACGAAGACATATCTTTCCTGTTCGATTTTTAATCAATTTTAAATCAAAATGTATTAACATACAAGAAAATTCATTGGCAGTTTATAATTATATATTATGTAAGTAAATCTATTTCTTTGTCAATAAATATGTATTAATTTATAGTGTTTAGATTTAATTAACCACACGAGAAACATGTTTTGTAAAATTTTAATTCTTTTTTGTGTTCTATCATAAATATACCATTTTTGAAATCACGAAAATATGTTTAAAAACAAATGATTCAATAATTTAAAACAAAATTATAAATCACTTTCAATTTATTTTCAAACATTGCAATGTCACCTGCTAAATCATCATTACACACAAGAAATAAAAGACATTAACAAATTAGGTTCAGATCTTAATTTTACCTGCAACATACAGATGTTTTCTCACTTCATCGTGGCACTAATGGTAAAACCTTTCAGGTGTTGCAGATAAAAAACAAAAAATCTGAATTTTGTCGAAATATCTAAAAAATAAATGTAGTCTGTACCGACAAAAGACACGGACAACAGATACTTCTTTGTGCACACGTAGAATCTTTTTTGTATGCATATGTCCGATACATAAATCCTTTTAAAAGAAGACATATTTTAAAATTTTCTACAATACTTTTACGAAAAGATTTGTCCATATAGCTGCAACTTAATGCTTTCCACCGACAGCCGTGGTGCAACTGCATTAAAACTTTTAATTCTATTACCCAGATGCTACATTTCAATTAACCACCATAACTAGATATATGCTTTTTAACAGTTTTATCAGTATGGTCAATAAAAACCTCAAATCATTTACATCAAACCACAGGTGTCAGGTAAAAGTAATTCTTTATGTCTTCTCTGAGTACTTAATGTTACCAGCATGAAGTAAAAGTCTGTTTTGTAAAATAAATTATTGAAATTTATTTTCACTAATTCAATTAGTAGTGTGTACATGGGCCACACGAAACCATTATGCTTTTTAGAATCAGAATATAAAAGAATTAAAACAAACTTTTATGACAGAAGTCATGTTCATCTAATGTTGCACTTTTGGAGCAATTTTAGTTTTACTCGCATCTCATTAACAATAATAGATATGGACAGTAAGATTTCAGTGGCAAACAGAAAGAGGTTTCATTTTGATTGGACAAAAAGCTCTTACCAAATGGCTAATTCCTGACAACTGCCACATGCAGATTTCATATCAGTAAAGGCTTCAATTTTGGTTAAGTTAACATTTTATTCAATTAACTCAATATTTTGAAAAGAAGGTTAGATATATGGCACATCAAATTTCATGCAATATTCCCATCTACATGTATTTATAATGTTTAATAGTTCTTCATTTTAGAAGGATATGTATAAAAACATAGTCAAAATGTTGACAATATATTGAATTGATTAATCTGGAGAAAATTGATTTTTAATTTTAGATTTTTGTCTTGAATGAACCAATGTAGCCTAATAAAAACAGAATCTAAAAGGCATAGCAAGACCATTCTTTACAATTAAATGTCTCTCAAGCTCTTTTTTTATATACATCTAGTATGCTGATGACAGATAGTAAATATGGTGACATGTTTGACCAATAACTCCGGGGGGATCCCTTCTTCTGGGTTGTAAATTTGAAATCTCAACAAAAGACAATTTACTTACAATTTATCCCCATTCGTCTAAAAGAAAGTAATAATTGAAGACATTTTGAAATTAATAAAAAAAAAAACGTTTTATCATCCAACTTTAAAAATACAAGTACATTTCATGTTCTTCTCCAATTAACCAGCTTTACTGTACACCGCCAAAACCCATCCAGGCCCCCAACCCATCACCCCCTCCTTGACACAAATTCGTCAAAATAGGGTTCGTCCGTGTGGTTACCTTATTATTTCAAGTTTGGATTCTATCCGTTTGTTAACGCAGATCAGATTCTACAAACATGTATGGATAGTTTAAACGATCTAGGTTGTCACTCCATATGGGCTTAGTGTCCGTCATCTTCACTTCTTTACGAAACGCATGCCCCCATCCTCCAGCCAAATTCGTCTGTGTCGGTTACGGAAAGGTCACGTGATGTCGTGCACATGGCAAATTCCTTTTTGTCATTCGTATTCATTTATTATCTTTTTTGTTCACGCTGAAATCTCAATAAAAAATTAGGACAATTAAGAGACAATGCGCGTTTGACTACAGGAGTTAATATTTTCAGTTACACAATATACATGTATATACGTTATAGGCCTAATTTGATAACTTACTTGTAAGAAAAAAAATATATATTCCCAGTCTCGTAATATTTTGACACAGGGACACGCAAATAAATTTATATTTAAGAATATCTTACTTCTATGTTTGGAAAAGGACTTTATTTTTTTAAGTATGCGTGGCCGCAATATTAAGATTATGACCCGCTGGGATCAACAGATCCAAAGTTATGTCACGGGTAGGGTTATTTTAATGTCAAAGAGGAAAATACGTGATTTTTGTTTTTTTCTTTCTTTCTTTTTTTTTTTTTAATTTTTCTTGTCCGTTATCTGATCAAGTCTAAAGGTAAATTTCGTTTTTTAATTTACTTGATAATTTGACACCATAGAACTCAGGAGTTTTACAACACAGAATTTGTAAATATACTATGTATGCCCTATTTTCTTAATCTTCAAGCTAGAATTTTTAAAAACTTGAAACTCAGTCAAATACTTTCATTTGATTAACTCTCATATAGGACGGGAAAAAAAGCTGATGGGTGAAATAAGAAGGATAACTCTAGAGAGCTTAAACAGTCACCTACATAAAGAGGAGGGGCCAAGGGGGTCCAATTTCTACCCTTTCCTTTATTAATTACCATTTCATACCTACCAATCTCTAGACATATCTGTATTTTACACTTAGTTTTTCAAATAATTTTTAATCATTAAAAATCAGTACATTTATATAAGGTAATGTATTTTCCTTTGTATCATTTGTATATTTTATTGTTTGTCGCAAGGTTTTATAACAGCTTGAAATAAGGCGAGTTCATCCTGAACTCCACATTTTTGATCAAGCATGTATATTTCATTTGTGTACTATAAACATTAAAACGAAATCAAGTCAATTAATTTATCTATTTTATGGAATTTTTTTAATTAAAAATTGTCAGATCATGTTTTAATAAAATTATGTCCGATAACAAACTTTGAAAATCAGTTTGTTGATGCATGTTGATGTCTTTGGTTCCGGATATCTGCTATCTTGGCGCTGTACAGGGTGAACGATGAATCTGTTACAGTAATTATTTATCTCTCCTTACTCAACCACTCGCCCTCGAGATCACACCAACCCATCACTGTTACTCACATATCGACACATACTCTCTCACCACACATGTATACGTATGTCTATAGGGAAGACATACCGGTTGATTTTGATTTAAACATATTTTATTGCAAAATGTGCAATGGGGTTGGGCACAAGTTATACAACTTATATAAAGCCCGTTCCCAAAAATAATAAATCATTCAAATTACATAGACAAGATGGCATTTACAATAGAATATATACATAATATATAAAGTTGTATTTGAGACACAGAGAGAGGGAGAGCGTGAGGGAAGAACGAGAAAGAGAGAGGTGGGGGAGAGAGAGAGAGCTATTTTATAACCAGTATGCTCCTCAGGGTGTTAGTTTCAACTCGTAATATACTATTAAAATCTAAAATCTACCCCTCCGATAAAGACGACAGAAGTTCTAAACCACTTTTCTTAACTTTCGACTTCTCAATGTTCATATCATCCTGTCTTCGCATACCGGTTACTACTACCAATGCCTACAAACCATTATCAAATGCATGGGAGAGGGTCAAGCATCCTCGATACCCCCATGGGTTACTATCACTGACGTTAGTGGCTATAACGTCAGTGACAGTAACCCCTGGGGTATCGAGGATGGGGATCAGATGATCCGGACTTCTCCGCCTTTTTAAACTTTATTTTTGCAAAAATAAAACATAAGTAATTTTTTCCCAAACAAATAATTTCAATAAAATAAAATCCACTCAATGAATTTCTCGTTAATCTACATATAATGTTACTAAAAATAAGTGAACACAATCTATCGACAATAATAAATAATAATATCTATTTTTGATATTATGTATCTTTTACAGCTGAATTTTTATACACCTAAATAATTTCGATCTCGAGTTCTTTTCTGCGCAATCCCAGGGTCATACTTTATGTTAAACAGTTTTTCTAATTCTTCATACTAAATAAAAAGTTATCCAAGACCTAGTTACAGTTTACGTATATTTAGATATATCATAATGTCTTCACAACATTTTGCAGACATTTTCAAACTGATTTTTTTTTTAATAATTTCCCATCCTCGATACTCCATGGGTTCCGATCACTTACGATCTCTACACCCCTGGACCTTTTCTTAGTAAAATTGTAGGCAACAGAACAGACTATTTAGTCGTTTAATGTACATCAAAAGAGCCGTACACTGTATAACGGTACACTAGTTATTGTGCACGTGGTTGGCTGTTGGGAGTAAATCTTTGCAGGCCTGTGATTGGTTCAGCTGTTTTCTGCTGAGCTGCCTCCAATTTTACTATGCGGTGGTCCAGTGGTGTAGAGATCGCAAGTGATCAAAACCCCTGGAGTATCGAGGGTGTAATATTCCCTACTACATACCTAGAAAACGTCTGAATATAAATTATAACTAGGATACAAATGTATGACCTAATCAAGGATTTATAAGTATATATACGTCCTTGGACCTAATATATGTAAATATGCATCAATACTCGAGGGAACTGTCATGCATCTCAAGACATTGCTATTGTAAGTTATTAATCTGAAAAATATCAATGTTCTGACTGCGTTTTCAACCGAAATTTTTCCCCTATAGACCACTTTAAAGGGACAATTCGCTCAGGCTAATTCTTTTACATTACCAAGAAGCAAAATATAGCACAAATGTATTGTTCTACATTTCTTATGAAACATATAACAAGGTGCAAGAGTTGTCGCACTGTTATTAATCAGATAATTTGTTCAGGATGCAAGAGTTGTCGCACTTGTTATTAATCAGATAATTAATGTTCACAGAATTTAGAGTTATTTCCCTTACTCCAGTCCAAAGATATATATATGGACGACCAATAATCACTAATCACTGATGTCTATACATGTAGAATGCGTTAAGACAGACCATATTTGAAATTAATCCCATATCATCAATAGTATTTCTACAAATGCATGATATAAGACATTCGCCATACATGAACTATTTTGTTTATTACATAATTTGTTTGCACCAATCTATAAATGAAGAAATATAATATTTTCAACTATTACACCGACCAGTCAATAAAACCTTGTTATATTGCACGGTTCGAAGTTATATTGCACGCTTCCATGGAAACGTTATATTGCACGGTTCGAGATGTTATATTGCACGGCTTTAGGAACACCTCGCTGTTGTTGTCTAGTTTTGTAGAAAACTTCCGAGGAATTGCGAGTAACAGTGAGTTACGTTATTATGACGTCACAAAGGTTCACGCTCAATTTAGCGCTGGATTTATAGATCTCGAATCAAGCACGTCATGTAGACGTTTACTTTACCGAGTAAGGCTGCAAGCAGGTCTAATAATGTGAAAACAGACAATACGACATCCAAACCGGAGTTACAACGTGACGTACATATGTACGTGGGCTATACGTCAATCTTCAATAGGATATTAAGTTTTTTTTTCCGCACGGTACGGTGTTGATGATTTTGTTAAAGGCCCATTACCTTTCCGGAACAAAATATAAAGGTTTCTTAAAAAAACATTAATAACATCAGATAATGCATACCGATGACCTAAAATAAGGTTACGACACCAATCATATGCAAGATTTCCTGCGTAATATATGAAAGCAGTGGAGAGTCAATTCGCTGATTTGCCGTCTGGCGCAGCGATAGTCATCTACCGCGCGGTATTTAGGACGAAGGCGGGAAACATAATACACCCGCGTTATGAAAATAAACATTTTATTTATTTTGATCAAATCGTTCAGAAGGTGATAATAAATGTAGTATTAACGGTAAGTTAATAATTCTTAAGACTCTACAAAATTATCGATCTTGTTTTACATTCCCATTTTAAAAATTAAAAGCCGTTTCGGAAAGGTAGTGGGCCTTTAAGTGATTGTCGTATTCGTTTTATAAAAAATATTCAACTGAAAAACTGGTGATTATGCAATAAAACAAATATTCCATGGTTACTGTGCTCAAGTTCATAATATTTACCATCACCTCGGGTTAAATATTATGAACTAGAGCACAGTAAACCATGAAATATTTGTATAATATTTCGATCTGCGTTAAGAACGAATGTTTTAGGCTATTAATTACATGGGTGAAACTAACTGCAATATTGTACATGTAGCTCAAAAGACTTCAGGCAGAAAATAGTGTTGGTGCCTATTACTGGTAATGGAGCAAAGTAATGATTATGCAAACCATTATTAAAGCGTTTGTATGTATTTTATCTTACTTGCTTTATATCACTAGCCTACTAGGCAATACAATTGTACCGTATGAAATATCAAATTCTCAGCAAGACATTATTTTTTACGTATACATATCAAGGTCTTTCTGAAGTGAATTTAAATACTGCAAGTCCACAAATTATAAATTTGACGTCTTGTGAGTGGTATAATAGTTATGTTTGTTTTGGACAAAAATATTATGTAAAAGCTTGTATACACATAAAATAATTGGAAACAACAAATAAGTATAGAAAATCGTGCCTGAATGATTTTCGGAGGCACTGCTCCGCTAGGACACATAAGAACCAATTCGTACCCGGCCGAAGGGAATAGAAGGATGGGTACGTATATTCGTAGCCAGAATTGAAACAAAAATAATATGGGTGCATTTTATTCTCTGCCGGATATTCTGTAGATATCCCAATAGCAATTTAATTTCCTTTCGTCTTGAAATTATGATAATAGTTGGATTACTTCAAAAGAAAAAAAAAATGTACATGCACACCAATTTACGGGCATTGACAAATAACGAATCTCTGGATACCACTGTTAAAAGTTTCAAGATAAATGTCGCAAAATGCATTTAAATTCTTTTGGAATTTCACTAATAGAATGCCATGATAACACTAACATTTCAGCAAACTGTTTTTGCATTTCGGAACAATTTAATGAAAAACCAGAATGGGAAATATTAATAATACATACGGATACAATCATAATAAAAATGTAACTGAATATATTTATTTTTCATACATTTTACCATATCTCAATAGCACAGTTTTTATACACGTGAAATGATTGCTATATTTAGATTTTATGGAACATAATCAGTGTTAATGTCATGTGGATGCACGTGAGTGTGACTTCCTTTGGTGGCAACAAACATGCCGAAATAGTTTCATCACGGAAATTTTGAAAATTGCAAAAACACGGTGCCTGAGAATACATGTATTTTAAAATTGGACAGTATTATCTTAATGAAATTAAATTAAATTTACTAAAACTTTCAGGAGGTGGGCGGGTGATCATGATCACATCATACTCATCCACTTGACTACATGTGTATTATTGTACCCTGATGCATTTCTCACCACACTCGGTCACTCTCTCCTCTTACTCTACAGTAAAAAGGTCCTATTAATAATTCTCCATCTCTCGATATTCTCTTTCAAACCTATACTTAATAAAGGGGATTTCCAACCGAAACAACTATTTATGATAGAAATGTCTGCTATTAGTAGTAACCTGCATGAGTAGGGACCTCTTATATAGCAAACTATCTACCATAGCAGTAGTATTCAGAGGAAGTAATACAAATATATTTGTACTGCAACAAACTACATCTGTATCAGGTGAAAACCTACTGGAAGGCCAATCAGGGTTTAGGGGGAGCTTTGATTACACGTTGGTACATTCCGTACCTATGTTTGAATTAACTGCAGGGTATATAATAATTTTATCATATATAATATATTTGATCCATTTTGATTACTCTCTATATTTTTGATACGCGTTTTTTTTTACTGATATCAAGGTTTTGTTTTGAACAATTTCAGGACACCTTTGGGTAAGTTTTGAGTATTTAGATATTGTTTTTTACTGTTACCTGCAATATAAATATTGTGATTTATCAATTTTATTTCACATTTTATACAAGTCAGGTAACTCTGCCTTCCATCTTTATTAGGCTAGTATATACGTATGTTTACTGCATACTTCCAACCTCTCACAAAGGAAAAGTGTGGCCAATAAATGTCTTGTTACCACAGTTGAGTCCACAATAATCCCCTTTCATGGTCAATCAGGATTACTTGACCATGAAAGGGGCTAAATCCCCCATTCATGGCCAAGCAAAGGTTATTGCATGGCTTTCGAGTAATAAGTCCCGAGTGACGAGAAATCATGCAATAACTGACTTACTGCATGCTTCTTAACCTCGAACAGAAAGACAGGTGGATTGAAAAATACACACCCTTCTATCCCTATACCTCTGACTCCCCCATTGTTCTGTGTTTGATTTACCTGTACCTATTATGCTTGTGAGTACTTTTCGGTACTAGGGTTCCTTTGCTCAATGTTAATACACCAGTTTGTCATAATCCATCGTAAGGAACACAAGGATTTTACCATGTGTAGAGATAAAAACTTTGATTATGTGAAATTTTGCTCAAAAATATTTTTGGGGACATGTACAGTATGAAACAATTGGATTATTATCAAGCCCTATTCAACAATTGGAAGAAAAAGAAGTATTAAAATGGGGAAATTTTTTTGAAACATTAAATGTAAGTAAATTGTATTTAAAATCAATTCCATTTGTATAATTTCAAACTGTCATTTGTTGTGTAAAGGTTCCTGATGAGTTAAAACTTTTCCTTACAATGCTTTGAAGTTGATATTCAGCTATCATATGATAATTATTAATAAATTAATAAACATTAATCATTTGAAGCTTTTTGATGTTTATTTAAATAAATGTGATTTCCGTATTGCATTGTCTTTTTGAACTTTTGAATGACCAAATCATTAGAACAAGGTGGGTAATAATTATATCCCCTCTCTTACAGCTTTGTTACCATGGTTGACGGCACACATGTCCAGCCCCTTTCATGGTCATATCATAATTCTGATTGACCATGAAAGGGGTGGATTCAGCCAATTTCATGGTCATGTAATCCTGATTGGCCATGAAAAGGGATTATGTGTGGACTCAACTGTGTTAGCAAGTGATTTATTGGCCACACTTTTCCTTTGTGAGAGGTTGGAAGCATGCAGTAAGTCAGTTATTGCATAATTTCTCGTCACTCGGGACTTATTACCCCCTCGCTTTGCTTCGGTGTAATAAATCCGGGATCCCTTATTACTCGAAAATCATGCAATAACCTTTCCTTATAGGGTAGACAGTTAATCCCGTAACCGGTGAATACTGCTAATCGCTACAACCATTATCATCGACAGCCATAGTATCACATACAGAAGAGGAGGTCATGTGATCCGGTACCCGCCATCTTTTTCTGACTATCTTTTAAACTTTTTTTAATGATAAAACCTAAAGGCAAATACATGTGAACAATCATTTTAGCGCCTAAGAAATGTATAATATCATAAAAAGTCATAAGTTTGACTCTAGTAATCAACAATGTTTTTTTAACTTGTTAAAGTTTGTTAAAATAATAATTGAGTGTAATTCAGAAATTTCAAATTAAACCATAACTTTTTTGCATGCTCATTTAAAGATGTGATATAGACACAATAGTTATAACAACGTCTTTCAGAAGGAAGAGTATCTGATCACACTAAGGATGCAAGAGTTGTCGCACTTGTTTCTTATCAATTTCAAATTAACGTCATAGAGATTAGAGTTATTTCCCTTTCATCAATGGTTATTCATGGTAAGCGAGAAGATGCCACACAATGTAGTGAATGTATCTTAAAAAAAGTAAATGGAATAATTATCAAACGGACCTAGAATGAAATGGGATAGTGTTTTTCTCGGCCTACAAACAATCAGTAAAATTTATTTCATATTTGAAAAAAGAAATTTTCTACGAAGCCAAATATAAACATATAAACTTGGAAAAGGATATCACGATATAGCAGAAAATACTGTATGGCAAGAACGTTATCAACAGATGGACAATTGCATAACTATATTCTTGTAACAGCCATTTTTGTAGGATTGTTTTTAATTGTTAATTAAGACAAGAATTTGTAATAATCAACAAAACCATTCACACCCATTTCGCTTTCTTCATTTAGTTTCAATTTGACTTAACTTCTCATATTAGCTATGTCTCCAAGTTGAAACATAATACACATGCATATGTACTATACACGAAATTACAACTATTGTAAAGCTTTCTTTATATATAAAGTGAAAATGAAGTTTCATTTTGATCATATATTTGAATTGGTAAAATTATTATTTTTCCTATAATGGAACCGGATAGGGGTTACATAATTTTCAATAAGATAATGAAATAAAATAAAAGCTCCATTTCAATTTTCTTGCTCGAAATCATCCCTGTTCTGATTGTTTTACTGGCCAAATCTAAGGACATGGTAGTCGTTTAGTGTAGGCAATCGACTTGATAAAAATCAGCTACAGTGTTCACCATATATATGACGATGATCATCTTGCAAATCTCGAATCATTGTACCTACTGCTCCCAATGCATTCTTCTTCCTAACTGACGTCCTTCTTCCTAACTGACGTCCTTCTTCCTAACTGACGTCCTTCTTCCTAACTGACGACCTTCTTCCTAACTGAAGTCCTTCTTCCTAACTGACGTCCTTCTTCCTATCTGACGACCTTCTTCCTAACTGACGTCCTTTTTCCTAACTGACGTCCTTCTTCCTAACTGACGTCCTTCTTCCTAACTGCGTCCTTCTTCCTAACTGACGACCTTCTTCCTAACTGACGTCCTTCTTCCTAACTGACGTCCTTCTTCCTAACTGACGACCTTCTTCCTAACTGACGTCCTTCTTCCTAACTGACGTCCTTCATTCCTAACTGACATCCTTCTTCCTAACTGACGTCCTTCTTCCTAACTGACGTCCTTCTTCCTAACTGACGACCTTCTTCTTAACTGACGTCCTTCATCCTAACTGACGTCCTTCTTCCTAACTGACATCCTTCTTCCTAACTGACGTCCGTTTTTCTAACGTTTCCCTTGACACCACCTCAAGTTTGGCCTTGGGATAAGTTATCATCCGTACAAGAAAGGCTGTATGTTCTGTCCTCTAGACGAGACACACCATAATTTTTCTGCCCCTGTTTAGCGCTCAATTCAAAGGGAGTGGGACGACTGGTTCGCTAGTTGTCAGTATAATGTGACCTGGATGGGATGTGCTGGTCGGTGCCTTTGGCGACAAAATTCAGTGAGATGGCTCTATAAAATGGGACAAGAGATCAATTATTACAAGGAGATAAACCACGGAAATTAAGTAGTCTCCCAAGAACGTAGAGCCATTTACACACTCCATGAATTGTAGGTAAGCCTGTCTTTAAATGACATTAGCCCAGTCAACCAATCAATCTTATATCTAGACGAACAAGATTGTGGATTAGAAATTTGATATCAACATACGTGCACTGCGATATATACAGCTTTGTCCTGGAATTCCCCACTTAATTAACTATGTTTTATTTATCATCTGTCTATCATTTTTTCTTCGACGAAGCTGGGGTAGTCCACTAAACCTGCCTATATTATTAGGCTTTTTTTTTAAATTTAAAGATGCTCCACCGCTGACAAATGGTATTTTTTCACTATTAGACGATTTAGTATTTTTCTTCAGTTACAAAAGTTACTTACTTGAGACCATTACCATTATTGAAAAGTTTGAGCTTCTAATTTTACTTCACGTTAAAAATATAAAGAATAATTAATTGCATCCCGAAAAAATTCCGTGCCACTATATCCTATACGGAATGAAGTACTGATTGCGCATGCACCAAAGACGAAGTAAATTATTTTATATTATTTTTTGTGTTAATTATATATATATATGATTAAACACCAATTATTGTTCAAATGATGAACATTTAAATATCATTTATGCTCAATATCATTTATGCTCTGTCGGCAGTGGAGCATCTTTAATTACAAAAAATAATAATATAGGTAGGTTTAGCGGACTAAAGCTCAGTAGGCTTACTTTTTCAGTTATCGTAAAACGAGTTGGATTATTGTTCTATTTCCATGTTGATGTTCAGTGTTATTAGAGAAGTCGGGATGATTCTCTAGGTCAATGTATAGTTAAGTTGTTACATGGCTCACAGTGTTTGGAACCCGCGATATAAATACATGTACAGTAGTTCACTATTGTAATGGAAATAATCGCATATGAATGCTAGCGATTTCGATAAAAAAAAGAATACTAAATAATTTTTGTCATATAGAAATAAACTGAACTAGGATGCAATTAATTGCACTTTTTAAGAGAGTTTCTATTAACGTCTTCGGGTAAATTAAAGTCAGTTCATGTCAATTTCACCAGAAATAGTTGAATTCAGAGTAAATCATTTGACCTGAAATTGACTTGAAATACAAGTGTTCACTTCAATGTTATAGACCAATTAAGTCTTAAATTATTCATTATTCTTCATGTAAAATAGAAATTATTTTCAGGCAATTTTCAAATGTTTTTCAGATGAATTTCAGGTCAATCTATTTTCAAGTAAAATTGACTAGTGATTAGTAGTGTTCACCGGTATGGGGTTTGGCATTCGTATTGCAATGTAAATATTTATTTACTTTGTATTAACATGAAATGTATTTTAAGTTCAATCCATGTGGGAGATTTTACATTATGCAATTTATTTATGGTTTCATGTTCCATTTGAATATCGTTTGTATTTGATATCACAACAAAGGAACACAACGAAATGTCATAAGGAACGGGTATATACACAGGCTTATCAAATTGTCTTGGTATATTGGATAGTACAATGCTCGTCATACTTCTCATGGTATGGATGTTTCAAAAAAGCAAAATCCAAGAAGTATCAGCCTCTGTCTACATTTAATTATGAAATCATAAAACAAAGATAATCAATATTAATACACCAAGGTAAAAAAATATGATGTCTATACCACATTCTACTACTCATTTCTCCAGTGTTCGTTGCCAAAGAAAAGTTCAAATCAAGGGCAACATTTATCCCGGCTTCAAATGCATTCAGGATTTTATCTCCATTCGCCTTTACTTCGAGAATATGAATAATGTTTAGCATTAGTCAATTATAAACACTAACACAACGTCAACACTTAGAATGCTTCGGTTCACACGCTTTGTCAAATTTGTAGTTATAGTCCGCGAATTTGTCCTCCAGGTCCGATAGAGACTGTTGGTATGTATCTCCGAAAGAGTCTGATAGCGCACTGTTTTCAGAAACGTGTGGGTTTATCATAGGTTTGATTTGTCCCGTGATTTTGTCCTTTCCTAGTTGTGCGCCTTTCACTCGTTTCCACTTCATCCTTCGATTCTGAAACCAGACTTTTACCTGAAAAATATTCAAGAAAATCCTAGATGAACACACAACAAAATGACATATAAAATATGATCGTATGACAGTGATTTTGTCATTCTATTTCAGGTTTCTGACGTCATATCATTGTTCAGATTAACCTGGATTTCTGTTTCACTAAAGACGGAAACATTTGATGTCTTAGTATATATTACTGACATATTCCTAGTATTATATGTTTAAGAATGGAATATCATACATACCTGTTATATACACGTTACAAGGTGATGGAACGAAAATAATAAGTATTTGTAGTGTTATAATTACACTGTGTGACAGACAGATGTATATTTAAGCTAATTAATTAGAAACATTTCGGAATACTTTTGAATTTCATGAGAAATTCACTTTATAAATGATTTGAACATCTAAAAAGTAATGAATGTTTAATGTTGAATACGTCAGTAAATATTACAACGATGCACATTTCGCATTTTATTACTTTTTTTTACATCGAAGCCTTAGCAAAATAAATAGCCCTGTTTCAAAATTTGATTCATGATCATGAGAAGATATTTCGAAATTTTACTTTTCATAAGTGTCTGTGTTGACTGTCTATAAAAAATCCCTTATCGTGTTCAACACAAAGACATCGTTGTTTCATAAGCAGTTTAAGTCACCATTCATCTGTCTAGACATTAGTTTATATTTTTTTGAATTGCATTTAAACGAATTTTGTTTTCGGATTTTGACGTCAATCGTGCATCATCAACACTAGGCATAGCCTGAATACAGTTGTACGATACAGGTTAATTATAAAATGAGGCCGACTTTTGATGCCCTTTTACAATTTTTTTAAAATTCTTTGGTTATGGTTAAATGTTATGTTTTCCATCGACTATCTATACAATAAATAAAATTGAACTGTAAGATCATTGTGGATACAATGTACTTCAGTTACACATTTATATTCTGGAATAAACACTTACTTTTCTACACGATGACTTAATTGACATTCTAACATTACAAATCCCCATTTCTTTTCCACAAATAAAGAAAACTGATAAAACAACAAAACTTTAATTCCAATAATTAATATGAAATTAAATAATGGTTGATTTCATCAAATCATTAATGCGTACATAGACGTAAAACTATGTGTTCTAATAGAGTAAGTTGTCTCTGTTTAACCTACTGATACATCATATAAATCTGTCAAATCCGGGTTGTATTCTTAATTGAGAAGCACGTCGACATGGACCACTGATTTGATCTATCCTAGATATGGCGGATATTCGATGAGTCTAGCTATTTTGTTTTTTATGCATTATTTTCAGAAATTTCCATACCAATGTATAATTTGCATGTAATTGACAAAATTTTAATCGACTTTAAGGTATTAATTATGGTTAGCTTTTATCCAGGTTTTCATCACTTATATGTTTACACGTACTTAGCTCTCATCATATATAGTCCTACTCAAACCAGATGTTTATTTATATGTATAATAGACCATATGAAGGTGCTTTCTTTTCCAGCAGGGAACTATAAGATGTGGAAGATGAAAACGAGGCTTAAGACTTTCATATGATTTGGAACATAAACAACCAGTGATTGAATATGAAAATAATTAAAAATCCGTTGGTGAGAATGACCCATACCTATGGTACTTGAATACCTGGTAAGTACAGGTACTTGAATACCTGGTAAGTACCTTTGGTTGTTAATCACAGTATATATTTGTGAACCGTGACCAATTTACTTGTTGAAGACAAAAAGGACGTGGTGGTAGAAACGCTTGGAAAGTGTATAACTTTCAGGGCATCCAGTTGACCCTTGACTTTTAGCAGTTTCAGAAGTCAAATCACCATTTCTGAGAAATCTGAAGAGTCAAAACCTATGACAAATAGACATGTGGTTCAAACCCAAAAGTCAAATCTGATTTTCAAGAGTCAAAAATATACTTTCAGAGGTCTAAGGGATGCCCTGCATTTCATTTACAATTTTAAGTTTGATTTTGCGCAAATAATTTTATTATAATCATTGTTGCGAGAAGTAATAAAAGTATGACTTTTCCAGGTCATAGGTCATGTGCAGGGTATTATGTTCATGGTATTTAAGCAAATATTTATTATCATGGATAATGTTTGAACTTTTACGTAAACAGTTGGTAGGTGTAGAACTATAAAATATGGATTGACTGCAAACTAACTTATTTTCCCCATTTTGCGGGTCTTAGATATCGCGAAATTTAATATACACGAAAAAGTGTCAAATGATAAGAATATTCTAGATTATATATTGTCATTAGAAATATTTTCCATAGTTTTGTACAAAAGACGGGCAGTCCTTTGTATGACCTACATTATTTACCTGTCTCTCGGTGAGATCGAGAGCCACTGCTATTTCGTAGCGTCGTAGTCTTGTCAGGTAGTTGTGGATGCCCTACATTATGGCCTACATTATTTACCTGTCTCTCTGTGAGATCGAGAGCCACTGCTATTTCGTAGCGTCGTAGTCTTGTCAGGTAGTTGTGGATGCCCTACATTATGACCTACATTATTTACCTGTCTTTCTGTGAGATCGAGAGCCACTGCTATTTCGTAGCGTCGTAGTCTTGTCAGGTAGTTGTGGATGCCCTACATTATGGCCTACATTATTTACCTGTCTCTCGGTGAGATCGAGAGCCACTGCTATTTCGTAGCGTCGTAGTCTTGTCAGGTAGTTGTGGATGCCAAACTCCTTCTCTAGTTCCCGTATTTGATTTTTAGAGAAAGCTGTCCTTTCTTTTCTAGGCTTTGATGATAGGTCTAATTTGAACGCCGAATTTTCCCCATCTGAAACATATAACAAACAACAACGTTTTGATAAATAGAGCTAATTGAAAAGATAACATTACATAAAATGCAGGTTTGTTTATATTTTTCATAAGATAAAATTAATTTTCATACGAAACACACAAAAAAGAGATAAAAACACGCTTTGAAAAATATTCCTGTCCATAAAAAACGAATTGAAAATATATAAAATTTTAATTTTTGATAGAGATTACATGGAGTTGTAGTTATCTCAATGTAAGGCAAATAAGAATTCTTTACTAGCTAATCGAATAGATAATGTTAACAAAGTTGAGATTTATAATTATCGATTGAATCGTTAGTCAGATTGTTTTTCATATTTTTCATATATTTCTAATTTTGTGCATAAAACAACAGTGAAGCACTAGTTTGTAGCATCAGCCTTTGTTCTTAGGTACATCAGGGATAGAGAATTTCAGCATTACATGCACGATATATTACAATATTGTTTTTGCATGAAGCAAACCCTTTTTAAATTTAGTGAGGGTTTGAAGTGACATAGGAAATGGACTTTCCGGTAGGTTTCTTCTACAGATATACATAGAATCCTGGACCTAATAATTTAATAATCATTAATCGACTAACTAGCCAAAGGAGAACTGACCCAGAACACAGGCCAATCAACCCCCTTCACTAATTCATTCCGGCGCTGCTCCGTCTGCGGTTTTGTCTTTTACAATTGCATGTCTGGAGAGGCGCAAAACAGGGAACAATTTCAGAGGATCTCGTATTTTAAAAAGTTGTTTCGTTTGTATAAATATGGAGAAAGTAATATTTAGAATATTTGTTTTATCAGTAAAAAGTCTACTACTTTATAGATGTTTTTAAGCAGTATGTAAGACTAGTTAATTCTCTAAAATAAGATTGTTTATCATTTCTCGTGAATTTTACCCTAGATATGGCCCAATGTACAGTACAAAATAGCTGAAATTCGACAATTAAACAGATAGCATGAATCTCTTGAAATGTGGCGAAAGGTTAATTGCAGAAATTCGGCACAGAACGTCGATGGAGTGATAACGACGGATAAAGTAAATTAAGTAATTTCTAAGCTCTTAAACCAATCACCGGTCCGTCAGATCCGACAACGAGTCAAAACCGCTTCATTGAATTTGTTTACGCAAAGTAGTTAAGGGTGCATTACATGTATCTCTTGGGCTAATTAGAGGTAACCGTTCGTTTAAGTGTAATTCGAAGTGAATGTTTGGGTTAAACATTTGATTCTACTATCGCGCCCTCGAGGTTAGAAATCAAGTATATACGTTTGATTTGGGTGTTCCGTGTGGATGTAAGGACACGTGTTACTAGTATATGAAAACCACACTCCTTACAACACGTTTTGGTTTTGTACTTCTACGGCTTAAATTAGATTTAAAATTAAGGCGTGGCGACATGATCCATTCATATGATACTGTTTCGTACAAATGTACAACAGTCTTAAACAATCACAACATTAATGGTGACATTTTTAACGTTTTCAAATATCAATAGAAAATAAAAGAAAATAATGAAAAAATGAAGAAAATAATATTTTTATGCATGTTTCAAAATGATAAGCATATATTGTAACGTTAATAATTAAAAGAAAGTTTAAATTTCAGGGAAAGTTAACATTTCAGTAGATCCATGTATGTATACAGTGTAAGCGATTTCACTATACCTTGACATTGATATTTCTGAGAGTTTATTTATTTGCGTATTGCTTGTCATGGGACGTCAATCGAAATCCACAAGATAATGCATTTCACGTCATGACCCTTTCTGATTACGAGCTAGAATTTGACCTTCACATTTTTAATCGTGCCATGAATTATTTTACCTTCGTTTGGACCCAAATCTATGTTTACGTATTCCTATCTTTACTTGATTGTTCAATCCTTACATACAAATCTAATTAACTTTTTTCAAATCTTCCATTTCTGTTAATAACGGTTTTCAACCTTCGCTTAAAATGTTTGGGTGGCGGATGACAATATCATACTATTTATTGTCATTTTGGCGGATATTCCGCTCACATTTGCCTATTTACTTTTATGTAAAGTTTGTTTTCATGTTAGATAAAATAATATTATTATCAAATGATAATTTTGATGTATACTTTTAAAAAATGAATATTTTATGCGGCCACTTAACTTAAGAAGAGAGCTAATGATCGCCACTCAATTCACAGTTTGTTACTATATGGTAATACCAATCCCAGTATTACATATGCAAACAGATCTAGAGCTTCACAGCATGGAGAATTCAATGAATGCAACCATAATTTAAGCATAGAGTATATATGTATATGGTCGAGTGAGGCCGACTTATATTGATATATTTGTCACATTATCCATTTGACTTTTTGTAAAGGGGATTGCGTATTTTGCAGGAGGGGAAAATATCTTTCTTTTCTTTGCAACCTTGGTTTGTAACGTATCTAATTAACAAATGTTTTTTTTTTTAATATTCGCTTAACATAAAGAACCTACGTTTAAATATTTCTATTTTTCACACTGGTTAGCTATTTCATCGATATTAACATGATCTTGGGATTTTTCCTTATCAAAATGAATAATATCGAGGCAAATCTTCTAGTCTTCTTGTTTCTATTTTTATCGAGGAGACAATTTCGCGAGTTTTTCAAATACTAATCCACGGGCAGAATTGTTCGTGCACTGACAACTTCTACCATTAATAAGTTATACAAGGTTGCTTTCCCACCAGTCTTTCTATCTTATTCACGAGTATTTATTTTCGTGAAAATCACAATGTCCACATATTCAATATTCCAAGGAGACGACAGTGATAGTAACCAATAGAATATCGAGGATACCGCCCGAAAAAAACCCAACTAAATTTGTATAGAGTTACACTGGCCATCAAAATAAAATCATCGGCTGAACACTGAAATTTTGGCATGATAATGTCCTGCGACATGTTTGTTTCCTAAGTTTCAAAATAGTAGGAAATAAAAATCAATATTAGAATTCTGTTGGGAAAATCTTCGATCTATCAATAACGTTAAATTATGTTATTTTAACGTATACATGTACCTCGAATATAAAATATTTATCTTGTTTTTTTCATAGTTGAAATATTACAAATACCATGAATATTTATTAGAGAAAACGAAATTATTTCAAAATCAATTCATTTTGCATCATTGTGACAAAATAAAGTTCAATTTGGATTGAAACTGATCTACACAACTTTATGATTTTTATATATATATAATTCTTATATATTTCAAAGAATCATGCGCCATAATAGGCAATTTTCGCAATTATTTCGAATATTTATGCAACTTCAGCTTAATACACAGTAACTATTATGTCTTTATTATATTATTATGTAATAGGATATGACGTTAGATTTTGTGTATGACTAATACTTCAACCTTACTTGTAAGCAGTATTGTCATTGACTTAAAAAAATCCATCCAAATCATCCAATAAAGTAAAAATGTCGTCACCATTTGTATTGTGGAGTCAGAATTGTGAAGTTTCATAGGATTACAGGGAATTATGAGAATGACCTAAATAGACTATATTATGCTATACAGTTGTATCACCAGTGTGCCGTTATCATCAGTTTATATTGTGTTAGAAAACAGTCTTATTTGTATATCGTATCTCCGTAACATAAAACAAACCTAGTAAAACTAATCCTTTATTTTATCTATCATATACAACAATTTAATACAAACATATCAGTAGATGGAATCGTTTGTTGAAAATAATGATTTTAGCTGGAAATCAAGGCATTGTGTACGTTACGAATTAGGATAGCTTATCTGGTGAAATACTATTTATAGAATTACCTATTAAATATAAAGGTGAAATAAAAGCGGTGGCTTCATTTGTCATTTAAGACAGAGGCATTTCGTACACTCAAACAATCTTTATGCACCAAACATAGAAATGAAGCTTATACTTGTTTACATCTTATTCAAATAGAAAAAAGAAGTCATGCATTGCGACAGAATCTTTAATCTTTAGAACATTTAAATGTTTTGCTCTTCTTTTAAAAGTGTAACAGAAAAAATAAAAAATGACGAAATTGATACCATAATTCGAACGTACAAAATGCACCGGTTTTTAATTTATTGCAATCCGCCTAGGAAATGCGTTGATTTCTTAGAACGTTTGTTTTTAATTACCCTAGATTTGGACATCCATAACCATTTACAACCTAGTTTTTCCAATATCAAAATAATGTTTTTCTTCAACAAATATACATCAAAACATACAAATATCTCATATGTTGGATTGTATATTTGTGATACATTGTAGATTGTTGATGGGAAACAACATTGCACAAAATCAGTCATAATGTACACATGTTTTGCACATGTATTTGAAATAATGACCCGTCCAAATAGATAAAGAAGTTATATCGCCTTATAATAAATAAAAATGTTATTTTAATATTTGAAAGAAATATAACCAAATCACTATAACAACACATAATATCTCATCATTGTATCTAAAATTGAAAAAAAGAGATATAATAGAAATAAATTTAGAAAATGTATTTTAGTAGCTTTTTGAGGATGTGAATCTTTATTTATGTATAGTGCAAATGGATAGATACGTTTCTCCGAGATAGGCAAATGTCCAAAACACTACGTTCATGACCGCTAAGAAACACGATACACGATAAAAAGATCAAAATTCAAATCCTGAGGGCATTCTTCTATTCTTACTTTTTTGGTAGAAGCCACGTTCTTGTATTTATAGTTTTTAAATCTGCTATATGTGAACATTTCTTTGCTGTGAACATTGACGTTGACGTTAGTATTTCTCCATTAATTACTTTTATATTTTAGTTTCCTTATCACTATTACTTTATTTGTTTGAGAAATTATAACATGTTATTATCTATATTATCAGATAAAGTATTTCATGACACGCATATTATTTAGCACGGATTAAGAAACGAAAACATTTTTATCCAACTGTCTGCTTTAGATACTGAGGGAGGAGTCAGAATTGAAAGAGGAAAACATGATTAGGTAGAATGGTTTTAAAGAGTACAAACACATTTGTCAGAGAAATTAAGATAATGTGTTTGAGTAAACATTAATTTTTTTCTGCAGGACATCACGGGACGTGGTATAACGGATAATTGTCTTACCTTCAGCCTTTGTACACGAGATCGGTGACGATGACGTCGATGGTGGTGAATCTGTTCGCAATGACGTCAGCTGTGAGTAAGATGATGACGTCAGGTTTCTGTCATTGGAAGGAAGTTTGTCCAGTCCAGAATTGGATAGAATGTCTTTACTGGAGACTGGAGAGAACTTATAGTCAGTTGTTGTTGTCGTGTCTCTTGACGACAATGACCTACTAAAGTAGTCCGAGTGGTTTGACGGAAATCCGCTTCCGAACCCGAAGTATCCGCCTGAAGGTCCATTTCGGGAATAACGATAGTCCGTTCCAGGATGGGGATATGTATAGCCCCCGGAGGAGCCAGGTAATGCAGTAGAAGGTCCTCTATACACTTTAGCTGCGAGACTAGCCTGGTTTTGGAAGGGCTGGCTAAAACCATAAGGAAATCCCGACGTGTAATGATGGACGCCCGGAGAATTCACGCCGTAGATAGTCTGGTGAGCCATGGAATTTAATTATCCAGCAAAAAGGCCATTACTAACACCAAAAACTCAGAGACCAAATAAAACAATCTTCATCAAAAGCGTGCGCTCAATATAAATATATTTGTATTATAAATAACTAAACGTTCATGATGATGATGATGATGATGATGATGACGATGATTACTGTGAGTATGATGACTGAAGCAATGATGATGATGATGAGGAGGAAGGTGGTGTTCGTGGGGTCCTTGGATCTTTATCGCTTTCTGCCGCATTTGTTTTACTTTCAAGTTCGCAGATGTTTTAGTTATGCCTTCGACATTGAAATTCGGTATAAACCATTTTTACTGGAGGGAATATTTCCTCCACGTGGAATCAGAGCTATTTGGAAGACAGTGTAGTAATCTTGGAACAAGACTATCGATTTCCCAGTTAATTCGCCGATCAACGTGGTTGGTCCAGCAATAAAAGGTGGGGCTAAATCATCCAGGCGTCTCTGATGGACAGAATGGGCGGGGTTGGTTCTATTTTTATTTTCTCTTAACTCCAGATGGTAGCCATCTTAGATAAGTGAACTGATAAATCGTTTAATTTTCTAATGTGTACAGGTTTTTTACAACATTTACCATGCCGGAGACGAATTACATACAGTTGTATGCAAATTAGATGAAAATGAAGATGATTAGTTAACCGATAGTCATCTCTTGCCAGATATGTTATTCTTAAATTTTTTAATTTCACGATTTTACATCTGTAGTACAAAATCTTCCTTAATGCATGGTCGATATGAACTATTGATGTAAAATGCACTTTTCAAAAATTGTTTTTTCTCTCTCAATTAAGTAACAGATAAGAAAGATTTAGAATAGCTTTCGGTTATATTTTATATGTGTTACTATCCTTACTTGTTAATTGGCTGAATACTGAAAACTTGCCCACTTAGTGTGAAACATATATCTTTGTGTGAAATAAAGTTTATCTTGCCTACCTTGACTAGTCGCATTAGAAGCGAAACGACAACTAAGACCCCGTCGTCAACATTTGATAGAATTATTTACTTCTTTTTATTATACTGTTTTAACATCATCATCATCATGAATACCATAATTCGGTAATCATTTAATTTATTTTGTTTCACATCTTAGTCACGATTTTTGTGTATAGTACGAGAGAGTAATAGTATATGATCTTAAATCTTAAACAAAATATGTGGTTGTGTGCGAAGTATGAAATTCATACCAAATAATACTGAATCCGGAATAAAGGTTAATTCTAGACATTGAAGAGGGAAAATATAACGTTTATTATGTTTGTCTTAAATTATGATGATGGTTGATGGAATGGAAAAGCTTCTTCTTCTTCCGAACCACCTGATCCCATCTTGCTTTCACATGTTTTTAGAATTTACAGAGTGTTTTTAGAAAACCTGTTACGACTCCAAATGAATTTTTATTTTATCTTTTAATTTTTAATCATGAGATAAGAAACAACAATTAACATATGCTATCATCTTTTGTGGGAACTATGGCATTAAACTATGTTGTCATACATCATAACCTAACTGATGACACCATCAAAATAAGAACATCTCTGTTTAGCCATATATTTGGCAATTTCAAAAATATTTTTGGCGTCAAAATGTTCCAAATTATTGTGAAGTTACGTTTTATGAAATATAAAGGGATTTCTAGCTTATTTTGACATTTTCTGTATAAAAGATAATTCAGAAGAAGGGTATTAGTATGGAAACGTACTCAAATGCCATATGGATTTTTCAAAATGATCTCAGCTATTTGTCTAATCTCTATTTCTCTTTTCTTGTTTGTCAGCATGAGGTAGAGTTCGAGTTGGATTTCGTCATTTCGTCGATGTTTATTCTTTCATCCTGAACTACATATCAGTTCTTATGTTGTATACGTAGTTGTCCATGCTTCATTTCGTGGGGAGAATATTTCGCGGATTCCTAAGATACTTGTTTGTAGGTAAAGATTTTCGCGCGTTATCAACTTCTATATATGCTTATACAAGTTTTATCGTTCTTTCCATTGTATTTGCGAATAATTAATGATTAAGTTTGCTGCAATTAACTTGACTATAAATACAGTAAAAACTGCTTAAAACATCACCATATAAAGGAAACCTCTTTAAAAAGTACAGGCTCATTCGGTGCAATTTACTATATATATCATGTTATCAAAGGACATTTTGCTATGTCACCTTTAGTGTCCGTAATCGACAGGTTTATCTGTATGGCGAAATTCCCCGAAAATAAAAACATATTGAGATGTTAAGTTATTAACTCGACAATAACATTAAGTTTCACATATATAAGATCTGGTAAGTATATATGATAATTAATGTGATAACATTTCAGGGAGCATTACTACTTCACATAAGTGTATGATAAACACATCAGAGGGCAGTATGTTGTTTAAAACATGCATGTGGAATCGACCACACAGATGCATTACCAAACCAAGAAGGGAGAAAACCAGATTTCGAAGCATGGTATATATTAATTGGGGTAAAATGTATTGCATTAAAAGATATTTGTAAGGACATGCTATGTATGAAAACAATATAACATCTGAAAATTTTAGTAAATAGATAAATACAGTGGATTACACTTATTTAAGTACCAATGAAATGGTGCATAACGTGACACGGCTTGGAATATGGAAATTAAGTATAACTAGATCACGTAAGTTAATTAAGTATAATAACGATCGTGGTAATGTTTAAAATGGGGAAGGGTTAGCACTCATATTAATGAATGATGCTTCAATAAAGCAATAGTTTGTCATCTTAGTTCTTTTTAATCAAAACTAAGAAAAGAGAATATAAATATGACAATGCAACATCAAATTAGGTGTCAACAATACTAATCAAATGCAAGTAAGTTTCCTGAAAAGTTGAATGTGATCCAACGACCATTTATGCGTCAAACAATCCAATCTAAAAGTACATGAACTGTAAACATGGGACTTATTTGCTCCTTAACAAAACCAGTATGGCGTAGTTAATTTCACAATGGTTACCATACGTTGTCTACGTATTGTACAATTCTCTATGATTAGTTTTTGTTTACTTTGGTCGCCTTGTCTCAAGTTCTCTTATAACTACTATATACTTCTATATGGCTAATGTAGTGGCCATTTACTACACCCTAAGCTCTCATATGGGGAGTACATCGGTGGAGGTATATAGGTATTTGAGGAGGCAAATTAGCGCTCCAGATTAATGAGGTTTCCAGACTGTTGGTCAGGTTCCTTAGGGAGAAGGTAACGTCTGTGGACATGGTAGCATCGCTGGAGATCAGATTTTAATTTTGAGAATCACAAAACTTGATTTACTGCCTATAGTTATCAGTAGATGTGTAACGTAATACTGGAGATTGGCTCCCTTTTGATACTTTGAAACTATCAATGTGGTATGAACTTAATAGATTTTAAATAAGATATGCAGGGTATTTAACACACTGTATATGTACAATTAGGATAGATAGATTCTTGGTTTTCAATTTTGTATGATTATGCTGTTGCGCTTTTCTTCACTACCTCTGTGAGATATTTAGAAACTTGATTAAACAATACACCTGAAACATGATTGAGTTCAACAACAGATATGTAGCAATCATATGATTATTAAAAAAATAATGAATAAAAATACATTTTCCTCTTTTTTTCTAACCATTATTCAATCATATGCAGAAGATATTGAGCCAGTCTATTAGCTATTCCATAGACTACTCCTAAAATGTAATTGATATTTTGAAGAGAACTGCTAGTTCATTTAAACTTTTGCTTCTTCTATTGCCTCTAATTGCTCTAAATGTATATATGCTCTGGCGTACAGCATTATACAACAACCACCTACGTAATAGGAACACTTTGTGATGACCCGAAATGACATTTTTTATCATCTTTTTGTTATAGAGATCATTTTCTCGTTATTCTTTGTGTGGGCTTTGCGATCTGACTGAATAGGTAACTTTTACCAGTGATAAGTGTAACTTCACCCTAGACTGGTCATCAGTCTCTAGAATATTGAACATCATTAAAATTGGGCTTGCGAATCCGACGTTTCAAACTAGATGGGATAGTGTAGTATTATAATTCTGCTGGGAAATTCTGATCAATAACATAGGGTCTGGAGACCAGTTTAGCCTGTCCTTTTATTTTACCTATTGTGAGAACAGTTGTCGCTTTTCTCTGGACGCAACCTACCAACACGTGCGTCTGCGCGTGAGTGTAGTACAGCTGGGCAGCACCTGTGTCATAAGGCAGTGGTGTGAGGTGTGAACCTCATAAAACATATTCTACTTCCTCTTCTCGTGACAGGAAATGGAATAAATCGTTTTAAGATTTTTTTTATTTATTTTTGAAAAGATCTTTATTACCGTTTGTTTGCACATGTACGTCTGAGGCGTCCAGTGATAAATGGATTACTTGTACATGTGGTTAGCAGATTGAGTGCTTCTTCATCTGTTTACCTCCTGTATACAATATCAATGATAAAATGAGATATTTATATCCACAATTAATAGTAAAAACTTCCTAAACGTCATTTATTGTCAGAATTAATGGCAAAGCCATGAAAATTCCATACTATTTTAAAACAAAATGATCTCTTTATAGGATGCAATTGTATTGCTAATGATTAAAAGAAAGGGTTGAAACATAATTTTCGTTCTAAGAATTAAATGGTAAAATACGAATCTGTCATACCATGCGTTAATAATCAAATACAGAATATTATCTTACATGTATCAAAACTCGTGATTGAAAACAGAAGTTCATAAGTTTATAAAGAAGGATCGAATTCGTTTTACAATTTTAAAGATTTAAATCACCTACTTAATCTTATAATTTTTTGTAAATATAGCTATGAAGAACAATCAAAGTTTCATAAGTACATGCATGCATAAACACTTATATGTATTCTATGTGTCAACTTAAAAGGAGTGCAAACTTCTTTATTACCGTATTTGTGCTTTCATCATTGCATGAACATAATTCAACGTGATGCCATTTGGTAAAAAACCTGTTATTTCTCGATTAAACACGACGTAATATGTGTAACGTAGACTCCCGTTTTTGTTTTAGATTGGTAGCTAAAGAGTATGTCTTGGACAGTGCAACTCCATTATTCCGTCAACGAGAACATTGTCTGACATTATCGACATTCCGTGTTTTCTACTTCTCTTTGACAATTTAAAAAGTCTTTTTACCACTTAAAGCATAAACTTAAAAAGCAGTTTTGTATTTAAAATTCGAACCCGCCACGTCTGTGAATTAAGCATCATTCCGCCGGTGGTATCGAGATGAGCGACGTTCATGTTTCGCCACGGCTTTTTCTAATTAGTTTCAAAAGGCATTCCTAGCTGGCTTAGCAGTTAATGCCAGAGAGGCAAGAATAACAAATATGATTAAGGGATCTTTAAATGATAGGCGAGAATTAAACATGGCTGGTTTATACAGGTGCGATAGAGAAAACCTGGCCACACAAGCATCATAATAGTTTTAGGGTCTTTCTGGTTTTATAAAACAAAGAATTCCTAGGGATTGTTATTTTTATTATCAAAATAAACACTGGCCATATATTATTATATATGCCATTATTTATCACATTTTCAGCTATGAATTTAAAGGATGCTTTCATTTTGATATCATTATTGCATATATTATTTTGACGATAAAAGACACAAAAGATAATGAACATCTACAAATCTAGACAAACTAATAGAGATACTACACTGGCCGTCTGCAATACTGACCAGGGATTGAAGCTTAAATAACAAGGAGTCAAGCAAAAAGCACACATTTTAATGAAAAGAAATATGCAAAAAAATCTCATCTTTTACATTACTCCAGTGTTTAGTAATTTTTTGTGCGAAACCGTTCTGAAAACATCTTCTGGAAGGACAAAAAATATCCAATTAAAATAAGCTTACTTTGGATAGTTTAAGATAAAATTCAAGTATGTATCCAACAGCAACCATGCATTCTTTACAGTTTTTAATGTATTGGTTTTATCATTTGTCACATTGTACGAGTAAGTATATGTCGAATCCTTTTTTCAACTTTTTTGAATATCAAACCAAAACCTATATAAAAGTCAAGGGATCGACAGTATGGTTCGGATTAAAGATAGGGAACAAGTCTATACGCTGCCCAGCGAAGGATTCACGGATAATAAAAGCCGAAGAAAATAAATCAAATATTTGAAAAAAAAATATAAAAAAATGAGAGAACTAAAACTTATGGAATTGTTCTTTAATACCATGTAGGTTAGGGGAATCATCAGGGTATTTTTTTAAGGAACCTGTTGTGAACATTTACGCTAGTTTAACTTTAAGCTACTACCTTGGAGTGGATATATAATTACTACCAATATCTGACAAACAATGGGGCTTACTGGTTCTCCTCTGCGGTTGTTTGATGTGTATGAAAAGAAAATGAGAAAATTCTGCTAGAAATTTTGTGAGCAATTATTTTTTTTATAAAAGCTCCGGTGTCTTCCAAACTGTCAGACGAGGAAATTCACTCCTTACATGTTAATGCTTTGGTAAGTGATTATAATTAATTTTCTCTTTGTTTCTGGCTTACCGATGGCAGTTTAAGATAGGACATGTATGATGAGAAAATTTTAGCATTTTTATATTTTTAGACTTACAACAATGTGCATAGCTTAAAAATAATTTATTTCTCTATTCACGATGCCATTTGTCCTCACATTAGTAAATATGACCAGCCCTGAAGCATTATGCTTTCTAATAATCATAATGGAGCAATGTACCATTCTATAAATTATTTTATTTTTAGTCGGTGTCATATTGTTTTCCAATTTTTATGACTATAGAAACAATCGTGTGTTCGGTTATTGTTTGAACACCCTAAAAAGGGTAACTGTATAGTGTCGAATGATAATGGATACTTTAACGCCACAGGAGTTACGAAGATAATGATTGGTGACGAGCATGGTAAAGTGTTCATACCACACACCAAATCTCATATTGAAATATTTCGTTCCCCTACTCGATAATCCACATATCTAAGATACGTTTTAATGATTGCCTCATATTGCCATTACTTTGTTCCACGTCTGAGATTGTGTCATAAACAGGATTTAATTAAGTTTTATGTCATCGATAATATAGATGACGGTTATTACTCCGGTGCAACTGGTTCTATACTCCCTACGCGTTTTCAAGAGCATCTGGACGGATGTTTAGTTTTATCATACCATCCCGACGTTTATAACATCGATATTTTTGGCACTCTTTTCGTCAAGCTACTACTCCTGTAACTAATCGACATTACAGACATTGTATGAAAGTCTTATTGATACGCAACAAGATGAATGAAATTAGATAGACTTTGTTACCGAATCACTCGAATTAAATATAGTATACGTACATGTCAAGATATTTATAACATATATGTATATGGAAGTCGGATACCATGTCCTAAATTAGATAAAAAATTGAAATAACACTCATCTGCTTTCAAACATCGTTTTAATAATGACAAGTGCCATGAAGTTATCAGTAGAACAATTGAATATGCAAATTATAACCATTACCAATTACGTTTGTACTTACAAATTAACAAAATGAACTGTGTAAAGCACAAATTTTA
Organism: Argopecten irradians; assembly: GCF_041381155.1. Taxonomy (NCBI): domain Eukaryota; kingdom Metazoa; phylum Mollusca; class Bivalvia; order Pectinida; family Pectinidae; genus Argopecten; species Argopecten irradians. The sequence goes on along the minus strand of NC_091137.1, from coordinate 24,610,832 downwards.
GTTTAGAGAAATCATATCCCAAGACATAACATGCTCTAAATTAAATCTTTGAAGAAAGAAAATGGCTAAGGGCGTCCATGTTTTGTAATTAATGCTACATGTGTAGAAACCGTAGGCTGAATCTCCTCACAACAAAACCTTCCCTTAGGGTTAATGAGTATTAATAAATAAAACAAAACGCTTCTGAAAACAAAACTCCGTTAGAGCAAGAAATTTTACCATGGATATCGATGTCGAAAATACACGAATAAACAGTTAAAAAATAAACATCTTCAGACAGTTTCCTCTCGACCGCTGGAACTCATGTCACATCAATACTAGGGAGCGTGCGAAGAAAAACATTGCGGCAAAACGTTTCGAGTCCCGCCCTCGAGCACATGGCTTGAGGGTCAGATTCCCGCCAAATCTGCCGACCACGTGTGTTCCCCTGAGTCTGTCAACAATCCTTTCCCCCCGTGCTCCCTAGAGGTGATTTATCGGGGTACACGCAGGCTCAGGTGAAGCGAGAAATCTCTCTGGCATCCCAGAAATAATGGCGGGTGTAACTGCTCCTGTAGCCGGTCAGTGCAATGCTGCTCAAATATAACATTGATTTGTTCAGTTTGGGAGTTAGTACAAATGTACAAGAGTAATTTTACTGTAAAAGGTTAGACGACCTCTTAGAACTAGCCAAACCTATTTTTACTTGTTTCGTTAAAGGATAAGGTTTTTTCATCGTCGATCTAAAACAACCAAACACAATTAGGTTGGGTGCAAGAGAAAGGATCTTCAGTAAGCGAACTCCTACTGGAATTCTACACCTAACACAAAATACAGGAGCGATCCGCGTACATAGGTTTTACTCTAAAGGATTTCAGCAAAATAATTCCATGTTATTGTGAACTGTTATTGTGACACACAAAAAGCTAAATAACCACGTATATGCGTGCTATCATATTCAATAACTACTTCAATTCCAATCCAGTAAAAAGGACATGAAACATAAAAAATAGAAATGAATAATTAAATAAATAGAAAATGAAATGAAATTTAAAAAAGAAATACAATTCTCTTTGAGGACTTATTCTCGTGACACATATTTTCCCATTTTGCGTAGACAAAAAGTCTCGTAATGCTTCCGCTTTTTAAGATGTCATGTTCATCTCGACTGACCTTAATATGTTTTCATGTATATACCTGTTTTAATTGTGAAGTGCTTCTATCTAACAACCATACCTGCATTTTAGATAAAAAGGACTAAATAACAGACTGTGAAAACATTCCAGATTTCCCACTGTGCCATTCGGGTAAAACTGAGTATTTTTGGCAAAGAGGATCCGTGAATCTGTGAATCTCATCGCCGTTCCGCCTTCCGATCTCGCGTGATTTGTGAAACATCTGTACAACAAACGTTTTTTTGCCATATTTCCGTTCCAGCATCCGTACAGCTGCTCTCAACGAACAGTATCCCATGGTAGGCCAGCCACAGAGAGAAGGAGTGGGGATGGATGCTGGTACTGCAACAGTCGCCTTTGATCACAGGGGTATTGCACCCTTTGTAGTCTGTACTCGTTTGTGAAGTTACTGTTCGATTGGAAATATTCCGAATAGTTTCATGTGTATTTGTTTTGAATTTTTGAACCTACTGGTGCAAATTGAAAGCATGTCAACCATAGAAAAGTCTTTTTCCCCTTTTTGAAAAAAATATACTTTCAAGTCAATACTGACAATTATAATTAGATGTGCCGATTCAAAAGAGATGGGGAAGATTTATAGTGGTGATTGAGCGTAAAACCTCAGCAAGTCATTATATTTAAAAAAATGCACCAAGAGCGTAACATATACTACAAAACAGTGTAAAGACTTATTAGAATAATATATTTATAATATCTATGATTTTCACAAAGGATATTGCGAAGACCTTTAATGATCACCACTCAATTTGGTTGCGATATAAAGCTCTTGTTTGTTCCTTGAAGTAAAAATCAAGCACTGACTTCATTACTTCTGTCACAATAATTAATTAAGTTTATTTCGTGATTCAGTAATTAAACGCAATTAGCAATGAAGTAATTTAAGCAGATTACCATTACTATGCTTAAAAATATGTAAATGACATGCATGATATAACGATGTATCACCTTTTATGAAACTTATCAACCATCCGTATTCTAAAAACCGAATCTAGTAAGAGAAACAACATAATTATATAAAATGTTGAAGAGCATCGCGGAGGGAACAGATGTATCTAGTATTGAAATCAAGTTTTACTTTGTAATTTTTGGTCTTATTTGTTCAACATCTTATCAACAAATATTGCATTGTAATCTAAGGACACCACAGATTGCGGGCGTAAGATTGATTATCATCTTCAGTGGTGTGACAATTGGACGGAGATATCTTTCGTGTAAAGTTTTGGCTGCTTTATAGTGCTACCTCATCGAAGCGTAATGCCAAAGACCTACTGATAATGGATAAACCAGTCGTCCCATTCTCGAGCTACTTGGAATTGAACAGGAATTGCAATATGCATTGATATAGGTTCTGGTATTTTAGTCCTCGGAAAGATACCAAAAATTCTCTCATTGGAGATTTCCCCACAAGAGTAGACGATTAAACTTTGGTATAGTGATGTTTTATTAGAAACAAAAGTTTTATTTAAGAATAAAATACGATCACCTTTTCATATCATCGCAATTAAAAGCCTAAACCAAAGTATGACAACAAGTATGACAAGTGGCCCTTGCTTCTGTGAGCACATCCATGATAGCAATATAAGTCAGACTGAGGAAAGTGACAATCACGATACAAACATTATTAACAATATTTCTTTTCAATCGATTTCATCATTACCTGAAGTCAAAATCCCCAACAGTGGTTTTGTAGGGTAAGTTCTCATCCTCAATACATTGTGTGACCGAAGTTCGCATCCCTAGCAGTGATTGTAAAATTTCACCTACAGAGGGAAGTTGATGATATCAGAATATCTACAAATATGTCAGAAATTAAATTGGAATGCCCAATTTGTCAGAAAAGTTTAATAATAACGGGCTTCTGGTGTGAGAATGACATTTCAACATGTACAAGACGAACATGTGTTCTCTTATCTAAACGCCTGTCAACAGTCTGGATAGGATTGCAGAAAACGACAAAACCTATTAATATTAGTCGATAATGACTCCTTCCGAGATGAGCCCTCTGTCAGAATAGTAACATCTAGTGTAAGTTATGGGTGTTGAGCCGGGCTTTATACATACGTACCTGTGAATAGTCCAATTAGCAAAATATGGTAATAGGGTGGGTATTCAATGAGACCTGTAAATTACAGTGTACAGCAACATATTAAAATCAAAGAAACAATAGTATTCTGTCAAATCTTTAAAATGATTATAGTTTATAAAAGTGACAGTAACAGTAAGCCTTACTTGTTCAAAATTGAGTAAAAACTTGTATTCGTTCAGACATACTTAGTGCACTATATTGACATTCAAGTATATTTTGGTATCAGAGTTGTAAAAAAATGTGTATGGTATATGGATAATCAGTTTAGCGTGTTAAACAAAATGTAATTTTACAGGTTAAACATTGTGTAAAGTATCAAAAATCTAACTAGTATGATCAACATATTCGACCTGTGATATACTGTTACTAACGGCATTTCGCGGCTACTTTTCGCGAAATCAATTTCCATACACGTTCGCCAAGATTAACTTTCGCGAATTTTAAGATCGAATATAATTACATTTGTATCTCTATAAGTAAGGTAGATAATGAGTATTCGAGGAGACACACTTTAGAGAAATTACTTTAATCCAGTAATTTGCGAAAGTAAATCGCACACGAAAAGAAAATTATTTACAGTATATTGTACGGTATTGATACTCTGCCAAACTTGTTAAATACGATGCACATTGTAACTTTTGCATATTTAACTTCAAAACAAACAATGGATGATAGCGAGTACATAATGATGAAGGAAGAAAACTGGGTAGTTTATGGTTGATATCTTGTTCTTAGCCTATTCTACTGTTTCCAAAGTAGCAAAAGTTACAGTTTTACAGTTATATTGTCACCATGTGATTTGTGTAATAAAATTTAATTAATTAATGAACAATCCTTCAAAGTCCAGATACAGTATATATGGATAGATATATGTCAGATCATGTATTGAATTTAATCTTATTTTAACAATCCTATTGATTATTATCAATAAATTTGGTTGAAACGAAATAATATATTTTACTCTTATATTGAAATTACTTGCAAATTTTATATGGATTCACAGTACTGTATCCAAGTCAATTTTAGGTAAATTTCATTTACATTTCGGGTAAAAATCAGGTACATATAATCTTAATGCTTTAACGATTCACCTTATCCTAGGCCAATTTTATATCCAAATATCTCCATGAACAAATAGTTCTGAAATTTCCTTGAACTTTGTCAATTGTCAAAAAACACAACAAACATACATAATGATTATATTAACATTTTAATATCGTTCTAACATATTTGTACCAATTATTCTCTGATGTATTGTTATAAATATAGTAAAGTATTAGTCTTATTTATAAAATTAATTATAAAGTATTGTATGAAATAATCAAAATCACAGTTATAAAAACATCATTTTCCACATTCATACACACACATACGAGTCAGAGTCGCTTCAGTTTCTATATTATCATAATTATCACGAAAATGTAGTTTGACAGTTTAGGTTTTGCCTCGATCGAGATATACGAGCGTACGACTCAAAGTTTCAAGCTAGAGAAGATACTCTAAGGGGTATCATCATTCCGCTGGAAAATTCTTACCGTAACCTCAAATTAGGATCTTGTGACTAATAAACTGCCATAGATACAGATATTTTCTTATGATTTACAGATCAAAATTGCATTTATCTATTTCTCTGATTTGGTTGTAGGCTTTATAAAAGACGTTGAAAATACCTTCAGTATACGTAAAAAAGTCATTTTCATCACTATCACCATTAATATTTTTCCCTCGCTTTCTCAACACTCACGGCATATATATTATAGGTATATTTCTAAAATTAACTCAAACATTTACTATACCCGATCTCTCAATATACTGTCCATTTTCAGTCACGATTACACACATTTAATGGGTACCTCATCTCGTCCTCGATAGAATTAAGGAAAGTTTAGACGCCGTATACATTCAAATAAATGTGCTTTCTACGCAATAAAATGTATAAAAATTTTAATTTCAAACATATCTAACCCCCACTGTATGTTTATTACGTGATCACACATCGTACATATTATATCACGGTACGACAATCACATTTTCAAAGGGTTATAAACTCGTCTGATCAATATTAAACTCTACCGTTATTTTTACTGGAAAACTGACTTCATTTCCAAGGACAATAGTAAAACAAAACCATTTTCCTTGTCACGTTACGTTTTAGTCTTTTCAGACAACCAAATACACGCACTGGAGCACATGAACCCATGTGGTCGGGTCACTTAAGTAACCTTTGACCTTATCATATCCTCCTCTTCACGCCCTGTGGATCCATATCTGCCATTTCGATCAGTTCCTGCAAATGAACATTTGATACCCGGAGTATATCGCTCTAGAAATACAGGATATATCGTTAGGCCATTTATTTGTTTACACTCCTTTATTTACCGACATGGTCGCTGGACTTAGAAACGCTACTAACGTATTGGTTCACAGAATCATCTCTCACTTTCCCCGACAAAATGTCCGTCATCAGATTGTTCGATCTGTGTACTTTCAACCTGTCCACAATGTACGCGCGAATTCATCAGCAACAACAAACCATTTTCAAAATCTTCTCGATCTTAAAAGCCATCGATATTTGTTTTTCAATCGTGCAAAATGTTGCTCTGAATTATCACAAAAATGAATTGAATTTTTTTTTTCAAGATGGCGGCATATCACAAACGGACGTCCTTTGAGAGTCGTCTGCCTGGGACACACTGGTAGATGTAATGTTCGGAGCCATTATTGGCTTAAGTTGTCCGTCCACTTTGTCTTTCACTAACTTTGTACCTTTCACTCTCTTCCATTTCATCCGTCGGTTCTGGAACCAAACCTTTACCTGTAAATAGCAAAGGTTCATGACATATCACAATAGGTTTCGTTCAACAATTTGAAATGGTTAGTAACCTTCAACATTTTCATTATAATACCGCCTAAAATGCTTTACTTTAATGTGACAATTCAGTCTAAGAGAACATTAAAATTGGTACATATATCGGAAACAACCCAGTTCTAATGGAAAATAGATCAGTCGGTTTTATGTGATATGCCTGAAAAGCCCATGATGGTGACATGTGTGTGAAATGTTCAAACTCGTTCGCTGTCCGCCGTTACACATCGTGGTCAAACTTCTTGTATGCCGAACCTTGTCCCTTGCTCGTAGAGTAATGCAACATTTGTCTAGAACTGCTCAAATCGCTCTGACAGTAGTGTGTTTACCTTATTAGGTGAATTATCTTTCCTAAAATCATTTTATCACCTTCTCAGTGGTTATGTAGTTAATTTGTTTAACGTGCAGGACTTTGGCTCGGGTATAGTTACAGCGTCCATATTCTACCAGCTTAATCGTATTAATCAACGATTTGATATTTCAACGATATTAATTAAAATACTAACAATGTCGTGGAATTTTGTAAATGTTTTACGTTATATGTTTCATAAGAAATGAACAATACATTTATGCTATATTTTGCTTCTTGGTTATGTAAAAGAATTAGCCTATGTGAATTATCCCTTTAATATGCAACCCATTTAATAAAAACGGTCGGAATTTATCAATTGCAAAATAATTGCTTACAAGCAATGACGCGAACAAATGCAACTTCATAGTTAGAATTTAAAGAAAAATAGAAATAAATACTTGCTTCCATCATAAAGTCTTATCACTACTGATTTAAAATAATAATAAATATGATTAACTTGGCTGCATCTAATATTAATCATTCCTGAATAGAATGTACCTTATATTAATGGGTCCTTCATTGTTTGTAACTAATGATTAATGGCCCATTGATTATTTGTATCTAGCATTTATGGGTAATTTATTGTCTGCCCTTATATTAATCAATGATCGACTGTACCTTACATTAAATTTTAATTTTATGAAACTACGAAAAAGAGTTGTCTATAATCGACTTGCCTAATTTATTAATGTATTATTAACCTTGTCTTTTATTATCACTATATAATACGTGTTTCTGCATATTAAATGATAATTAATTTACTCAATCTAAATTAATGCTAATCGTTTACCTGTCTCTCTGTGAGATCGAGAGCCACTGCTATTTCGTACCGTCGTAGTCGGGTAAGGTAATTGTGGACACAGAACTCCTTCTCCAGTTCCCGGATCTGATGTTTCGTAAATGCTGTCCTTTCCTTCCTGGGCTTTACTGATAAATCTAACTTATAGGGGTCGCTTGTGTCTGAAAAGTAATAATAGATATATCTTCGGTCAATCTTGTTTTCTTTTTTTAAAGTATTTTGAAATGTCAAGTCAATTTATGATCTCTTCTGGTCAATTAAAATGAAAAACACAAACATACAAACAAAATCCTATATACATCCATTCCCTTGTTATTGATTTATAATTGACGTTAATTTTGTACTTTGCTTTTATTTTAGTTTTCTACTCGTAGAGTGCATGTTCTCAACAAGTCACCTATTGCTCATGATGATATTGTTTTCTGGGCTTATTTTGGTCGCTGTTTCACCTTGTTGGACAATTCCAATTTAAATTGTTTATATTTTGGATTCATAGATTCCTTTAGATTCAAAGTTTAAATGCCTTTTATTGTACTTTGTCTATTTAACAACTATTGACAAACTTTATTTCGATTTAAATTAATGCCCAAATGTATATTTACACAACACAGAAGAGGAAGAAGAAAACTAAATAGAAATAAGTTAGAGATTGCTTTACTCCAATATCCACAGTTTAAAATCTGTCGGGAAATAATTTCGTTTTAAAGATCGAGATACAGGCGATCTGGAGAATCATCTTCCTCCACTTGTCTATATCGCGCTTGAGTATCAAAGTAGGCCCCGCATCCACAGTTATGGCATTCGGCGCGCTTCACTGACTACTCTGATGCTGGGAAATGCGTTTCCGAACGAGATTACGCATATTTTCAGTTTTATATACGTTATATCAACAAACATGTTTTCTCAAGCATCAGAGATATATTTTGGTTACGAAAAACAAATAATCTGGGAGCTAATCAGGACAGACGTTTGGGGTAATTTTGTTATTATCTATTTGTGAAGGATTCTCTTAGTTGGCTTACTGTTGGGAGTGATATGTAAATATGATCGCCATTTGTATTCTAACAGGATAGTGTTACACAACAGTTACAGATACAATTATACATTTATCATTTACTGAAAAAAACCCACTGAAAGTGTTATCCTGTGTATTAATTTTATATTTTTAATTGGTAATTTTGATATATATATAAAATAATTTGATAAGAATAATTTTCTATTTCAACAATTTCGTTGTCATTATTTATCACATGTTCATGTTATTCTAATAATCAATTTTTGCATTTGCCTACTTATTTAATAAAAGTGCGTCATATATCAATTTTCCTTAACATTTTTCTATTTGCATTTTGTTAATAAATCTATATGTAACATTTCACACAGTATTTTCTTAATCATTGAAAAATACCAACGCCCTATATAGGTCCAATGCTTTTTACAAAGCAACTAACGTGATTGTTAGATGTTACTAAGACTTAAGAAGATACAACGGATATTTTATTTGCTTCAAATATCTTATCTGAAGTATAGGTCAACAAATCTAGTATTCATCATAATTATCAACAGCGTATCCAATAATGTCACTTAAATATTTATTCCAATTACGTGTTAATCTAATGACTATTTACAAGTGTACAAGCTGATTCTAAGGTATTATAGTGAGACAGTGGAATACAACATAGTCATTAACATACCGTACTAATCTATTGGGTTCGCTCTATTAATTGTACATATGTCATCATTATCTGGTGATTATTGTCTTGTTCTATTGTAGGCAGGTGCTACTTATATCCATGTAAAGAAATCAGGCAATGGTTTTCAATATAGATAATTTTATTATTTATTATTTTAATTATAGACATTTTCCACAAATTTTCACCGAATTTCTTTTATGAAGAAATGTTATATACAATATATAATAGATAATTGAAAACTTTTTGGTAGAATGCATTATTTTATATCAAAATCATAGCATGGTGCTTTTAAAGTTACGTAAAAAAAAGATATGTGAGTGCAAATTTGACCATAGTTTGGTATCCAAAATAAAAAATAAATCGATGAAAAGTGCATAAGGTGGTTATATGTGAATGAGGTTTAGTAATTTATTGAACATTAGAATATGGCTCAGTTGCATTCGTTCAAATGGTCCAATTGATTATCATGTGTACGTAAATATGTCTGACAAGTCCTATCAGTCGATCTTACTAAACGTTAATTAATTAAGTGATTGAGCGCGCGGGAGTAAATTAGCGATATATTAATTGACAGCGCTGATTAGATTGGGCCCATGATTTATGTGTTAGGGGAGAGTTTACAGCACCTTAGGGGCACGTGAAGGAGGGACCGGTATGGGGAGGGCCAATCACAATAGTAACACGATCTCTGGAGAAATTGAAAGACGATGGGAAACATATGTTATAGGTGGTATAGAAGAGATCTAAAAATTAGATTAAATTAAATTGATGTGACTAAATGTTCCGTGATTAACTTTGTGTTATAGGGTTAATAATTATCTATATATTGGTTCTAAAGTAGCGTTTAAAAGTACATTGTCCGGTAAAAATTACGTTATAGTAAAGCATGGTACTGTTGACACGAAAATCAGGTGTCAGTAAGTAAAAAAAAATAAAATGTCTCAAACGACTAACTTTAAAGTGATGACCATTATTAATACGCCGCTTAGGTATTATTTAAAAAGATACTTTGGTTATGGGATAAAGTCTATATGTAATTTTCATTTGGATGGCCAAGCAGTTTAACTTTATTAGTATTAGTATTTACCATTTGTGTTATTAAACATTTCTTTATGTTTAATTGCACACAGTATGCATGTTTGGGGAGTAAATTGAAATGGGTTCTGCCTATAAGTCAAACTAATTAATCATAAATGTTTTGCAAAAGCAAAAGTTTGGAATTATTCAAATTGGTATCAGGGCATTTATTAATATCTATATTGCTTGTTATTCCACAAAGACCGATCGAGTATGCAATTATCATAAACATGAAAGATAAACTGAATACTGAACTTGTCAACCAGTATTCATTTTTTAGTATACTAATTGATACAGTGATAAACTTCCAGTCAGATCAACAATAATTTGACAAAAACAAATACCATTTAGAATTTTTGGTCGTTAGTAATGACAGTAGGTACATGTATGTCATATGTAATTTTAATTCAATTGTTCAAAAAAGATTTCCAAAATCAGAGAATTATTTTTATTTACAAAACAATAAAATAAATATGAAATCATTTTTAATTTCAATGAAGATGTTATTACGCAAAACGTGTATCTTCTGAATTTTTCATACAACTTGATACAAAAATAATAAGTAATTTACATTTGTCATTAAAAATAATATTACATATACCAGACATAATAAAATCATGCGAACATTTTATTCCATACTATAAATATATTACGTTGTTTATATGAATGTTATATATATATATATATGTGTGTGTGTGTGTAATTGACATTTTATATATTTAACTTATTATTTTTACGTTACAGGAAAATATAAAATAATGTAATATGTACTGCATTGTTTATATTTTTGTACTATTCTAGTCAGAGTAAGGAGAGTTAGAATAGCGTTTTTATTACAAATCTCGTTATGTCGATATTAGGTATAAGGTTTGAATGTGACATTTTAGTTTAAAAATCGCTAAAATATATATACAAAATAATATGCACCTTTCTTGGCTAATATGGCACGAAGACACGGTATTACCGTTATATATTTCATACACAATATCCATCGATGTGATTACTGACAGAAGAAAGTAAAGTGTATTTATATTAACAGGTGTATTACTGTTATCAGTTCTTTATTTATATATAATCACATTTGAACGTTTATGCAAAACAAAACGTGCTTTAAGTTTACACTGTCGTTATCTAATTAAAAATTACATTGTTTTTATCAACAACTTGTAGTTATATATGTTTGATTGTTAAAATATAGGAATAATTTTTCTATTGTTTATTTGATATAACGGTGTTAAGCTAAGAAAATATTTATTACAACAATCAAGTTTTAATGTCAATAATGCAAAACTGCATATGATACGAAACAATCTTCATTTTGTAGAGAAAGTGAGAAAAAGTAAATATAGTCAAACCAATTACACTGTTGACTTGGTAAGCCTCTTGCTGCCTTACGGGTGAAAACAATTATCTAAACGAATCTAATAATTCATCATAATATTGATATTTGTCCACACAAATATACATACATTCAGTTTGGACGTGATATGTTATATAGAGTCAAGCCTCCCGTGCCCAATGAATAGATTGGGATATAACAAATACGTTAAAGTGGTGTCTTAAATTCTTTAAAATGTCATGAATCAGCGAATCCACGATACATTTGCTTATTTGGTTTGTATATAGTTTCCTCTCAGGTTATTTGACTAACTGCTCATTCGCAAAGATGTTTGGAAAATTGATGGAAACTACACAAAAATATTTACATTTTATGTAGCTTAGGTTCGTCGATGGTGCTTAGATTTGTTTATTTTAGGAAGTCAGGCTGATACTGTCCGAAAATTATATAAGGTACAACTACAGCAAACAATTTTATGAAATTAGAAGTACAATAATGCTTAAGAAAATGTGAAGGAAGCTTAGTGTAATCAGGAATCTGTCCCTGGACATTGTTTTTCCCGAAAAAAATAGCGTTTCTAGTAAAGGATCTCTTTGTCCAATATTCCGAGAGTGTCGCCCTGTCAACAATATGCTTTAGAAATATGCACTATATACGTAGAAATCTGTTATATACATATAAGTTATGTTCTACAAAAGACAGAAAAATTATATTAAAATGATTTTTGAAATCATATCCTAACCCAGAGTTGTTTGCAATGTTTCATTTATATTTATTTTGGTGTGTTCCTCTTTCAAGTTACCTACGGTTATCTTTAGTGCCCCTGATGAGTATTGAATGACTATACATGTTGCAGTGTCAATTTGTACTAGTTTATTGCGTTATATTTACAGTATGTGACACTCATACCATCCATGAAAATACAGTACAATAACATGAACAACAATACATGTGCCTTTAGTTTATATCATAGAATGTCATTTCATCGTTAATATAGCATATTTATCAAGCTATGCTTCCCGTTAATTATGTTTTCCATTTTTGTAATAACCTCTGAGAATTGATGGTACAATGTAGCCTATTTATATAGTCTATTGAATAACTTCGGATGTTGATAATATATAAATGTAATAAACAAAACTCGTTATCTACATCTTAGCAAGCTTCACTTATGCACAATGCTATCTACATTTAAGTTTGTTCAAAAGTTTATATCAAAGTTGAAAAATATCGCTTTTCAGTGTGTTTTATAATATAGTTTAATAAATTAGCTTCTCCCCTGTAAATAAACGTTTACTTAGTAGATATTTCATTTGTGTAATTTACGGAATTTAAAAGCGGCATGGATGTAACATTAATAATTATCATGTATTGGATTTGTTAGATCTGAATGTGTTCGATTCCATCTACACCTATATGAAAATATAGTCATTTCGTTACAATTACCAAGGTATTTTTAGCATTTTGGAGTTTACATTTTGATTTCAATATCACCCCTGTTGAAATGATTCTAACTTATATTAATGTACACATGATTCAATGACATTGGATTGTTTTCTTACTAGTAAATGTAACATTGACGTATCTTGGTTGCATTTATGTAAAATCGTTTATGTTACTATTTGTTTACGTATGATGTAATAACAGTGACTTACCTCTGTTCTTATTCTCCTTCCGGTCTAACTCGTCCGTTAGACAGGGGCCCGTGGGGGACGGGCTACACGATGACCCACACACGCCGGACTCGTACGCGTCTGATGTTTCACATGGCAGTACCCCAGAGGTGGGGCTGGACCCTATTAGGGGTGGGGGACCTGACGTCACGGACGGTAAAGAAACATTAAAATCCCTGGATGACACGGGAAATAAGTTGGCAGATGGAGAGTTAAACGTCCTGTTAAAGTTAAATCCGGGTGCATAGGACCCTGACATAAACCCCCAATCACCGGGGTAACCGGAATACCCGAATCCCGAGGGTGGGGGAGGGGGCAGCCCGACCCCCACTCCTACACCACCAGAGGGAGGGTGCATACAGTCAAAGGCACTAGATCTCTGGTGGAAAAACCGGCCCATGGTCGAGGCATATCCGCCACAGGTACTGTTAGAACCATTCTGTGCGCTTGGATTAAGCGGTCTTTCTGGTTCTTCCATTATGACGAGAAACTAAACGACAATTGCGATCTCTCCGTCATAAATCTGCTACTTAGGAACGGTGCGTTGATGACAATGATCATTTCAGCTGGGCCCATGCATTTGTGTCAGTTCGCAGACACGCTATAGATAAGAAAAATGCTGCAGTCACTTTCAGAAAGGATACCATTCCGTCTCGACCAATCAGCTTAAGCGTCTTATGTTCGTTTTGGCTCTCATCACCATTGTCTCAGCCAGAAATATGTTGAACCCATTGTGTCTTTTGTACATGTAGGTTTTTTAACTAATGTTACAGTAGATATGGTTCTGGATTAGGGTTGTATATCATAAAATGTTAGTTACAGCTGAACAACACCAAACTGTGCATTACAGACACGGAATTTCTATTAGGCCTGTGTCTCAATGTTCTTTACGTGTTTTCGTTAATTAATTACGTAATGCATTATGAATTATATCTTTAATATATGATAAATTCTATACATTATTTTGTAAGACATCGCAAGCTTACTAACGTATATTTGAGATAAAAAATCATAAGCTCCATGTGACAGTTATATCAAAGTTGGTAGAGAATCATTACGATGTGGAAGTCAATAAAAAAATTTTGGATGATGTCGTAATACGAAATCCAATGTTATTTTTAAACTGAACAAGCATTGTTTGTTTCTGGTTATTCCATTTTCGTCTCTGTTAATGGTGTTTAGTGGGTATCACATTTCAGTTGATAGTATATGTCATTGAAAACCTCTTGCAGAGACAAATGTAAAAATATTGATTGAAATCGAGGTCATTTGGTTATTTTCATTTTGTAAACTCATTCGATAAAAGTTATAAGCTACATAATATCTGTTACGATATATCTTTAGTGAGAAAAATTTACTTTATATACAGAAAGATGTAATTAACCATCATCTTGCATAACTTGACAATTTGATACGACTCTTGTCTTCTAATGATCTAAAACTTCTACAGGATTTAGGCCTCTTTGTTAAAAAGTCATTTGAACTGAGTTAAAGCTGTGTTGATAAGTGTTTAAGTTGTTGTTTTAATATACTGTAAGTTATGTATGTTTTGTTATCGGTCCCTTTTGTATGGATGTAAGAAAGGATTAAGTTGAATTGAATTGAATTAAATTATCAAAAGCTTTGCTGACTAGATGATGATTCCAACACTTAAAATGGGTTTTGTTTACTTTCGATAAGTTAAGGTTAATGTTTACTCTATCGGTATGGATGAATGTGGTGTTTGGGTGTGTTGTAGGAGCTTGATGTATCTATGTACTTATTTCTATAATGTAGTGTAACCTCACTGAAATTGCTGATTATACCGAGAAGGACATATCATTATACTTACAACATGCGCTTCAGTCGTCCCTGTTCAAAATAGCGCAGTACATTACAGAAGTAATTAGGAACAACTAACTAGACTCGTCATGATTATTAATGAATATGCTATTATCAATATCTTCTTCACAGGGCCGGGTGTTCAAGTCTAAATCAAATGTTGATATTCGGTTATTTATATATATATATATATAATTAGATAGAAAAAAAACCATAAACCACTTCTTCATACACTTTGAATAACATGATTATATGTATACACCTCAACTAACAACAACTACTCAACAGGAAAAACAGGATGCATTTTTATAATCCACTGTGGGGATAAAAACTTAATTATTTAACGGATACCAGCACAATATGCAGAATGTTTATAATAACCATTCCAGGTATTGTCTACCAACTTACATTCATGACGGTTTGATATTTTATGATCGGCGATTTTTTCTTGAAAACATTTTCGAGGCGACTTAACTTGGGATTAAAGTAATTGCCATTTAAAAGTCCCTAGTTTTAAAATCGCGAAATTACGTCACCGCGATATTTAAGTTGGTGTACAATACCACGGGTATATATGGATTGGTTTTAATGAAAGTACTGAAATTGCGATTATCACAATTAAATTGTTTCTTAATGTCAAAATACCACAATGGCACAAAATATTCTTTTCATGGAGAGTGTTTACAACTTCTAGTACTAAAGGTGTGTCATTACTGATATCATCTATCATTCTGTACACACAGAATTATAGAGGTGTTTGGTTGACGGTACTACAGAGAGTATACGACCACTCTGTTTGTTTGTGTAGTAACCCAGTCCCAGTAGCTCTCACTGCCCTAGTACGCGTTATCCTTTGTCGATTCCGTTTGAAGTAGAGAAAATAATATACAAGCTGAGAGTCGTAGATCTTTCATTTTAATGGAACAAAATGTGTTCCGGAGGATAACGTATAGTCGTAGGTCTTTCAGAGGCGATCTCATAAATATAGCAATAAAGCAGCAGTTATGGTTAAAGAAAATACTCATTAGTGAAGAGGGTGTGGAAAATGGCCGCTTAGTATACACAGGAGCTCAACTTCAATACATAATTCAAGTCTCTGAGATCCGAGAAGGAAAATGAAGGTTGTTGCTGTCAAAATAGGAAATAAATGAGAACATAATTTGTGGTAAGTGACGCTATATATCAAATCAGCGTTTCCTACTGAAAGTGGTACGTAGTTGAAACTGTAAGTTGATGCCAGAGATCAAACTAAACTTGGAGATACCGTTAGGTGTCCCATAAGGGGATAACTGTTTACTGAAATAATACAACTTAGTAAGATACTACTAACTACAAAACAAATAAGTCTCAGTTTCATAATGATACGTTCTTGAAATAAAATTAATGATACGTTCTTGAAATAAAATTATCTTGACCAAACCATGTGTTCTCCCGACAAAACATCGGTGAATCATCAATGAATTATAATTATGTTGAACACAATATACTTAATTTGTTTGTTCTCAAGCTGGTAATGTTCACATTTGCCCACAAGTCCTTAAACATTTAAACACCGTGTACTACATGGAATATCACAATGGGATCGACTTGAGTGTATGTGTGAGAGGTTAAAACTAAGTGCTAAGTACAGTTAAACACTGTTATAACGAACCTGTCGGGACCAAGGAAACCAGTTCTTTATAAGCATACTTCGTTATAAGCACACTTTGTTTTATACGTATTAAAATTAAATCAAAGGAACATTGGCGAGTCGTACTGAAAAAATAGTACGATGTAACCATGTAACGTTGTAAGCGTTTTTTTTACTAAAGTTGAATGTGTAAGTTGGCTGATTCCGGTGATAAAACCATACTTGGGTTTACCATTATATATCCCATAATGATCCCACTAACGACAGGCTAAATAATAATAGTATCATAACTGTGTGTTCGATAAGTAATTCAAAAAATACACTCAGTCCGTCCAAAACCAAATATCGTTTAATGCATAACACTAGTAGACTAGCCAACAACTTTAAAAACACATGAAGAAGTTTACTTTTTCTCTTTAAGGTTTAAATAAGTGATTTCTGTATGCCTATATATCACTTAGGTGTACTTGAACATAACTTTGTTGATATAAACTGTTCATCCATCCGTCCTTACTTGAGATATTACTATTGACTCGTAGATTGTTGTATTTTGTAAATTTCGGCGCAATATGCAAACAAAATGTCCATTTTCATTGCAATTCCACAGGGTTTCGTTCATATTTCTGTCACCAAAAAGCCATGCCATTATATTTACTAATGTTAATAGTATGTAGTAGAAGTGATGGTTTTGTGAGAAAATATAAGTGCTATTTTTCACCCGAACATATATTTCTATCATTGATATTTTAACTCAATATTGACCGATCAGAACACAACATTTATAGTGAAGCCATATTTTTTCCTGGAACACTTTGTTTTTGAAATATCAAACAAGATAAATAATATTACGTGAATCTTCTCTGTTTATTTCATTTTAAATTGTTGGGGCATTAATATGTTGCAGTAATTAATATTATGTCATTTTCCTTGATATGTGCGCCATGTGTGGAACTTAAATTAGTAAGCGAGAGAATCGTGGCTGATGAAATGAATATACTGGTATCACTTGGCCTAGTTTATTCTTAGAATCGAGAATAAAAAAATGTAATAGATAGAATATGAAATGGAAACATTGATTTTCACCAAGAAACAAGAATATGCTATATCTTCCCCTAGTTTGAAACTGAGGACAAAATTTGTGAAGATTATTATAACATTTTAGAGACTGTTGGCTAGTCCGATGCGGAGGTAATGATGTCATTTATACTGGGAATGTGCATGTTCTATTCTATCGAGGTGAGAACTCAAATTATTTTGTTCTATTTTGCATAGAATCTTTAAGAAAGTTCTTACGCCTAATCTTTGCTTTTTCTTTCCATGACCAGAATATTGGTATCTTCCAGCCTCATTTTTCACGATAAAAGATACAAATGAGCGTATCTATTGGGATGAGCCCCATGACCATCCTGTCATGAAATATTGGTGTTGGAGAGCTGGCCACGCGTACCGATCAACTCGAGAGCGGTAACACATACCGCGCTAGGTAATAAATCTAGTTATTATCTCCAAACAATGGACAGCATTCACGCGACCAAGATAACACAATAGAATCGTGCAGATAAGCAACGGTCGGACGTAGTTAACGTCTCAACTCGATACCTCAATGGAATATTAGTATCGGCTATTTACGATAATAGAAAAGACAACGGTAAGATCTTCATGCAAACGTAGCTGCATTTTTCGGCGAAATGCGGAATCGGGAGGCATTAGACTACATCTTACAACGCTGTAGATCATTGCACAGGATATGATGACCATTATCAACGTAGAATTATGTAATATTCACCTCGAACCCCAGCGTAAACAGGTGCAAATTCTTTTCATTGAACCGTGAAAAATGTACGTAATATTTCTGCATGCTGATGAAGGCCACTGGAGGTGGCGGTGTAATATGGCCCACAATGATATCTTGTTCCTCCATTATCTGGTCCAACACGTGCCGAGGGTGTCTGTGGAGTAGCGGATTACAGTAAAGGTATTATCTACATGCAGAGTGCAGTGATACACAAGGTTAAGCGTCGTGTGTACACTATAATGTTGCACCCTTTATAAATAACATTGATAACAGCCCTTGATACAGCGGATAGTCTCAGAGCATTGTGAAAAATGGACTTTTCGAAAAACAAAATAAAATCAGGGAGATTAGAATATGATTCCTTTAGAAACACATTCCAGTGAGGATTTTGTAATACGATGGAACTTCCGCCTGTATGATCTGATAGATAGTGATAAGTTGAGTCTTCCCTTTGTGATATAGAATTTTATTTTATTTGTTACCGCAGATACAAAATACACAAAAAAAAAATCAATATGAAATGCTCTTTTATTAAATATTATGTGTATACTGCAAGTTTTAGGTATTAATCATGTAATGAAACTTTAATCAGTCCCAGAACTTTAATTAATATTTATTTTTATGTATTATAGTGGTAAAAATGATAATACCTTGTACATAGATATATATTTACATGAGATAATTCAAAATTCATATATAAGATTCAAATTGTAAGGTATTCAGTTATATGATTCCCGCTTAACCTCATTCAAAAACGTATTTTGAATTACGTATATCTTAATAGGTGCTAAGTGTTTAAAGGTATATTTTAAAATGAGAAGTTGATGTACTTTCAGATTTACTGAGACAGACTGATTTAATTTAGAGTTTATGAGATTTCAAAAATAATGTTCTCAGACAATTTTTGTAAAAATTATGAAATCAATGTTAAGGGCCACTACCTAAGACAAACTTTTTGCAAAAAAAGGCAAGGAGTACAGAAAAATAATGCAAAATAAGAGCAGTAAGTTAAAACATCAGATTATCAGTTTATTATCAAACCAAAGTCGTTCTCCTGTATGCATTAACGCATTAAGCAACATCAAATAATGTAGTTAATAATGTCTTAAAAATATTCTCAAGCCCCCTTCATATTACTGAATAACAATATTAAAATACTCAGCATAACAAAACATAATAAAGACATGAAGCAATGAAATTACTCAGGACAATATCATCATGTAGTTTGGACAGAGAGACGTTGCTTAGTTACATGTACTGAGACGAAATATGACAAAAGTTACCAAGATGTTGTGAGAAATGCGTTTGTAGGACTTTGGGGGAGAGGTATCCGGAAAAGCAATCAATCCGTGCACACATGTTTATTTCTCACAAACGACCTGACCAGACCTAACTCGGGCACTCATTTACAGAGGTACAGTTACAGCTAGGCTAGGGGAAAGTCTTCAAAGACTGGTGTGAAGCCCGGGCCGGGTTGATCGTGTAGCGATATGATGGCTATCGACTTTTAAATTGTCGACCGGCATCTTATCGACTCATCGATCAACACTAACCACAATAGATAGGTTTGGTGGTGGGGATTTATAGCACCCTAGATGTAGCGGGGATCAAGTTTATTACTATGAGGAAGATTTCGTCTGAGATGCTGACAAATTAGTCAGGTTTATGAATGTTTGCTGTCAATAAGTGTCAAGTATCGTTTCCGAACAAATGACGTTACTTCATTTTGTCATTTCTGAGAAGTACATCTAAACATCATCATCATATCGTATTACTTTAAAACCCTATGTTTTTGTAAACAGTCACCGTTTTCTTTTTGTATTAATGCGCCAATAATTTATAAGGAATTTAAGCTTATTGACAATTATAAAATTATGCATTCAAGACATTCTTTATTTATTTAATGGAATTTTTTTCATAACCATTAAGAAAAACATAGATAAGAAAATTAAATAGTCTTCATGATAACACAGCATTTGCTTATTTACGTAACGGAATCCTATTGTCATTATCATTAAACTCCCCCCCCCCTATTTCTACAAGCAATAATAAATATCAGCTTAGTTTTGACTGCGACATGGCACATTTTCGGATGTATTCTTTTTAAATTCGTTTTTCTACAAAACGGATTTATGTAAATATCAATGAGAGGTAGAGACAAAGTCTTTGTAATACCATTTAGACAGAGCAGTAGAGAAAGAGAAAAAGTGAAAGCACAGAGGACTAGATTGTAGATAGTCTGTGAGAGGATTGATATGCTCATAAGTATTGAGATTACAGATTGAATTCCATAGTGTAACCGTAAAGAGGGTAGTGAGAAGGGAGAAATCAATTTTATCAATTTTGAGTATTACTATTATAATTATAATCTAAAAACAATATTAAAACATTCACGTATTTAGCATTGCATATATAGGATTTAATTCTATGACTAGAATATAAATTTTGTATAGTCTTTCTCTATCGTTATCTTATTCTCCTATTTTATGTTTCATTCTTAATTTTGCATTTTCCTTTCATTTTTACTCATTATATTCAATAATATTTTCTGTGTATTATATAAATATACTCAATTTGCATTGCTATGGGTTAATATTTGTGTTTCCGTCACAGAAGTTACAAACATATTTGACGGAATATGCTTGTGTACAACTTTAATATTTATGTAAACATGATTCTGTTTAGAAAGACAGCGTTAAATAATTAAACGCGAATTAAGTACAGTTTACAGATTATTTTTTAAACAAACTGATGTGCGAAATTGATATGTGTCAACGTTAAGCACAAAGACATCCCCTTATATTTATGCTGGATTTAGAGAAAATAACAATCCTTTTTGAGATGCAAAACAATTTAAAGGTACATTGCTATGTATAATGGCAAAACGTTATCTGGAGCATCATCTTATAGATATTTCAAAAACGTGTAAAATGGTGCATTTGATCTTCAAAATATACGGATAGGCGTAGCAGATATCAAATAATAAGTATATCTACTGAATAAGAAAATAATAATGGTTCTACTAATTCTGCAACTAACAGGGAAACTTCTCAAATAACCAATACATTGTTTTACATGTACAGTTAATCATGTACAAAAGCAAAAGCTAAAACAAAGAGCACTTATTTTTCTTCTATTTTCAACTAGAAGAGAATCTCGGGTCTCTCAATTCTGTATGACAAATTATGTGACAGACCATGCCTTCACTTGGTGTTTGGGGAATTTGAAGTTGATAATTTTCCTGATCAATCTAGTGTCTTATTTCTCGTTAAACTTTCGATATTCCAATGCGAAATGCATGCATGTTGTATATGAGCTTTGGCATGGTGTGTTAATTTGTCAAACAATTGTCCTCGATTCCTCGGTATATCAATAAAATCGCCTATTCGGTTGTGATTTCATATTTTAATGATAGGCTCACAAAATAACAAAAAATATTAACTCCATTTTTTAAATTCCTTCGTGAAATTATATAAATATGTATATTAAAACGTTTTGTAAAAATTCATTTCAGAGTTCCATCAATGGCATTTTTCATACCCGATGAAATCTTAAAGCATTAAATTTTTTTTGTAAATCCTTACGACAAAAGTTTAAAATAGTAAAGTTTCCCGACTCAAGTTTTTTACCAAACTTTAATTCACCCAACCCTCGTCATACTCGTGCATATCATCTAGACACCTTCATTATCAAGCATGTTTATTTGTACAAATGTATGTTAAGTTATTTAATTGGCAGTCTGATGGGATGCATTTGGTGAGTACGAAAAACACAATAAAGTGAATTTGAATATATAAAAAACTTAAAGGCGCATCGATCACCATGCAGATAGTTTACCATTCCTTACTGCTGGCAATATTAGATGATCATATAGAAGTATGGTTATGGGTTTAATGTTGTTAGATAAGAAGACGATCTTACTAAATAAATATATTCGTCACACGTTGTGACGTCATATAACATTAACTAATCAAGATTATTAATTAATTGATTGATTAATACCCTGTTCTTTGTTGTTAGGACTGATACAATTTCTATGGAATGTCCTTGTGAATTACCGTCCGTGTGTAGACACATGAGGTTGTTTTGTGTATAAATACCTCTTGTTGTATTTAATTAACCCTGTACTGATTGATTTGCATTTCGACATTAGGTTCTCTCGGAAACGTCTGAACAACCCCCATGAGAATTCTGGCCATTTCTTTGTGGGTTAGACCCGTGCCTCGTGCACCTTTTAGCCCACTTGTGAGAAATAGTTCGCGTTCCTCCATTGCACAACTGAACTGCGCCCTCTGATAATGATGTCATGATTCACGTTGCCGTGAAATTGATTCGACAACTGCTGCGCGCGCAGCTGACAGGGAAATCGGAACAAGCGTCTGTCAATTTCATAGATATCGTGTTTGTAAATAAAAGTTTGCAATCGAGATGTTTTCATTTTATTTCATCATCTACATGCTATATGTTTACATATAACACTGACAACTGACAATAATATCTAGAAAAATATCGATTTGTTGAAAATTGTATTAATTGTATATCTGGTAATATTACAGTTTTATGTGATATTATTTTAACTGAGCTGGCAATGGTGAATAAATCATGTTGGATAAATAAGCATCTATAATTGAAATATATTACAATAAGACATAGAAATATGTATATTGTTCTGTTGAAAATGTAGTATGTAGTGTGCTTGAATATACATATATGTATTGGATTATTTATAAAAGTTTACTCTAGGAGCTTTAATGATTTTGTGCAATATTTCCAATCGTAAATTTTCGCCCAAATAATATTTTTGCACATGTCACTAGTGTAATATGACTTGGAGCGATTTTCATTGGCTGGAAATCCATTGTGACGTCAGACAGACACAATAAAATGACGTCAGGAAAAATTATGTGACGTAAGGATTACGAGGACGGCGGGACAAAATAGCGGCCTTTGCTGGATTTTCGGAATACATTTTGACGTGAAATTCTTTGTTGTGAAAGCATTTGTAGTCATGTGATAAAAAGTATCCTGAAGTTGTACCAAGGCTCGCAAAAATAAAAAACAACTTCTTAGACTTGTTTCATAAAATCTCATATGAAATGAACATTCATGTAAGATCCTATATTTTCGAAATATAAGCATGCCTTTATTAGTATACACTGTATGTGGGTACGTATTACTGATATCTAGCTCAAACGGTTATTTCCCACGAAACTGGGACAATGCGAACCCGCTGTATCTAGGAAATAATACACACTTTCCCCCACAGAACACAAAGCATACGGAGTCTTACATTTTCTGGCGTTTACTGGGTATTTTTTCAGCAATTAGTTGCTTAAAATATGTTTGTAAATCCCACTAACGACCAGACTCTCTCTGCTTGGATGGAATTGAAGCCGCGCATTATTGTCGCTTCGCTACCATCCAAAATAATTTTTCGTCTGAAGTCGACGCTACCTGATTGAAAAAGCAGACTCGGAACATCCCGGTTTTTACCGTAAAGTTTCAATTCTACCTTTGATGTGTACATTTGGGAGATATTTTGCTGAAATTTGATTCACCATCAGACGAACGCGCCTGTTTGCGCGTGAGCACGCGAGGTCATCATTCAAACCTCCCATGCTGAAGAGTTACAATAGAGTTGGGATCTCTCTCAGTATGCGATCATCGTTTTTGATCGGTTTGATTTAGATCAAAGTGCACAGATTGCCGTCAAATTGAATGGTAGATATATCAGAAGAAAATATAGAGAGTTGGAAACAAGCACAGACTTTTTCCTCATTTCCGCTAGAAAGCTGCTAATAGAATATCACATCAAGTTGTCATGTCAAGACGCCAAGACCTTTTGAAAAGACAGCTCAATTATATATAAAGATACAGTCACATTTAAATATGTGCTTCTCTAGAGTTTTCAACCCTGTGTCTGCTGACCTCTATATTTATAAGACAGTATTACATCGATGAAGCCTAAGACATTTTTAAGTTTAGACTTAACAAATCTCGGATGACTTAATGTTACAATTTTTTAAAAATATATAATTGGCTATACAAATGTAGTTAATTTTCTAACATGCTAAGATTTTATATATCCATGGGGTTAATGGGGAAAGGCAATATTGGCTATCAAAATTTTATGAAGAATAATTCTTGTTGCGGCCCTCATCACAAAGCAATAAGCAGTTTATCTTGAGAAAAATGTATTATTTGGTTTTGTTTATATAAGTTACTGATCATTTAGTAAGATGGCCAAGACATCTAAAACTACCGTTGTTTTATTAATTAATTAACTCACTGTGTTTTTACTCCTTTCTATGGCAGTAGATTTTACAAGTCATTTAAAGAAACTACCCAGCCAAATTTAAACTAGTTCAACTTACTCTGATCTATTCCAGTAGGAATTAAGAGAATAGTTCTGTTTTTGTGTTATTGTTTTTTTTTTTTTTCTATATTTTTGATATTCTGAAACCAACCAGACAGCAAGCGAAAAAAACACTAGCTAATAAACGCAAACTTCTCCGAAAAACTAATTTAAAAAAAATCAGGCATTAAATTACATAGGTTTCGTAAATTGTTTAACAAAAATGAATGATTTCTATGCAATTTATCAAACAAAGATTTTGTTTTAATTAATGTTACATATCTTAAGATGGCAATATGTACTTTCTCTATATCTGATGCACAAGTCTTTTATCGCCGAACTCCTTAACAGTTTTCTAACCTTTTGACCTTAAACCTACCGGCGCGAGAAAGCAAAACAGAAAATGCCATGACACTCATAATGAAAATACAAAGGTCTAGGAGATAGCAATACCAATTGTATTATTTTTATTTCATAAAATAAATAATTATATGGTAAATTGATATCATCATCAATCGCTTAACCTAATATCAATGTGCTGTGGCAGCTTACTGTAAGGCGAGTTTTGTTTTTGGTACAACGTTCGTGTGCAAAACATAAAATTTATCATCGTTATTTCCAAGAATAAAATAGAAGATAGATAAGGTGTTAAGGTATGTTATTGTTGGTTGTATACTTGTTATCTTTTTTACTTTTTAATTTTTATTTATTTCCCCGTATGCCATCGTGGAGAGCATTAAGTTAAGATGGTAATTTTACATATTTGTGATATAATCAAATAATTCAGGATACCAAATAAACAAAGTCTTGTCGTAAATACAATTAATTCTTAGTCCATAATTATCTAACTTAATTTTCACTAACGATGAGTGATCGAATGATCAAAATGCATCTATCAGTTTTGTTGCATGTGTACAAAATGTTATTTCAGTTCGAAAAAAATTAAATATATTAATTTCTTCATTGATTGATTCAATAAATACGTAAAATTTCTCATCCCTTGAATGTGTAGTATTGTTATCACCTCGTATACCCTTTATAGCTAGTCACTGTTACGTGATGTGTTTGTTGCAAGGATTTATAAGTATATACGTCCTTGGTTTGTTGGTAATCCATAATAGATCTGATGACAATAACAAATCACTAAATCGAGACGTCACACGCGCATTACTTGTTGTATTAATGTAAAAGTCAGTGAGGTTCAATTGTAAAGAAAACTACACTTACTTCATCATGTTCACAAGTTATAATTGAAAATGTGATGAGTTATGTTAAATATATCAAATACTGATATGATGCTGTCGACTTTGACCTGTTGCTCCACCGCCGACAGAGCATAAACGATATCCATCATTTGAACTATAACTTATGTATAATAGTGTTAATATGTGTCTAATTAACACAAAATGCATATGAAATATTTTATTTTCCTTTGTGTGCCTGCGCAATCAGTACTTCATTTCACACAGGGCATAGTGACAGAATTTTTTTTTTGTGGCGCAATTAATCATTTTTGATATTTTTATCTGGAATTAAAATAAAATGTTCAAATGTTTAAATGGTGGTAATGGTGTAAAGTAAATTACTTTTGTACTTGAGGAAAAATAGTAATCCGGCTACTCCTGTTTTTGATAGGGAAAAATACCATTTGTTGGCGGTGGAGCATCTTTAAGTTGTATAGAAGATGTAATATTTTGCAGTTTTTTTAATTTGATGTCGCATGTGTATTTTTACGATCACACACGATCTTTTTCAGACATTGTTTGTGGAAATCGAAGTGGTAGGAATTCCAAGAGATCGATGATGATATGATGAGGTCATGTCTAATCACAAAAAACACATACGATGGCGAGAAGTTGTACTTGGCGAGTATTGGACGCTGACCAGTATCCTTTCTGTCATGAAGAAAATGTTTCAGAATAAATGAACTACATTTTTATGATACACATGTCCCGCTTATATATAGTTATTGTAAACCGTTACTTAATATTCAACTATAGCATTGATAACATTATTTTATTTTCGAAACAGCACATCCCCTTTTCTCCCTCGTCTACTTTTATTAGTGTTAATAATGCATTACTACTTTTCTTACTTTTCCCCACATAATATAATGGGCTATTTTCTCAAATTCTATTTTAATTCTAAATTTGTTTTTATTTTTGTTGTATAAATATATTTTGCCTATACAATCTTTTTGTTTGCATAATTTGATAAAAAAATTGCTCTACAACTCTATCTATGTTCCCGTAAAATGTTATGTTACAACAGTTATTGCGTTTTATTCAACTAACCATCTTCACATGTCAAGGCAAGATGTAATTGGTAGGCGAAGGTGTCAACTAACATACGCATTAATTGCTATAATAACCACACTGTATATTATCATACTTAGAGTATACTGTTTGCTATTTCTGTATATGTACTACTGATATTCTATAAACTATCCATAGCATGAAAAAAGTATTATTTATCTTTGACGACTTTCCTTTGTTAATGTTACAACCCTACATGGAAATCTCGGGGCCAAGTATTTATGGTAGACCTAATATATTTAAAGCATACAGCAGTTAAATAATCATATTAGTTTTCTTCTATTCACTTTCCCAACACTTGAAAATTGTATTGAAAATTTTGACTATCAAAAGAATGAATATAGGCCTTAAAATCTTTCTGGTGTAAACACTTAATTACTGAAGTTTAGATATTCGTTGATATGATGTAGTTCCGTTAACTGGCTTTTTTCAGAACAAAATTACTTTTACCAATATCCTATTCACAAAATGTAAAATGTTTACAAAAATACCGTATGTTTATTTCAATTTACTGTCACGTGATACATGTATATAACAATATATTACTTAATAATGTATAACAGAACATATTTCACGTGCACTTGTAACATGTCCTAGCTACATTTGTACTTTCTGTGATTGATTTCCCATTAAATCGGGATCCCTTCATTTTAAAAATCTTGCTTATTGTGACCTGGTTATTGAAAAGGAGAATGGTACAAAAGGCATTTTGAAGGATATTTTTTCTCTCTCTTTCTCGTTTCAACATTAATAAAAAAAGTTTTGTGATTTTCAAAAGATAATTGTCTCTATTTGTAGCAAGTTACCATATAAAAAATATGTCAAACCATTAGACTTCTATTTTTTTTATGCACTATGTCGGCCATTTTGAAAAAAAGTGCATTTCTTACATATTGTGGAGAGATAAAATTTCGTCCTAATTTACTTCAATATTTTCACTTGAATCACCTTTACGACAACAACAGTTTTACCTATATCACGTTTTTTATGTAAATCTTTTAAAGGTTCACTGTGATGAACATATATATTAAACATTTCAGTGTGAAATTATAACATATTGGGCTATAATTTTCACATTTTAGTGAAGTTAATGTAATTTTAAATTTTCTACCGGAAATGCTGAAAAATAAATTTTGTTTCGGGACAAAAAATCCATAGTTTTATGATTATTTCAGAAACAGCAACTTGTTTTCTTTTGAACTGCAAACTTTTAGAAAAAAGTTTATCATCAGAACGTTTTTCTGCGAAGCTTTGGATGTGTAAAGTCATTAAAAAAAAACCCAAAAACTAGGAATTTTCGTTTTCAAAATTTAGGGGGGGGGGGGGGTTAGTCCATTCAGTATAATGGGTTGACTGTGTTATATTATTATTTTCTTAAAGAAAACATTGTTTTTGAGCTTTGTTTTTATTTTGCAAATATTCATACATATTAAACAACCAATTTGCAAAAAGTACCTTTAATTCATAATAGTGCAAAAAGAAGCAAATCACTTTTTTCAACTTTATCTAAATTAGAAAAAAATTAAGTCATCAGATGAAAATTGACGTTTCACCAGAGCAGATCCTTGACACTTTAAGCGTTCCATTGGACTAAATAAAAAACTATACTTTATTTGACATCAAATGCATTGAATGAGATATCTTTAACGTTTAGCGGGAAAATAAATACGAAACAATGGTTGTAAAATAAATTTGGCTTCTTGTTTACTTACAAAATGGCGGCGCCCACGAAAACACCTTCTTGTAAAATTGGTCCATCTATTTTGAATGCAGACCTCTCTGATCTAGCATCAGAATGTCAGAGAATGATGGACAGCGGTGCAGATTATTTGCACTTAGATGTGATGGACGGACAATTCGTCCCTAACTTAACATTTGGTCATCCTGTTGTAAAATGTCTCCGACCAAAACTTCCTGGAGTTTTCTTCGATATGCACATGATGGTTCAGAAGCCTGAGCAAGTGAGCTTTGTTTTTATTTAAACAAATAAATAATGGAATAAGTTTATTCGAATACTGAAAACTCTTATCAATACTTTATGAGCATGCGTTTGACCTAGTTTGATCCCAGTGTCTTGTGTACAAAATATGTACATGTTTCGCAGCACGTTTCATCAAATATTTGCTTCAATTCACAAATCTATCAATGGATTCCACGATATTACGCAATACAAAACAGCATTAGAGATGAAAAGCATGAGATAGAATCTGTTAGCAAACATGGTCCTTTACATTTATTGTAAATTACTAGCCTACATTGTAAATCATCCTTTAAGCAAATATATGTTCCGAGTTATCTCCCTTCCATCGTGTTTTAGTGGATTGAAGGAATGCATGATGCTGGTGCCGACCAATACACATTCCATTACGAGGCGACAGAGGATCCAGCAGGATGTATCAGAAAAATCAGGGAAACAGGGATGAAGGTAATAAGTTGTATCAACAGTCTGTATACATGTTAAACCATTGTTTCAATTCTTCACTAAATGTTTTGAGTTATATTGACCGCTATATATATATCTACGCATAAAAATGTATGGGTAAAAGAAGTAATACCAACAGTTATTTTCCATATAGCACTGGATCCTTATAAACATATGTCTGTAGGATACGAATTACTTATTATTTTTATGTGTATATATAGTAGGAAAAAGAAGTTATTTTAAAAGTGGGGACAAAAGATTGTCGAATTTCGAGGCGATCTGCCCCTTTGTCAAGACACAAGAAGAACTTGACAAAGAGGCAGATCGCCTCGAATAAAAATGTAATTATACTGTTCACTTAATATAAGGACATGCCATGTTTAGGAAGTGGAGGGAAAGCCGGATAACTCGGTGAAAAACCATCACCCAGCGGTTAGTACCTTGCAAGTGATTGTTTTAGTGAGGAATCTACCTTTGTTTTAGGCTGGGATTGGCATCAAACCTAACACTCCCGTGGATGTACTAGTTCCCCTAGTCGACTTAGTGGATATGGTCCTTATCATGACCGTAGAGCCAGGATTTGGTGGACAAAAGTTCATGCAAGATATGATGCCAAAGGTAAACAAAAAAAAAAAAAGTTTTCAGAAATAAGTGAAATAAGCATAAATAATTTCTCTATAGATTATTTACTTAAACTCATTATAATTCTCTTATTGACCAGGTTTTTACGGCAGTTTCATACATCATTACATGGAACTATGAACTGCCTTTGATGCAGTATTTTGAAAGTTTAAAAAAATGATGACTTTTATATAATAAATATATGTAGATATTCTCAATCTGTACCAGGTATAGGCTTTTATTATAATGTTGTGTTTGTGTATGATATATATGACATGTATACTGTAATGATTTTTTTTTCAAGGTTCAATTTTTAAGAGAGAATTTCAAAAGTGTAGATATCGAGGTTGATGGAGGAGTCAGCCCTGCAACCATTCAGCACTGTGCGGAGGTAATATATGGTGAGGTCTGATCCAGGAATATATTTCTCGATCTGTTTGTCAAAATCATATTTTGGATGTGTATACATGTTACAAACAAAAACAGGGGATTTTTTTTGTGCAAAGGCAAATAACTCTGATTGTGACTTCAATATAAATGTAGTGGTACTACAATAATGTCTGTTTCTTTTTTTTACATAGGCGGGTGCAAATATGATAGTGTCTGGGAGTGCTGTAGTGAAGAGTGACAATCCAAGGGAGACAATGCGACATATGAGGAACATTGTTGATGACTCTATACAGAAATCTATGCTGGAAAGATAATTCATTGTATATGTGTTTTACAGATATATGAAAATGTGATAAAAGTGCTAAAAATGATTTTCTGTTAAATACTTTGCTATTAGCTATTTTGATCAAAAGTCGAAGTTATATATGTGGTAGCAGAGCTTTGATTTATTGATCATTAGCACAAGATATTTAGTACAATGTAGCTCAAAAAGTCTGCTCTTGAGTTTGAATTAATTGTATTATCAGTTTGTATGAACCTCTGGCTGGCAGCTAAATTCCTCTCCCCACTCCCCATGTTAAAATAGTGGTGAACTTAACAAAACTCTAGATCTATTTCAATGATTGATAGTACAATTGGCAGGTGCTCAGTAGAACTTGGATACTTGGATTGTAAAAATAAGAAGGAGTTTTGATTGGATCAATCGTCACAGACCAGATGTAATAGCTCAAATGTTAGTATATGTCAGATAGGAGCTGGCATTTCTTGGGTTTAAATCTAAATATGGCAATGTTTTCTTCTGTTATAATATCATCGTGTAAAGGAATCCTGTTTTAATTAAATTAAAAATGGCCAGTTGTTTTGTATAAAATTGTATGCCTACATGTAGGTAAATGTTCATCATAATGGTCAAATTAAAAAAACAATTGAACAATTGCTATTTATGTGAATTATGCCAACAACTAAGAATACATTCAAATTTTTATAGTGTAACATTAATTGACTCATGGAATGTTTTTAATGTGAATCTCAATGACTTTTATATTTATTTTTAATATTTGTGATATAAAAGCCTACTTTCATGAAGCTTACAAATACTTTGCATTACAATCATAACGCATCTGACCTCTTGGAGTTACTTCCCCTTGTTTCGCTCCGTAACAGCTGTTTAAGGGATGAGTAGAGGTACCTTTATAATTTCTATAATACAAGAGAAGTGATAATGGCTAACTGTGATGTATAACAGGAGAGCTGTGAAAAGATACGAGAAGTTGTATTAACTTAATAACCAGATATACTATATAGCCAGGAGATTAACTACTGTATAATGTGAGTACCATCGGGGTAAAGGGTATTTAAGTTTAGAGTTCATTTATGTACTTACTGTATATATATAATGTACTAATATGTGTTTTTGCAGCTAAGAATTAGTTGTTCCCTTTTTGAGAAAAAATTGCCATGTTTATATATTTTGTTGAAAGATTTATATATACCGGTATGTGTATCTCTTCTGTGTATAGAGATTTGGATTAATTCTCACTGATATAATATACAATGTATATTGTAAAATAACTAGTATCCCTTTGTTTATGTGGTCTGTTTACATAAAACAATTCCTACGTGTATATCGCATACCATTTATAATTTATGTATACAAATTCATATCTTTAGAAATCCAATCAGAACCTTGATTTGTTCTACAGATTTCTGAGTTTAGTATTTGTTTTGTTTTTCCGGGTTTTTTTTATTACTTGTTCCTGTAGTAATGGTTTTATAGTATTATAATATCATAATAGCATTACTATTAGCTTATGTCAGTGAGCTGCTGTAAACAGATTACAAAAAAAAAAAAAAATCCTATCGTTACAAAATTTCAAATTGTTTTGGGTGATAATTTAATTGTTTCAGATATGTTAATTGATACACCTTTTAGTGTATTTTAAGCACCCATGAATTTGTGCAGTGTAATTTTTATAGGTCTGCATGGTCTTTCCATAAGAAATTATTTTTATTTTGCCTTTTTCAAAGAGGCCGCAGTGGCCGAGTGGTTAAGATGTCTCAACATATTACCACGAGCCCTCCACCTCTGGGTTGCAAGTTTGAATACCATGTGGAGCAGTTGCTAGCTACTGATCGTTGATTGGTATTTTTTCTCCATGTACTCTGGCTTTCCACCAACAATCCAGGCACGTCCTTACATGACCCTGGCTTTTAATACGATATAACCAGTAAAACCATGATTTTCAATATGTATTTCCTGGCTTCTTCGAATAAGGATACCATATAGTCCAGGGGTGTAGAGATTGTAAGTGATCGAAACCTCTGAAATATCGAGAATGAATCAAATGTGGATATTGCTAATGTTACAGATTTAGTATATTTTATTGAAAGTTTTGGAAAAAATGTGTATGCTATCAATGATAAAATCCATTGCTTTATGTATGAGGATTTTCCTATTTATATAAATCATAAATTTTATTTATTGCCATGCGTAGAGGAAACATCTATACCTGTTAAAACCAATAGGACAGTCTATTGTAATTGATATCTTCTTACTCCAAAAACTTAGGAAAATTATAAAGTATTTCATTATGAAATGTTAGTTAAAAAAAATCTGTTCTCATGGAAATGTTTGATGAATGAAAAAAACCGAATATTAAATTAAGAAATATATTTCAAACATAAATAAATCATTTATAGTTAATTAAGCTTTAATAACAGCAGATGAGTTTCCTTTATCTTACAGGTACTCTTAAAGAATGAAGTTTTAGTAATCAGTAAGAAACTAATTTCTGTGTTGTTTTACTTGTTGTAAAGGCCTTAATTATTTTCCATTTTACAGATACTGTAAGAACAAATAACTGTTAACCATGGTGCCAGTCGTTGTTAAAAAACAACCAAACATGTATTCAGTGATGATGTTGTTGATATTGATAATGATGATGATGATGATGACATATTTTGATTTTACTTTGGTGCAAAAACAAATGAATATGGAATACTGTCCAGAACATAATAGTAGGTCTATGTTGCAAAATATTTGTTAAATTTCACAATAAAATGTCAATTTATACAGTTGAAAAATGTATATTTGTTATTTTTTGCTTCAACCGGAGGAGAGAGAAAATGCTTGTCGCCCATAACTAGATTTCTCAATGTTTATAATTTGGTCCAACAAACTTTCAGACTACTATTCGTGATATACATCCCTGGACTGACTATCTCGTAGTAAAACTGGAGGCAGTTCAGGAGAACAAAACCCACCAATCACAGGCTTGAAGATACTTCCTTTGGCGAGCGACGCCCAACTTCAAAGCAACACAGTCAATCACAGTGTACCGTTATATAATTCCTTTGACGTACATCAAAGGATCAAATTACCTGTGTCTTACGTTGCCTCCAGTTTTACTATGATATAGTCCAAGGGTGGATATAAAGTCAGTGATAGTAACCCCTGGAGTATCGAGGGTTGTGTCAATATAGTCTTCATATTTAAAGACAATTTTAAAGTCACGTTTATTTTAGATACGTGTTGTTATGCAAACTTTTTCTAACTTATAATTCCAAAAAGCAAAACCGAATTTGACCTTATTTGTTTAGCTGCTTTCATCAATGAAACGTGTGTATAAACGTCATGTACGATTTATGAAACATTGATCATAAAAAATTTTGTTCAATGATCTCTAACTCAATCTTGGAATGTGCTTTCCTAGAAAATGAAATAAAAACGAAAACTCAAACATATGGATTTAACGCTACGTTCAGATAAATATTTCAATAACGCTTGAGATCGGATAGATTCCCTAAATGTTCATTACCCTGACGAAGTGATTGTCGTCCAGTGCCGATGTCTAACATTGATGTCTTCTAAAGTCATATGTGCTATAACGATTAGATAGATATGATCAGATTAGAAGAAGAAAAACGTCATTGAAGTCCGCACCTATTGATGAAATAAACAGCTGCAGAGTTTATTAAAAGCAAAAGACAAACATCTTTGATGCTTTAAAAGCACAAACCTATCAAGGGTTAAATATCTTTCAAACTGGGTTTCCGTGCATTTCGGGTAACTTGATATGGATAACAATACAACCTTTACAATGTAGAGATCATTGCACAATATCTTTAAGACACCGTAAAATGTGAAATAAGATCGCAGACCATTGCGAGTCTTCATAGTTTGACCATATGTACGCGCATTACTGCATAGCAAACGTGACTATGTTATTTTCGTTTACCAGTATTAACCAAATAAAACGAAGGGAAGTTCCTCTGGTAGACCAGTATGTAATAGTTTTTCCAACGCTATCTAAGTAGTTGGGTTATAGAATTAAGTCCGTGTATTTGTAAGTATTGCAATTCCTTGAATGCTGATAACTGTTGGTGCTAAAAATTGTTCTTGATTTGCCTTTGCACACTTACATATATATAGTGATGTATAGTTTAGTATATAGTTACTTGGCTGATATTGTCCTTGAGATAAAGGTTTGATAAACACAATTTTATAGCGTGAATGTCCATTATTACAGTACGTCAGTCTTATCTGTGAATGCCCTACCTTGGACAGGTTATATACGTATACACTACCAAACATGATGTCTAGTATACAGTTGGTTTTGTTTCTGTTACTTCTTTGCATACGAGGTAAATATGGCGACTAATACCTACTATACTGTATGTTATTTATGGTAGTATCATCCTGCAGAAATAGCGAATAATCCATCTACTTTATATCAATATACGTTCCACATCTTACATTATGTAAGTAAAACCGAGTATCTGAGATAGTTTAAACATTTTTACATAAACTTTTGATAAAATCATTCTGATTTTCATAAATATTGATTTCCCTGTTAACTAAACACTCTGGAACCACAGTTTGTGTTCGTTCATCTTCTATATATCCTTCTACTTACCATCTGCTCCAAACACGGATGCCAAAACAAGGTCACTGTAATGTGTGTAAATTGACCTTTGACCTACATAATGTCTGTTTTCTGCACTATTTACCCCTAGAATTCCATATCATCTCGCGGTGACCTAGATTGTAATGTACCAAAAGTAGGTTACAGTGATACGTGTTTTTGATGTTTACCTATATCATATAAAACATTTTTCTGTGTGGTGGTACATGTATATTGCATTGTGTTCCAAAAGCAGTTATATGTAATTGAATGTTAAATCTTTATATTTTGAATATTTCCCACTAGATTATTTTTGCTGTCATACAGGTGTCTAGGTGATACGGTATGTTATGGAAGTCTTATTTGTCTTTTTTATTTGTAACCAATTCTAAACGACACTTCGTCATGTTAGTAAAGCATTTATGCATACTATTTAACTAACACCATATATACATGGATGCATTGCATTATATTTGCTACAGAGATTTCCTCCTGTGAGAATGGATGGGAGTCATACGACGGACATTGCTATATGTTTGGTGATGTCAAGGTGTCCTGGGCTGTAGCATCGGTACGTCACCTATAATTCATTTTCTTATAAAGCTTTGCAGATTGTTATAAATCCATAAGACTGTCGAATTATTTACTATAAAAGTAAACCCTGTACAAACTGGTGTATACAACTTTATAAATGTATTGCTATTTTGCAGGCGATATGTAAATCGTACGACAATGCCCACCTGGCTGTTATTCCTAATTCTCACGTGGACAACTTCTTACGTCAGTTAGCCATGCGATATGCATGTAAGTATCGGAGAAACTAAAGGCTAATGTGAGTATGGATTGGAAGGATGGGTTTGTCCATTGTTAATAATTATATACTCCTCGTAGAAGGAGCTATTTGATGTCTTTGGCAGTATGTTAAAGTGATATAACACTATAGGATAGACTAGAGTTTCTACTATCGCAAGGAGACTTAACATGGATATACAGCAGTCACAATTATGCTTACATGAAGACCGTCACAAATAAATTGTGGAATGTTGTACAAACTCATCCAACTAAATCAAATCATTTATTGACTTAATGCTTTACAGACCATCAATATACAAACAAATGCACATGGCTTACGAGATTTGCTAATCCAACAAAAGAAGTTATCTTTTTATATTATCTTTAATATTTTCCTGTATACTCAGTTCCTATTTATTTCTCTACCAATTGTAAGTAATAAACATACACTAGATTACATCATCAGTGCAAATATAAGATCTAGACCAAGGTAGACAATTTGTTTGTTTGTTATTAGATGGACACAAGGAGATGATCCATTACTGGCTGGACGGAAGTGACGCTGTGATTGAAGGAGACTGGATCTGGACAGAGAGTGGACAACGAATCTCCTACACACACTGGAATCACGGCGAACCAAGCAACTCAGAAAGTGGTACCGATGACTGCTTGGCAATGCACAGTCAGATGGGATTCCGATGGGACGACCTTCCTTGTCTGTATAAAGCAAGGTTTATTTGTGAGGCAGGGTAGGTTGTTGTCATTTACAGTCCCTCTTAATATAGTAAACGTTTATAAATGGTTCAGAAATTGATTGTTTAATTTTGCATATCACCAATTGTAACCCTTCTTAATACTTGTGTCTATAAATGGTTCAGAAAATTGATTTGTTTAATTTTGCATATCACCAATTGTAACCCTTCTTAATAGTTTGTGTCTATAAATGGTTCAGAAAATTGATTGTTTAATTTTGCATATCACCAATTGTAACCCTTCTTAATAGCTTGTGTCTATAAATGGTTCAGAAAATTGATTGTTTAATTTTGCATATCACCAATTGTAACCCTTCTTAATAGCTTGTGTCTATAAATGGTTCAGAAAATTGATTGTTTAATTTTGCATATCACCAATTGTAACCCTTCTTAATAGCTTGTGTCTATAATGGTTCAGAAATGTGTTTAATTTTGCATATCACAATTGTAACCTTCTTAATAGTTGGTGTCTATAAATGTTCAGAAAATTGATTGTTTAATTTTGCATATCACCAATTGTAACCCTTCTTAATAGTTTGTGTCTATAAATGGTTCAGAAAATTGATTGTTTAATTTTGCATATCACCAATTGTAACCCTTCTTAATAGTTTGTGTCTATAAATGGTTCAGAAAATTGATTGTTTAATTTTGCATATCACCAATTGTAACCCTTCTTAATAGCTTGTGTCTATAAATGGTTCAGAAATTGATTGTTTAATTTTGCATATCACCAATTGTAACCCTTCTTAATAGCTTGTGTCTATAAATGGTTCAGAAAATTGATTGTTTAATTTTGCATATCACCAATTGTAACCCTTCTTAATAGTTTGTGTCTATAAATGGTTCAGAAAATTGATTGTTTAATTTTGCATATCACCAATTGTAACCCTTCTTAATAGCTTGTGTCTATAAATGGTTCAGAAAATTGATTGTTTAATTTTGCATATCACCAATTGTAACCCTTCTTAATAGCTTGTGTCTATAAATGGTTCAGAAAATTGATTGTTTAATTTTGCATATCACCAATTGTAACCCTTCTTAATAGCTTTGTGTCTATAAATGGTTCAGAAAATTGATTGTTTAATTTTGCATATCACCAATTGTTACCCTTCTTGATAGTTTGTGTCTATAAATGGTTCAGAAAACTTATAGTTTAATTTTGCATATCACCAATTGTAACCCTTCTTAATAGTTTGTGTCTATAAATGGTTCAGAAAATTTTGTGAAGATAGTTTTTGTAATTAAAATCAATTATCTATTAATGTATAATTTGAAATTTACACTTTAATTGTTGTAATCATAAATCAATAACCTTAACACCAGGACATTTCCCGTGGGATCGTTCTATTAATTAGCATATCAATCACACAGGTTTCTCTGTTGATTTAGGTGATATCAATGTGTTGTTGCGATGTTAACAATGTCATAGACAAATTTTTCTCCCTTGCTTGACAGGGTTATCCTGTGGTTACTAGGGAAAAGATAACTCTGTCTTTTACCGGGGTAGGGAAAAGACAGCTCACACGCGCTAGACAGTGACGTCATCAATACAAGCGGTGACCATTTTTACGCACAGCGACGTTCTTCACCGTTTCTCATGAAAGTATGAGAGAAAAATAATCTTACATGGGCCTGTCAGGTGGACAGGGATATCTCAACCCTTGTGAAAGATTTTGACCATCAACCCTCGGCATCCTCGGGTTGACCAGCCAAAATCTTTCACTCGGGTTTAGATTTCCATGTCCACCTAACAGGCCCATGTAGGATTCTATTAATCTGTTTGTTTACAAGTAAGAATAACGTTCCTTAATTATTCCATTCGAGAATACACAGAATAGTTGTGAAAGTAAGAAGTCGTTTATAGATAAAAACAATAAAGAATAAGAATATTCGTCGGGAACAAGGAAATTACAAGGATTATGGATGAATTGGATGGGTGTGACTACCTTCTGAAGAGGAACATTTTCTTCAACAAAATCACTACATACATATGTGGGGAGCGTGTCCACAATCAGCAATCCTGCTACGCGGATTTACACACAGACAATTTTTAAAGGGACAATTCATTCAGGCTAATTCTTTTACATAACCAAGAAGCAAAATATGGCATAAATGTATTGTTTTACATTTCTTATGAAACATATAACATAAAATATTGACAAATTCCACGTCATTGTTTAGTATTTTTATCTATACCGTTGTAATTATAAATCGTTGATCAATACGATTCAGCAGGTAAAATATGTTCGCTGTATCTATACCCGAGCCAAAGTCGCGCACGGTTAAACAAATGAACTGCATAACCACTGAGGAGGTGATAAAATGATTTTTTAGACGAGCCAATTCACCTAATAAGGTAAACACACTATTGTCAGGGCGATTTGAGCAGTTCTAGACAAAAGTAGCATTACTCTACGAGCAAGGGACGGGGTTCGGCATACAAGATGTTCGACCACAATGTGTAACTGATCTAATTTTCATTAGAACTGGGTTTTTTCCGATATATGTACAAATTTTAATGTTCTTTTAGCCTGAATTGTTCCTTTAATGCCTTCATGGAATTAAAACAAGTATTGAGTTTACGTTTGTAGCAGTTCAAAAATAAGGTATTGATCTGTTTTACATGTCAGTGGACACTGGACACAACTCGGTTAATGAATCAATCAATATCACGTCCTCACTTGTATTATAGACATAAATAAATTGTATATCAAGTGTAAACAAATGCCTTTGTCGTATATACTATATAATATACTTACACAGACCAGTACAGCTTTATACTTATTTTTTATGCTAAATCCGACTTTCTGATTGGCCTATTTTTTTCTTCATACTACTATGAAGATAAATCCGACAATAGCGCGAAAACTCGACGTTTTCATGTGCCATCGACGTTGCATTTTGACATGGAAAAATATTTCCTTGAGAAATCATTGGAATCGTACGTGTATTTTGTTAAATCAAGTCTAAAAATAATTAGAAGCATCAATGAAAGTAAACTTTGTTGACAAAATCGTTAATACCCAAAATAGACGTTGTGAATTGATTTTGAAAAGAAATCCCATAACTGACTTTTTTTTCGAATAGCCTAAAAATAATTATTAAGTATTCGTTTGCCAACTTTAGTGAGAATTCGCTATCCGTTTCAGACAGTTTTTTCTTAGCCCTATGGATTTAAAAAAAACCCAGCGACATAAATGCTTAAAGCATTCGGTTTAAAAAAAATGAACTCTGGAAATATCAAAACATTTATTACAGTTCATGACATATACATTCACTGGTATAACTGTTCAATAGCCCGCCCTGACAATGAATACTTCTATAAAAGAAATATTTTTATATGTTAAACCCGAAATTACGTACACACTAATGTGTCATATCATACAATACCATAATGAATAAAAATTTCACTATTTATTTCTTTAATTAAGCTAATAATGCTTTGCACCTTCCCCGATACTCCAGGGGTTCCGATCACTTAATATCTCTACATCCCTTGACTCATAGTAAAACTAGAGGCAACAATTTTTGAACAACCGAGCCCTGTTACTGTTGTGTAAGAGGTTATGTCGAGCGTTAGATGGTATTAATATCCAGTTAAGAATATAAAACTCTTTCATATGTGGATATAAAGGATAGGGATATTCTACCCGAGGGTCACAAAATGTAGTAAAACCCGAGGCTTGCCGAGGGTTTTGCAACATTTTGTGATCCCGAGGGTAGAATATCCCTATCCTTCATATCCACTTATGAAAGAATATTTTTCTTTCATACCTCGACCTTTTATTGCAATTTTACAACTATAATATCCCGCCATTTTAAAATAAATTCGAAGAAATCCACGACTGGAAGTCAATTTTCCATACATGAAAAATTACGTGATATTTTCAACACAATTTCCGTTGTTTGCATCTTTTATAGTAAAACCAGTCATATTTGTGAAACAAATGTTAATATTTTACCGAGGAAATAGATATTTTGTTGACGCCGTGACGTCACGAGGCTTTATTGCATGGGTAGCCATGCAATACAGCCTCAGGCGACATGAGTGTATTGCCCTGGACCAGCCAGTATTACACGTGTAGGTATGAAAGAAAATACTATTTTATGTATCGTAAATATCACTTCAAATGCGGAAAGTGTTTAACAATATGCGAATATATTGTACATACCTTTTTCATTTATGGCCGCCTTTACGTTTCATCTAGGATTTTGTTATTATCTCGCCTGTCTGACCTAAATACTTTTGAGACTACAAGTATATAGTGTATGTACTTTTATCACAACCCTGCACTATTGCACTGCGATTTCGTCTTATCATTGAGCTTGCCTCGGACAGACCACACAACGCGACCAGAGATGATGCACCAATTGCTGTTTGGTCTTTTTATGCTCGTCCTTTACTCGCATGGTAAATATGTCTGAAAATCATAAAAATCAAATGAAAATTCGATTTTCAAAAAATCAAATTATTTCACTTGATTATAAGTATTTTCGCATTTATGTATAAGTATTTAACTACTTTTAGAGAGAGTTTAAAGAATGACAAATAAAAAGTGAGAAAAGGCAAAATCAATTGCTCGCGTTATTCTTTACTCAAATACTCTATATTACTTGTTACTATAATAAACAGGCAATATTTACTAATTTGAAATTGCCCAGAATTGACCAGAATTACATGTTAAAATTCTGACCTGAAATTGACTTAAAAGGAACAGAAAAAACAATTTTAAATTAAAGATGAAAATTCCCTCAGATCAAATTCTGCTCAAATTCATATGAAATTCTCGTCAATTTCGGGTAAGATTTTTAACCTGAAATTAACTATTTATCTCTTTTTAGGTCATTTTGACCATACAAACCTAGTTTTTTTTCGTGTCATTTTCAGATCAATTTCAATGTCAATAAATTTCCTGGTAAATGGTTCACTTTAAATTTCAACACAGTATTCATAGAATTTGAGCTGAAAAACAACCGGGAAAATCGTAACCTGCATTTAAGGTCAAGAATTCTTAACCTGTAATCAGGTTAAGGAATATTTCCTGTGTAGCATGAGAAAATAATGAATGTATAATGAATAAACATAACTAAAAAGAGAAAAGGATATATAGCATGATTCCAATATCCAGTGATTGGTGAAACTTCGGTCGTCAATATGTATATACCATTTTGTGTTATATTATGAATAATGAGATGGCTTCACGTAAGTTGAAATACTAGTGCCCAATCCATTGTATACAAAATATCACAATACAATAAGTTTAAATAGAAATACCCATAACTAACATACATGTAATTAGCAAGCTTCTGTGTTTCATAAATGCCATCAGTGATAGGATAGTTAGGTACACAATGTAGCTGCATCGTATGACCAATTTGTAAGTGTTCTATTTATAGAAATTTCTTCATGTGACAATGGATGGCAGACGTACAATGGGAATTGTTATTTTCTCGGAGATTACGAAGTGACCTGGGCCACAGCATCGGTAAGGTGATACCTCAGTACATTAGGCTTTGATTGATTTATATGGTGATATAAGGTTTCTTTTTAATTTGTATTTCAGTTTATTTTGATCATAATCTTTGGTATATTGAATTATATTGTCTCACCTTACACTTAATAATTTAATCAATTTTATTGAAAAAAATCATTTTTGTGTATTTGCATATCTTATAACATTTGTTGCTATGTACATTTAAACATTATTATGGTTCATTTTACATATTGCAGTCGATATGCAAATCATTTCACAATGGACACTTGGCTGTTATCAGAAATTCTGACGAGGACAACTTCTTAAGACAGTTAGCAACACTATACACCCGTAAGTTTCACGAATCAAATACTATCTATAATTATCATTATATGATATTTGCAATAACTTACAAGGCTGATGACAAAGCTATTGTGTCGGTAAGGCATAGCTACACTGAGAACATCTGACTGCATTTTTCACGTTCATAGTGAAATAAAGGTATGTTAAGACATTACTTCGTGTTTGAAGTTGTGTTTTCCATGTAGAAAATTTATTTAAGAATATATTGGTATTAAATATGTACATATTTAACCCGGTACACTAGTGACCTTTGTAGATTCCCTTGTCCTTTTATATAGTATATATACACATGTACACACATCAGATTTCTCACAATCTACGTTACCAGTCTCTGTGGTTTTATTGTCATACATATGTACCTTTAATAGTGTATATTCATATCATTACTGAAAATACTTTATAGCAAATGTATCCCACCAATGGTCTTTCTTGACTGATATGTTTAATGTTTTCTTGTTCAGTTTCATGCAAAAAAAGTGAAGGGAAAACTTGTCTGTGCGGGGAAGTCGGAAATTATATTGTTTAAATGTTTATTACATTTCATGGCATTGAACTTAATAGAACATGTGT
Source organism: Argopecten irradians (assembly GCF_041381155.1). Classification (NCBI taxonomy): domain Eukaryota; kingdom Metazoa; phylum Mollusca; class Bivalvia; order Pectinida; family Pectinidae; genus Argopecten; species Argopecten irradians. The sequence continues at coordinate 24,567,567 of NC_091137.1, read as the reverse complement.
CTTCAGTTGGCAAATAATGGATCTTACATGGGTGGCTATGTGATATGAAATTTATCAAACGAATTTAATAATTTGATATGCCACGGAACTTAAAGCGAGTGGCATAACAAATTATTTTATGAGTTTAATTTATTGAGTTCGAATGTGACGTTTCCGTTTACTGAGGCAATCATGCGAGCCATACATATATTATGACGTCAAAATTACATGTGACGTCATAATTGTGTTATTACACATGTGTCTTACGATATTTACGACATAGTATGACATTGCTGGACGGGCCAGTTATGTGATAAAGACATATTTGTAACGTGTGTTTTTGTTAGTGATATGTTTTTTGTTCATTATCATTATTATAACTAACTAGTTTCAGAAGGACCAATAAGAAGCTATATGGTGTACCGTTTTTTGATACACTTTACAAAATCCTATATTTTGCGTTTCTATAGAATGTTATTTTGCTGCATGATTTGCCGAGTCAATTAATTATACCACTGAGTATACACAATGCAGTTTACCATCAGATCTCTTTTCCTGATAGGAGGAGATAGGGGATTGTAAGCTTCTGGCTGGATGGGAGTGATTCTCTCATTGAAGGGGATTGGATCTGGGCAGAGAGTGGACAACATATGCTATACACAAACTGGTACCCAGGAGAACCGAGCAATTCGAGACATGGAACTGATGACTGCTTAGTCCTCTATAGTCCTATGGCATTCGGATGGGATGATCAGCCATGTTCTCGTCTTAACAGATTTATTTGTGAAAGATCTTAACATATTTATTTTTGAAAGAAGGTAGGTCAGGGAATGTCACTTTAAATATTACCATCAAGCTTGAAACGTGCTATTGTATTGGCCTAATATTTTATGCGGTAATTTCATAAAAATGACATCGCATTTTGTATTATCGCCTCCGACTAGCTGTTGCAATAAATACAATGTCTGAGAAGAAGTATTCTATAAAGTTTGAATTTCACAAAATAAGATGGAACGTTGAGGATTAATTTAAATGTTTGTTATGATGCTGTAAAACTATAACGATATTATCCTCTCATTGATGGCGTCCCGGTTTATTACGTTTACACCCTGATTATTTTACGAAAGCACCATGGCATAAAATCTGTTCAGGTAGTCTTTAATATCAACAATTGAGTGATAATATATCAAACTTCTCTTCTAATTGGCACAAAGATATATTCAAAACGTAGCAAAAACTATTTTTGATAAACGGTTACGTAGAATACGCAGATTTCTAACTCCAAATTATAACTACTTTACAATTGAAGCACAATCAATACTAAATCTCTTTAATCGCCGTATTGTAAAGACAGAAAAGTTTTGCAAAAAAGTCTTATTTTTTTCTTTATTAGTAGAATATCCTACTGACAAACTAGTCAATATCTCCTGCAATACAAATTGAAATAAAGCAACGCAAATCAGATTTTTGAACGCACTTTTTTTATCTTCATAGCTCGTACAGTATAAAACTACCGAACATTTTTTTTGTACAACGCAGTATGCAGTATCTATGGGATAGTCCATGGGTGGATTTACGACATTGATAGTAAGTCCTGGAATATTAAGGATGACTACACGTGTACACGACGCCAGAAAACAAAAGACGACCCGCGCTACGACAATTAATATTTAAATTTTCCATTTCAAATTATCTATGAACTGATGGTAGTATTCACGGCAGGTTAATAACTTTTCAGACTCTACAAAATTATCAAATTCGTTTTACAGATGTACATTGTACATCTTCAAAATAAAAGCCTTTTTTTGCTTAAGGTTTGTACTTTTAACAAAACGTTAAGTAATATGCGGGTTTTTTTATGTTTTCTGTTATCTTTATAGTATCTTTATAGTTCACGGTCGCTTCTTATCATCGAGCTAGCCTTGGTCAGACCACATAACATGACCAGACAGTATGCCTCTGTTACGGTTGGTTCTGTTTGTAGTTCTCTGCATCCATGGTAAATGCTTTCTCAGCTTGAATACTCAATTTCCATATGGATAAATGCTTTCGTGAAAAATATCTTCAGATAAGAGAATTTTCTCTACCATATGCAGGAAACGCTATTGCAATGTGAAGCGGTAAACTCTCAAAATTATAAAATATTTTTTAAAAACTTACGCAACGCAGAAAAGAAAACATTTTTGACGAAATTTTATTTTATAGAAAATACATATCTTGCTGTTTGTACGTCGTTATTTTATGAATTTGTTGCGATTTTTATCAGAGATTTCCTCCTGTCGCAATGGCTGGGAGACGTATGACGGACATTGTTATCTTTTAGGAGACAGAAAAGTGACCTGGGGAGATGCATCGGTAACGTGATTATTATACTGAACACACACGCTACATGTTCTTTAGAAAATGAGCATTGAATCCCTTTAACATCTTGTCTATAAAATTTGTTGAAATAAAAAAAAATTATATAGATGAAACCAATTATCGACAAAGGAGAAGTGTCAATTTGTCAGTTTGCAGATACAAGGGTTTAGGACACCATGATATGACATGTGATTAAGGTCATATCGGAGTACTTTGTGAGTTATGGGGGGGTTAAACAGGAGGGGCAATTTTCTGTTTTGTCCAGTTTTGTTGGAACTAATTGATATTTTATAACGATTGTTCATGAATTATAATGCATTTATATGTTGAAAGCAAAAAATTTGGAAAATATAACTTAGGGTAAAAAATAGGTCACAGTGACCCAATTTTGTTAAATGTCAATTATTCAAGAATAAAATTCATCTGGTGCCATAATATACCATATCATGATATCCTAAACCCCGGGTATCTGTAAACAAAAATAATGCTTATCGGTCATGGCCACCAGAGGGCCCAAATTGACACTCCCCCTTTCCTTATTCTTTAGGTGCAGGTTCTGTTGCTTCCAGGTTTAGTCTCCACAAATATCTTCTGATCTACATTGAATAACTGACAAATTGAAAAAAAATACAATCGTTATGCAAGGGCAGATAACTGTCTATGATAAGACTGGATATTCATACAGTTAAAGTCATCACCGTTTTTTCAGGCGTTATGCAAAGCAGAACATGCTCACCTGGCTGTTATCCCAAATTATCACGTGGACAACTTCTTACGGCAGTTAGCCACTAAATACGCATGTAAGTATTAAAACAATATCGATTGGAGGTATATGATCTTGTATTTTTATGAGAAAACATAATGTAATTTCGTATAGTAGAGTAAATGTTTCAGGGCCCTTTCTTACAATATAGCTTGTTTCAGATGGACACTCGGAGACGATCCGTTTCTGGTTGGATGGGAGTGACGCTGACATTGAAGGAGATTGGATCTGGGCAGAGAGTGGTCATCGAGTCACATACACACACTGGAATCACGGCGAACCGAGTAATTCTAGACATGGTACAGACGACTGCTTAGTACTTCACGGTGGTATGGGATTCCGATGGGACGATATTCCGTGTTTGTACCAAGCCAGATACATATGCGAATCACCGTAGGTAATGTCTATTTTAATGAATATTATTTTGACGAAATAGTCTTGCATGGTTTGTATAATATGCAGATTTATTTGTAAACTGTCCTAGGTAATATTTATAAGTTTTATTTAAATAATTGAAAAAAAAACCCTTTGTGGTAGACTTTAGAATAGTTCACCCTCTTAATGTAACCAGTAACCATAATAGGGTTGAGATAGGGATTTTCATCGATAGAAGTATTATTATCAATATGGCAAAACGGAAACTTTGACAAAACAAAACGTATCTGTTAACAAGAAAAGATCACTCAAATTAACTAAACGTACAGGTGCTAGTTTTAAGGCACTGTGGATTTGTTGCATTTATGATGTTGAAACATTTGTCTTTCAGTGGACATGGTGCTACGTTTTGGCTGATACACCGATACTAATCATAGGAAATAAAGCATAGTGTATTCAATTTAAATATATTGTTTTTGAAATAAATGTATAATGTATTGTATGTGAATTTGTATTTGATACTTAATTAATGAAAATGTAGTCGGAATGACCAACCTTAAGCTCATATTTACACCCGTTCCGGTTGTATGATTGTATGAGCGTACATGTAAGTTAATGTATGAACACATTAGAACGATGAATTATGTCAAACAGGATTTAGCTCCCAAAAATGTGAATGCCGTTAATGCTCTTTTTGTATGTCGTTATTGTGCCTACCGTGTATATGTCGTCAGGGTGAGAAAAGTAGCTTTAGAGCCTTCCTACCCTGACGATTTAGACAGCATGGATGCATATCTCATCGTAAGGTATGGCCCATATGCTGGCATGTATGTGACTTATTCTAGTAAGTATTTATCGTTACGGTAGTTTATCATTTTATTTTAAATTTCCAAAACATTCTGGTCAAGATTTTCCAATTTCTTCTTTATCTGATATTGACATGATATCAGATGTTGACTTCAGGCTTGATGTATGATGTTTATTAAGACAAGAATTTTTAATATTTCTAAATAATTCAATTTTGCTTGTAAAGAACATTTTCGTTGGATCAAAATTTACTTAAGCCCATAAGGGAAAAAATGGCATCGCCGTTTGGAACGTCACTTCTGATTGGCATAATGATTTCATAGACACAAGAGTCCAAAAATGAATTTTGAATATTGAAGAGATTATCTTAAAGTGAACAGTCGGGTAAGGATGGCTAAAATCGGTAAAAATGGTGTGAATGTATCCAGTATAATTTCTTATGAAATGGAAAAATAAAATCTCTCGTCAAAATCTGTCTGCGTACGAAGAAATTAATCTAAAAGTATGGAAATTCTAAAACGTCCTCCCGGCTCACTATGTCCGTGGTTACATTTCCACGCAGCCTCGCTTTCAATGCTTTCAACTTTTCTTTACTTTAATGGTCAGAACTGGGAAACTAAGCAGAACTTGACCGTCGTATTAATATGTGAGAACTTTTGGAAGGCCAATGAACGCATTTAGACTGGTTTTCTTTGCCCGACTATTCTCTTTAAGTAAAATGAATTGTAAGCATTAATTTGAATTTATTTTTTTATGTTATGGTCAATGAAGATATACACAAAATCTAAGTGTACTCTCATAAACCGGTTTATTTAGAGTACACTCAGATTTTTGTGTTATATCTCCATACCATAAAAAAGTCGTTCAAGTTAATCCTTTATTTTATCATTCATGTCATTTTTCTGGTATATGTTCAAACAAATCATATTAGATATTATGCAAGGACCTCCCGATAATGTTTCAAGAAGTTTCATTTATACATATGTACATTATGTTCATGCTTACATAGCGATTACATTAGAAATATCAACAAGCCTTATATATGAAGCAATTTTGGCATTTTGACATATCGCCGTTTTGACTTTCTTAATAAAGACTGTGATATCAGAAAGGAGGATGTATAGTCTGTAGCGTTTTTGGCCCTTTAATACGTCAAATTTACATAAAATGTACCTGTTATTTAGTGATTAAAGTATTGAATTTCAAATATCGGGTTCATTCTTGGTGCAACAAGTATGATTTGTGTGAAACATTGCGGTTGTAGTTGCTATGGAAACCATCCTAAATATCCAATAATTGAGGACGTTTTGTGAATTTTGAAGTCTCTGATCTAGAAACAATAGGAAGCATTCTTAAACAAAATTTGTATTTCTCCTAAAGATGTATCAAGTGTCAACATATTATCAGTAAATATTCATTACAACTTTCATTACAATTGAATCAACTATATACAAAATATTTCTAATACAACACCTTAGTTTCTTTATACTTATATTAAAACATTGAACTTCCTCTTGTGGCACAATCAACTAGTTATCAAAACAAAAAAGGATGTTTTATATTAGAGTTTGATCGATCTATGATGATAAATATTGTACTCGCTCATACGACGTGGGTCGCAGTCTTGTGTCAGTTCCTTGTGAGATAAGCTACACTATCTTCGTCGTACACCACCGCAATCTCATAAAGATGGGCTCCAAAATGACATACATGCTGTGCAAAGGTCTTCTGTTGGCACTCCTCATTGTGTATGGTAATCTTCATATTTACACACATTATCTCAAATAATAAGTCGAATTTGACATTGTTCCCAATTTTTGTGTGGCTCTTTCTTAGTTATCATTGTAACCGCGTCATATTTTGTTAACTAATAACTGAATAAAAGCGCTTTGTATTAATTAACACGAATATTTATAGTAGTCCGAGGATGTCCGAATGGTTGGGAGACATTCGATGGCTCTTGCTATTTTGTATCCGATTTTATAGAGGATTGGACAACTGCATCGGTAAGTTTGACATTGTTGTATAACGAAACAGGTTCTTGTTGGTATGAATAATCTTCTGATAATTAAATTTTATATTTTGTGAACATAAATCTTGCATAAAATAAAAAAAATGTAAAGATTTTTTGTTAAATGGTTTAAGCTATGTAATAGAACTGTCTCTTATAAGATTGAAACTCATCTTTGCATGGAAACATAATTTTTCATGGTTCTGCTCATTTCTATTTACGAAAATATTTCAATAATCTTTCAGACCGCTTGTAGACTATACCATGCACATCTCGTCGAAGTTATAGATGCAAAAGAGGAGAACTTTCTCAAACAAATAATCTCAAATTATCATGGTATGTCATGGTCCTACGGTTTTTTTATTTCCTGTTTAACGTTTCTTTATGAACAGTAATCGTTTTGTGTAAGAATAATATGAGTGCTGTTATTTTGCTTAGTGTTTTCTGAGGACAGCCTTCCCGCCATGTGGTAGGTGTGTGTTAATTCATCAAACAGAAATTTCACTTCTAAGATCATACCTAAAATACAAAAAGAAAATGGAGACATTATTACTAAACAAGAGGAAGTCCTGTCTGAAGTAAGATTAGTGATGACATTGATATAACTTTTAGAAATTGTAATATTCCAAAAGCCAGTAATGTTGAATCAGATAGCTTAGAGGGAAAATAACTTTTGAGGAAGCTGGACAGTTCTGAAAGGAATGAAAAATAATAAAAGTCCGGATCAGATGGTTTCACTTCAGAATTTTAAAAAGTTTTTGGATAAAATAAGAAACTTTTGTTGTGCGCTCTTTAAATCGTAATTTTAAAAGGTCAATGTTCAGTTACCCATGGACTTATTGTGTGTATTCCAAAGGGAGATAAGCCAAGCAACCTCTTAAAAAACTGGAGACCAATTACTGCACTATTTCATTTTCTATTCTTTGATATATGCTGTAATGATCTGGTTTTCAAAATAGTCTAGTTTTTTATTTATTGCAAATGGAATAAACATAATATCAAAGAGACTTTTAAAATTGGCTTAAATAATCTAAACTTCAGAGCATTTCCAAAAAAGGTCTCCCATTTTAGAACATAAAGCATACAGTGAGGATTATTTGAGATACCAATCTTAAAAAGATAAGTGTAAGTTGTTAGTGAGATTTTGGAACTGAAGCCACTGACGTTCAGTAATATTGGTAGATATGAAAGGCATATTTTATATTATGTGTCCATGTTTTGGCAAAAATCTTGGACTCCACGGTTAATTTCAATGTAATTTCAAGACTAAATGGAATAATTGGGTAAAACAATTTTTCGTTTGGTTCATTAATGTTTTTCAGATCTGTACTTTTTAATGCTGAGTATACATTTTGCATGATGAGGAACATAATTACTTATTACTCCATGAATATTACAAAACTCATCATACGTAGAGAAAGAATATGGCGAAGCACTTTTTAACAGCTTGTTATAATATTAATTCCCTTTCTAAACTATGATTGGTAGAGAACGGTTTTATTTTCATCAATTATATTTTTATTGCGCCAAATCGGTGTCCTATGTACAATTTATACTTCTGCTTCAATTGTGTTCTTCTTTAATCTTAGTTTGTAAATAAATCCTTCCAGAAAGCATTCTTACAATAAGATATAATATATTAATATACTGTCCACAGTTTGCCAACTAAATAAAGTCAACTCTTTTATTTAGAATCCTACGCCATTTAGCATTTGATCTAACTCTTCTCCGTAACCAGCCAATTATAATGAGCATATAAAGGATGTAAGACGGATACTTTTTAAACCTCCATCTATATAATTCGCTTACCTTTATCTGAGCTACCCTTCCATAGAAAATTAAAAGTAACAGTGTTAAGATATAAAAAGTCATCTGGATTTTAAGTGAAACAAATAGATGTTAACTGGGATATTAATTAGATTTTATTATGCAAATTCTACCAATTGGAGATATTTTCTTCTGTTTCATGTCTTTATTAGTTTTTTTTATCAAAGTTCCAGATAATTTATGTGTATTACCGTTTACTTTTACGATTTTGAAAACTGATACTTTGACCATTTAACAGCTGGACATCGTGACGTTGTTGACTACTGGATAGGCGGTAACGACATGTTCGTGGAGGGGGACTGGCGATGGATACATTCCGATCAGCGTGTGAACTATACAAACTGGCACCATGGGGAACCAAACAACTACCATCACCAAGGGGAGGACTGCATGTTAGTGTTCATAAACAGCCGACAGCTGTACAAGTGGGACGATCGACAGTGCACGGAAAAACATAACTTTATCTGCGAGCTCGGGTAGGTCGCTAAAGGAACATTGTGTTTGTAAGGCCAGGGTATGATTTCTAAGTCTGAACAAAAGGTAGTATTGGACTCTCCATAAACTTACTTTTTCGGAGAACCGGTGTCTTTTTCTTTAAAAAGTAATTGAATTTGCATTACCCATTTTCTACATTAAAACCTTCCTAGCACGTTCGGTAGTTTTTGGTCGAGCAGTTTATTAAGTTTTATCATTTGAAGAAGAGACATTTTGTTTTATTTACTTGTTTTTATTTCAGTAGTTTTTCTGCACTCTATATTTAGTCAGCGGATTACAGTTTTGCTTCGATTTTCTTTATTGTTTGTGAACCCATTATTGTTTTCTGGTGAAAACATGATCATTTGTATGTCAAAAACATACAGCCGGTTACTTCCGCTGGTCACATAAAGGATGAGATATGCCATTCATTTATTATTATTTTTCATAGGAACAGAAATATGATGTTCGTAATTCTATTTTCAGGGATGATACTGCTGGAATAGTAATTGGTTGACTGTTGAAACTGTTGAATACAAAATTCGACCAAATAATGTGTATATACTGAATAAATATTATTCAATATTTAGCACGTATTTCTTATTTATCAATGCTATCCAATGTGTTTTGCATACGCCACTACCACGTGGTGTGGTGTGGTGTGTGGTGTGGCATTACGTTATATGAAATTTCATTTAAACAACCGCTGGTACATGTGGACTATTAATGTGATCAGAATGTGAACGTCTTTAGCAATGAACTTTGACATAAATACATCGAACAGAGGGACAAATCGTTATCACTACGTTAAAGTATATAAAACTAATAAAGTATATACACGGGTTAAATTGTGTAGAATACTTACCATCAAATTTAAATTTCGAATTCAATTGGGACCCTTAAAACGTGGTATTATTACAAAGGTGGTGTATATACAGAGGTGATCCCTAAATAAGGTTTTCATGCTTTGAATGGAAAAGCCACTCAGTTTATTGAGGCCTTAATAGAATGGGATTATCATCCGGACAATTTCCGAAATCATCGTCACCGGACTTTTACGATAAGTCATTTTATGCACACTCCACATACAGAAAACAAAGAGTTAAATAAATTGAAAAAAGGCCACCATAAGGTGACATATTTATTATAAAATTATATAAAACTCATATCAAAGTAATAAAACAAATATTATGCAAACAAATTGACACTATGCAAACAAATTGACACTATGCAAACAAATTGACACATAATTCAGTTTTATAGAATTATGTTAAAAGATTATGAAACATAACATAATCTAGAACATCTCAATATTGATATTAAGGTGGGGGTTCGATAGAACAGGGCCCAAAAATATGAAAAAATCTCAAAGAGGAACTAAAATAATAAAAAATTGGGCGGGTATACAAAGGGTGGGTTTTTTGGCAATTTGTTGAGTTATTATCAATAAAATGTTGCACAAAATGTATGCCAATATGGCGCCCGTGAAAATTTTTTCTTAGATGAAGGGCTGATGGCTTAGCCAATCAGATTCTTTTACAAAAAAGGTGACGTCATACGGTACCCCAAATAAGGGACAGTCTAGCAAAGGGGAATAACTCCTACTTAAATTGTACACAATTACTTCTATATGTGTCAGTACATAAAATTAGCTATACGTATAGCTTGCATTTATGCACACTCCACATACAGAAAACAAAGAGTTATATAAATTGAAAAAAGGCCACCATAAGGTGACATATTTATTATAAAAATTATATAAAACTCATATCAAAGTAATAAAACAAATATTATGCAAACAAATTGACACTATGCAAACAAATTGACACATAACTCAGTTTTATAGAATTATGTTAAAAGATTATGAAACATAACATAATCTAGAACATCTCAATATTGATATTAAGGTGGGGGTTCGATAGAACAGGGCCACAAAGTTAAAAATATCTCAAAGAGGATTTTTAACATGCCAATATGGCGCTCGTGAAAAATTTTTTCTTAGATGAAGGGCTGATGGCTTAGCCAATCAGATTCTTTTACAAAAAGGTGACGTCATACGGTACCCCAAATAAGGGACAGTCAAGCAAAGGGGAATAACTCCTACTTAAATTGTACACAATTACTTCTATATGTGTCAGTACATATAATTAGCTATACGTATAGCTTGCATATCTCCCCGTCGGAAGTAGACAACATACGTGGACATTGAACGGTTTCTGCTACCGACAATAATTTTCATAGTACGTTTAGGTCTGATATTTACTTCCATTTTTGTACAAGGTATTGTTCTTCTCTTATCTAATAGTTTACCAGAATGTTAACTATATTAGTAGGATATTACATTAAATTACGTTACATGCCATCAAACAATAGTTATCTCATCTATGTTCTATATCAAGATTAACTTTGCGATAAAATAAGAAAAAGAGTTCGTATATATGTCAATTGGTAACACAAGTGTATTTTTTCATATCTGCGACATTGTAAGTTGTCCATGTCCTAAATAAGAACAAATATGGTCACTATATATATTTTGACATCTAAGTATTACATTATATAGCTCGTAATAACGATTATTATTCATTGATCTACAGTCGTCCTAAGATGTCCGAACGGATGGACAGAATTTGGAAATTCCTGCTATATGGCATTCTTTAATAACCAAGACTAGTCAGCGGCCTCGGTAAAGTATTCTTGAAATACAAATGGTCATATTTATTTGAAGGACTACATTTTCATAGTCTTCATGTACCTTCTGATAATTGTTGAAACTAATATCGACTTACTGATTGCGCGTGTACCAAAAGCAAAATGAATTATCTGATACTATTTTTTGTGTGTTAATTAGACATATATACACACGATTAAACACCAATTATTGTTCAAGTGATGAATATCATTTAAGCTCTGTCGGCGGTGGAGCATCATTGATATTGTTACCTTCGTCAAAACACTTAAATTGTCAAAAGTTATCTATATATAAAATGTAGTGGTCAAAAAACTTGTTTTTATAACGTAACGTCACCGTACCCCATTTGGTACACGACCCCTTTTGGTACAAAATTAGGGTTTTCCCCTCTAAAATCCTAGTTACTGTGTTTTGTTATTTATACTATTGTGATATGAAAATACAAGTATAAAATGACAATTTAAGCTCAAATTTGACTTCGATCGTCTAGATTATATTCGTATACGCCTACATCGAAATGGGCGAAATGGCCGTAAATGTTCGACGGCTATTTTATGCTACATTGTTATCCGTTTTCATCTAAAGTAAACGCATTAAATGAATCTCTATATCACTAAAATTCTTCGGATATCATTTCCATAACGATACCTCTTTTATTAGCGCAGATACGCCACTTTTTCTTTGTATAACACCGCAATTCAAAAATCCCGCTTCGCCATTTTTGTTTTACTACCAATGCGCATGCCTCAACGTTGATGACTAAAACGATCTACCAGGCCAGGCGTGCTCGGTTGGGGGTTTTAATGAGATCCGGATTTTAGCAGCAAGGATATGTATTATGTGTTGGTGTCAATTATTACTTTCTGTCTATTAATCATTAAGATTGTATACGATAACCTACATGTACACCTCATATGAATTTTTGTCCCTTAAATAAAATGGAGATAATCAAACAACAGACCAGTGACATTTCCCTCAAGACAATGACATACAAATGTACTCAGTACAGATACATGTAACTTAATGTACAAGCAGTATCTCAGTTAGATTTTTTAAAGTGGTTCCTCAAAATTATAAAATGACTTAATCCAGATTTGCAGGCAAATACTATTTCATTGTTAATAGAGTTCAATTACACAAAAACAGCAATAAACTGGATCAGTGTTGAGAATCACCATGGGGAATTAATGTCACATACAGTCATGGAAAAAATATAACATTGAACTTACATGTACATCCTAGATCTTTCATTATATAGAAGACATTGCTCACAAATATTTCATTTATTCTCTCTCTCCATCTTTTCTATTTACATTAAAAGGGTTGTTGTATTCTTGATTTAAAGTTGCAATGTTATAAAATATAATATATAGAAATAAAAATTCTTAAACAGGTATGACAAATTCTGCATTTCCGAAAACTGTGTTTAGGAATCAATATTGATATATCCAACCAAAATATGAATGTGAGGCCAATGTATACACATACATGTATATGATATTTCAGATGTCCAGATTGACCCCTATGCTGATCCTGAATTTGAACAAACGTGGATCATTTATTTTCATCTGATAACTTGGAAGAAGGAAATTATAAGAATTGTAATTGTGTGTTTCTGTATTGTAGTGTTTAAATGAACCTGTACTACCTCCCTTAGGCCCTATTGCATACATTTTATCCACTAATAAACTTAATGTGCAATTTTATACAGTGTACCTTGCATGTATTTACCTAGTAAGTCGTACACAGTATTAAGGGTACATGTACCATGTTATAATATTGCACTTGTAACTATACTGATTACCATGCATCTACTCATATCTTGTGTGATTCCCAGTATGCTATAAACTTTGAACAGAAAGAACAAATTGAATATATCTAATGAGTGCTGTGACTGTATTTACTGAAAATTTTAACAAGCATTAATTTGAGGGCAATTCCAGTGATAAACAACTAACCTGCTGTTTTTGTCTTAAAAATCATACTTAATTGTCACAGCGTAAACACTCCATTTTCTGAGACATATCACGTCTTCATATAGGTTTTGCATATGGCAATAGTGTTCCAAAATTATTGTGCTATCAATGTCTGAATGCTTGCAGTTTTTTTTTTTTTTTTTTTTCCAATGGAAGCAAGAAGAATATTTTGTAACAGATGGATGAAGACGCCCAGGAAATAAAAAAGAAAATATTAATGCGTTTCCATGCATTATTAATACTGTTCTGAGTGTTTTACATTATAGAAAAGGTAATGTGTAGTCAAAACACTTAAAAAAAATTATACCAGTACAGAGCTATTGATTATAGGGTATCTTTGTTCTATAGAGAACAAAATGCACCATGTACAGGTAAAAAATACAATATTATTGCACTGACATGACCATTATGAGGACTTTTCTTAACCTCTTATTTGTGGTCTTCCAGTAAAAATGGACAGGATATATTTATATATATCATTCCCTGTATAATTTTACCATTTTACAGATAAACTCCCCAGGTAAAAAATGATTTACATGTAGATAATTAATTACATATAATAAGTTAACAGAAGGAAGGATATCTAGTCATTGGTGATTTATATACCCAGTAATTGAATAGAATGGTATTTGTTTTACCATAAAAATATCTATATATGCTATAAAATAATTATACATGAATCACATGTATTTGAATCCTCTTAATAAATTAATATGGGAAAATTTAAATATGTTATGTTTTGTAATGCAAAACCTTTTAAAATAAAAAATGGAAGATTATAACAAAATTGAGTTGTCAAAAGTTATATATATATATATAATGTAGTGGTCAAAAACTTGTTTTTATAAGGTATATCTTTCTGTGTGTCAACGATATACACAATACTGTTTAACTGTTGTTTTTTTTTAAATTCTCGTTGTTTGATTATGATTACAGTTTTTAAATTCTCGTTGTTTGATTCTGATTAACAACACTTGTTGTAAGTTTATACCTTTTGTAGTCTACCTGTCACGAGAAATACTTCTATCTGGCCGAGGTCGATGATGAAAAGGAGAACAACTTCCTGAAACGGTTGGTCGGTAGACATCATAGTGAGACTTTTATCATTATTATATAATTTTCTTGAGTCTTTTTTTTAACATCAAAGATACCGCTTCATTTACCTTGATCTATTATTTATATTTTCTTGTAACACTATATATACATATGGTGATAGCATCACATGTCAGTAATCTACACTGTTATGCTCTAATTTTTAACGAAGCTGTTAATATTTTTAGTTTCTCCTTTTTATTCGAAATAGACTGTATGGAAAATTTAGTGAAAGGTATTCGGGGTATTGTTTATGTGATAAATGTCTTTAGTATGGGATGGACGTGATGAATCATGTGTACGTGGCGTGGGGATTTATCAACCACATTTCAAAGTTACATTTGAAAATTCCAAGCTGTTTCGGTTAAGGTGTTACTTTCAATTATTTGGTTTTTATCAATATTTTCATGTTTTGTACATATTTCCTTAAGTTTTTTTGTTTTTGTTTTTTTTTGTTATTTTTTGTTTGTTTTTTTTTGTTATTTTTTGTTTGTTTGTTTCTTGTATATGTTTTTATTTCTAATAATATTAGAACAGCATGAACATTTCATCCGAGCAGTTGTACGCATTGAAATTCTAATGAAACGCTTTTGTGTTGTTAAAGGGGCAATTCAGTCTAAGAGAACATTAAAATTTGTACATATATCGAAAAAACCCAGTTCCAATGGAAATTAGATCAGTCTGTTTTACTGTGATATGCCTGTTAAAAGCCCATGGTGGTGACATGTGTGTGGAATGTCCAAACTCTCTCACTGTCCGCCATTACACACTGTGGTCAAACTTCTTGTATGCCGAACCCTGTCCCGTGCTCGTAGAGTAATGCAACTTTTGTCTAGAACTGCTCAAATAGCTCTTACCTTATTAGGTGAATTGTCTTGCCAAAAAATCATTTTATCACCATCTAAGTGGTTATGTAGTTCATTTGTTTAACGTGCGTGACTTTGGCTCGGGTATGGGTACAGCGTCCATATTGTACCTGCTTAATCGTATTGATCAACGATTTGATATTTAAACGATATTAATTAAAATACTTAAGAATGTTGAGGAATTTGTCAATGTTTTACGTTATATGTCTCATAAGAAATGTAGAACAATACATTTATGCTATATTTGGCTTCTTGGTTATATAAAATAATTAGCCTGAGTGAATTGTCTCTTTAAGGACACGAATCCTTCTGGTTAGGTGGTTATGACATTTATATGGAAGGGAACTGGCGATGGTGTGAGAGTAATCTCGCTTTGAACTACACAAACTGGCACCATGGTGAGCCTGACAACCACCACAACCACAATAACCACGACGGAAACTGTTTAGAGGCCCAATATACTGACTCTCACTGCATGTGGTAGGATGTACCATGCACAGTAAATAGAAACTATATACGTTAGGCATCATGGTAAGGGTATTATTTTAACATTATAGTCTCACCTGCCTTAACGACTACATGAACTTCTGTATAAAGTCCATTTTCTTAATACAACCATTTCCCTAGGGCTGCAAATAACCAATTTCAATACACATTGACCTCAATCTAAAGACTACTTGGTCATAAAGACCACGGTCACTTAAGTGTAACTGTAATTGCGTTTATCAAATATGTTTGTATATTTTATTCTGTGAAGATGGATACATTATCTCGATTGTGATAGTTAGCTGGTTAACACAGGCCTTTCCATTTAACACACTGATGGATAACACACTGATGGAAACATTTCTGTCCACGGAATTTAGCCATTTGTATTACTTTTATCAGTGTTTGGTGTAAAATTATCGGTAAAAGTGTTAACTCACTAGTAATACTGTTAATGGATCTTTCTACCACCTGATGTTGAAGTTTCTTTTCAGATATTTCCCATATCATGAAGTTAGTGAATTTGAACAAAAGAACTGTCATGACGAAGTTGCATTTAGATCAAATGCGTTTATTACTACAATTTGTAAATTAATGCCATATACATGCATTAATATTTTTTAATGTATTTTTTCTGTTTACAGAGGTTAATGGATACAGCTCGGATAACGATCAGTAGATCATTCCAAGGAGTAAATATAGAGAGCAGTAAACTGACTCAGAAAATGGATATGTTTCGTTCAACACAAAGGCAGAAATCTTGAAATCAAAATAAAATCGTAAATATACGTAAATTGTATGTAGGTTTTCTTATGCATAAACTACCAAAAAAGCAATCATACGGAAGCCTGTTAGGGTCATATTGAAAAAAAATTTCGTTATAACGACTTGATATGTTGTAATAACGACTTAACTATGTCTTAATAACGACTTGGTATATCGTAAGAACAACTTTAACAGGCTTCCGTACAATCATTAATACAATATTGAATTTGGAAATAAAAAAAAAATACATTAAAAAAAAAATAATAAAAATAAAAACAATGCCATGTATCAAAATAAAATCATCCATAATATTACATGTTTTTACATAGTTGATCTGTCTGCACACATTGTCTCCCGTCTTAATATGGACAACAACTTGGCTTTGTCTATTCATTTCGTTTCAGAATATATTATATTGCCAGATGTTAAAGACAATATTAATTGGGCAACAGTCAACATGCCTATACAGCCCTCTGCCTAAATATTAACAGTACATACAAATCATTAAACTGATACATACAGACATATATTAATGTCGATTACTATTTATCAAATGATAATGATACTCTAAACACATCAAGCTAGACATTGATAAACATCTTATCCTGCAACTGTCCCACATACTGACCGATAACTACTGCCGGATAAACTTGTGCTTTATCCGTCAATACGATATGCTTTATCCGTCAATACGATCACGTGAATTTGTTCCATATCTGACGGAACTTTTCTAACTTGACCCAGAACTTGAACCTTCCGGTGAATGAAACGTCATTCAGTCCCGCTAAAACGTGACGTCACATTCACCGAAATGACGTCATTTTTAAGATATCGAAAATCTCGTATGGCGGTGTGTCGTCTTTTCCTTGGCTCATGACAAAGGTATGTATTGTTAAGTAATTCTTTAATGTGTATTTATTGTTATTTTAGTATTTTCATTTCCTTTCAGTGACATATCACACTGAATAGAATTACGGTTACTGTTTGTGAATGCGCTTATTTATTTCCCACGGCAGTAAAAAGGAGTACACTCTCATTCGGTTAAGTGAAGGAATCTTTACCTCCGCATCAAAGAAGCGTCTCGCTTCGAGCGAAACAAAGTAAGGAACTGTCAATTTGCTTTCGTTTTGAATGCCATTATTGTTGCAGGATAAACAGAATACACGGTTAGTATCTTACAATACAAGTTTTATTTTGGTGCTCGACACGGAAAGCCGAGATGACTCGGCAAAGCCTCGTCATCTCGGCTTTCCTAATTCTCGCACCAAAATAAACCTTGTATTGTAAGATACTAACCATGTATTCTCTATATATCATCCAAAACTTTTACATCATTGGAAGTAGATCACACAAATTCTAGAAGACATTCAAAGAAAGTCAAATGAAAAATAATCTGTCAAATCACTGAACTTTATCAAAGAAAGCTTAATTAATATTAATACAATGGCATATTTACATACTGTTTAATTTGAAATGTATTTTTTATCGCTGTTCAAACATATCTTTTTTCTTTCTGAATTGTTATAGAAATCTGGATAACTTTAGTATATTTTCCATTCCCCAACGACTTCAATATAACTGGGTTCTACTGTATAACGTCTTTCAGAGCTATGTAAAATGTTTGTGTTGTCACTGGTATATCATTATCAAGTTCCAAAATAGAATTGCAAATGTCTTTATCTATTCATAGTGTCTTAAAGAAACAGGACGTATGATCCAGACATGCATTTAAAATGAACTCAAATATCAATTTTAAGATAAGCCATTATCTCCAGTTCGGACAAAACCTCTGGGACTGTAATTGCCGTCTGTGCCACCGACAATGGTTTTCACAGTACACTTATATCTGATGTTAATCCCTGTCTTTATACAAGGTATTGTGTTCTTCTCTTATTTCCTGTCTAACTACAATCTCACAAATTATCCCACACTACACACGTGGACTTCCTTAGAAGGACACATGTATTGATAAGGGTATCTAGATACAAGAAACAAAAGCGTAACAATCTTATCTGGTATGAAAAATTATGTATTATATAAATGTGTTACGAAATAACAAATATTTTACGTGACTAAGTAAATTGTTAAGAAAAGTATTTTTGCAAGCTTTCAATACGAAAATGATATGTATGATTACCACGATAATGTAATGGTCTTATAATCACATTTTAACATAATGAACAGAAGATTTACTAATTAAAATCTTATTAAAATAGCTAGCAACACTATACTGTGAACCAACTCTCTTTTGAGTGCAATTTACTAAAGCAAATTTCGCAATGCAGATAAAATCGCGAAAGTTTGTCTCCGTAAATTTATAGCTACACCATATATATTTAAGGGAGTTTCCATTCATTTTCGATAATCCGCAAATGTTGATCACTGCGGACTTGTTTTTAGAAATCGCAAAATTAAGTAGCAACGAAAAACATTGGTTTACAGTATACAAAATAGATATTACATTTATTATTAGATATCTTCACTGTAATCACCGGTTCCAGGTATAAATCGCACCCTCATTTATTTAGGCCTGGGTATATAGGCCACTATTAATTGGCTTCCCTCGTAGATATCCCCACAAGAATTATACGCGCCCAAATAAAAATGTGCATGCATGCGTGTCAGAGAGCGAACAAGGGAATGTGTAATCTCGAAATTTCGCGAAAGTAAATCGCACGCAAAAGAAAGATGTTTAGAATATGAAAACGGAATAAAATTCACATGTCCCCGCTATATGGTAAAAATCCAGACGGACTTTACTGCAGGCAACTAGGTGAAAAAGTTGTTACATGGAGCATGCACAACTTAACTAGTTATGGTTTCTACCTCAACTCATGACGGAACCAATCAAAATCTACCTGAACTCAAAGCAGAACCAATCAAAATGTACCTCAACTCACAGCGAAACCAATCAAATATACCTCAACTCGTGACGGAACCAATCAAAATTTGTGATTTAAAACGTGATTTCAGTGTGGTTTGCACATGGAACCAAGGACGTTTAATTCGAGAAACTGTTGAACATAGTCATTTCAGGCAAAATATTCGTCTATTTGTCTATTATACTCTGATCTACAGTCGTCCGAGGATGTCCGAACGGATGGACAGAATATGGAGATTCCTGCTATATGGCATTTTTCGATACCCAGGACTGGTCAGCGGCCTCGGTAAAGTATTCAAGACAAATGAAAATTTATGTGATACCAATAGCTGATGTATGCAACAGTAAGCGAAATACTCATTTAAATGAAACAAATTGTTAATGTATACAATAAAGTAATATAGGCACTTATATAAACACTTTTTTATCATTCTGTAAAACAAAATTTGTCGCAAGATAGATTCTCGATTGGAAAAATCATCCGGTCTTATTTTTAATGGCAATATAAACTGTTACTGTATGGATAAAACTATTTTCTAAATACATTAATAACCGTTATTCCATGCCAAATTAATTCCGTAAATGATATCTCTCAAGAATAAACAGGACGGGGGGGCAAACATGTCTTTTTGCCCCCCTCCCCCTCCATTTTCGCCGACTGAAATTTTCTAAAAATGCTTATTTGAAAGAAAAAAGGGTCCTCCTACACATTTTTCGTACTTCATTCTAAAAAAATTTCCGCTGCGCGGCGCATTTCCTAAAACGTTCAAGCACATAATGTCAAACCTTAAATAGTGAAAATTCAATACACACAAACTAGACTAAAAATGTCCATCAAGGGATTCTATGTGCTATTTAAAAAAATGTCTCTTAAAAGATCAATTTGTTTATATGTCTTAGGGAGACAATTAATTCATTTTTTGTTATGTTACACAACAATGTGCCGATGGTGTGAAGCCGGTATATTCAGACCGAGTAGGGTTGCATAATGTTATGACGACACAATTATCATTTCTAAATGCAGGTAGCTTTAAATCGAAAAATTACCATGTTAAGAACGCTTTATAATCATTAAACTTTATCGTAAAAACTCATCTCAGCCATTCTAAATCGTATTTTTTTCCCCGGGGGAGACCCCCGGACCACACTAACACCAAATTCTCGCGCCTTTGGGCGCTCGCAAATTCATCAAAATGCATCGTAATAATCATCTAAGCCATTCTTAATCGTATTTTTTTTCCCGGGGGAGACCCCCGGCCCCTCTAACACCAAATTCTCATGCCTTTGGGCGCTCGCAAATTCATCAAAATGCATCGTAAAACTCATCTCAGCCATTCTAAATCGTAATTTTTTTCTCGGGGGAGACCCCCGGACCCCCCTAACACCAAATTCTCACGCCTTTGGGCGCTCGCAAATTCATCAAATTGCATCGTAAAAATCATCTAAGCCATTTTAAATCGTAATTTTTTCCCGGGGGAGACCCCCGGACCCCCCCCCAAACACCAAAATCTCGCGCTGTCGGGCGATCGCAAAATCATCAAAATACATAAAACTAATCCCGGGGGTCACCGTCAGACCCTAATAAAACACCAAAATCTCGCGCCTTCGACGCTCACACGCTAATTCGGCCAATTTGCGTATTCGTTAATTTCCTTTTAGCGACCCCACTGTCTATAAATGTGTACAAGGATTAAATTTAGTGATATATGAAAAATGAACATAAAGCATATATTATATGGTTGGGAGTTGAATTAATCTCCTCCTGTAGGTGTGGCGGGGGGGGGGGGGGGTTTACAAAATATTGAGGACCTTTGCCCCCCCATGACGTTTCATCTTCCTAAGCCACTGTGATATGTGATATGTTTTTGCAGACTACCTGTCACGAGAAAAATTCCTATCTGGCAGAGGTCGGTGATGAACAGGAGAACGGTTTCCTGACACGGTTGGTCAGTACACATCAAAGTGAGACATGCTTGTATTATCATTAAATAATTGTCTTGAGTTTTTTCTTATATCTTGGTCTTTTATAAACATTTTCAAGTAATATTTCATATACATACGGTGATAACATCACATGTCAGTAATCTGCACTGTTATGCTCCCATTTTTATTGAAGCTGTAAAAACAATTTTTCTTTTATTCGAAATAGACTGTATGAAAGATTGAGTGTGGTGTTATTGTTTATGCTTTAATGTTTTAGTATATAGGATGAATGAGGTGAGCCGTAGTGATAGTCAACTACTTCGCGGTAGTTAGGATTACTGCGGGAATCATAGCACGACCCGCGATAACATTTATATAATTTCTTTAAAATTGTTTAGGATGTGATTATTATAAGTGTAAGCTATATTCTTTCGGGACTCTACAAGATTATAAAGCTGATTTCAAAAGTTATATTATAATTTTTAAGGTATTACTATTAATTATTTGTTTTAATCATTATCATTGTTCTTTTATTTCTTTTTCCGTCTTCAGTTTCTAATAGCAATAAAACAATTTGAACGTTCAATTAGAGCATTTGTACGCATCGTAGTCTTAATGATTTTTTTTTATTTGGTAAAGGTCACGAATCCTATTGGTTGGGTGGAAATGACATTTTTGTGGAGGGAGACTGGCGATGGGAAGAGAGTCATCTCGTTATGAACTACACAAACTGGCGCCACGGTCAGCCAGACAACCACCACAACCACAACGATGACTGTTTACAGGCCCAATTTACTGGGTATACCTTCATGTGGTCAGATGTACCATGTACAGCAAATAGAAACTATATATGTGAGGCATCACGGTAAGGATATTATCTTAACATTATAGTCACACGTGTATTAACGATCACCTCTGTATAAAGACCATCTGTTTAATACGACCATTTCCCTAGGGCCGCAAATTACCAATATCCATCAACATTGACCGCTGTCTAAAGACGACCACTTAGTTATTATGACCACGACGTTCTCGTTGTCACTTAACTATATAGGCATGGCTGTAATTGCGCTTATCAAATCTGTTTTTGTATTTTGCTCTTTGAAAATGAATATATTATTTTGATTGTGATTGTTAGCTGGTTAACACAGGCCTTTCCATTTAACACACTAATGGATAACACACTGATGGAAACATTTCTGTCCACGGAATTTAGCCATTTCTATTACTTTTTATACGGTGTAAAACGTTAGGTTAAAATGTTAACTCAGCAGTAATATTGTTAATGGATCTTTCCAACTAATGTTTAATGTGTTTTCAGATATTTCCCATATCATAAAATTTGTGAATTTTAAAAAAATCAAAAAAATCAAAGAACTGTCATGTCGATGTTGCATTTTGATCAAACGTGTTTATTACTATAATTTGAAAACCAATGTCATTAACATGTATTGATATTCTTTAATATATTCTTTCTATTTTACAGAGGCAACTGGATACAGCTCGGATAATGACCAGTAGATTGTTTCCAGGAGTACACAAAGAGAACAGTAAATTGACTCAGAAAAAATGGACATGTTTCGCATAACACAAATGGTAGATAATGGCAGAAATCTTTTTGAAATCAAAATAGAATCGCCAATGTATATCAATTGGTTGTTGGCTTACTATCAAACCGAAAATATAGAATATATAACTCTAGATAGATTTTTAAAGTTCAGTTCATGTTAAAAAATATATTTATTTTTTCACAGGACAGCTGAATCGTCAGTATTTCAATTTCAATAAATACATTGTCAAATATAATGGCATTTTATCCTTCTATGTTATCTATCATTGCAATTATTTAAACAGAATGCTGATACCTAGAGAATGATTCATACCTTGAAGAAAAGAAAGCATTTTAAAAGCTCGAATTCCTGATAGCGAATATTGACGTTGTTTATTAGCTTGACAAAGGGAATATTCTAATCAATAAATATCCTACGTGTTTTTATTTTTGGACAATATATGACAAAACCGAAAAGGTTTTTGTTTTATTTTCATTCAAAGAAAAACCAAACTGCAACCTTTTTTCGCATTGAAGATGTTTTTTAAATTCGATAAAATAAAATTTCAATAATGGACGGAATAAATCATGTTTATAATTTTGGTTTTTCTGACCAAAATAAAAACAAAATTAATTATAACGAATTGTCAATACCTGGCCAATGACGTCATGGTCTTCTTGGCTTATTGATCAGCTACATATCCCTGCAGGTAGAACGTACCTGCTGCCCCTATTGTATGATCGTAAAAGGAACTGTAAAAAGGGCAATAAAATTCCTCTATACAAGCAGAAGCAACACCAGTTTACCACAGTCTCCCAAAACAAGCACCTCGCACTTCATACAAACAACACACAGCATACATGGGAGGCCTCACTTACGTGATCCTGACTGTTGATTACGTTAATGTAATAACCCAACATTAAACAGCTACAAGCCACGCATGAGGCGTATGACTTAAGTTGAATATACACCTCAATTCAACAATCGAGAACCTTCGGCACTTTCTGCAAAGGGCACGGAAATTGCCGAAGATTCCTGATTGCTCCAATTACCAAAGGATGATTTTATTATATAATTAATTCTACAAACGCATTGTTAGGTATCAGTTGTGTATTCCGATTACTACCAATACATTTGTATTCTTTATTTGCATATCCAGTTCCGAAATATATCCACGCTAACGTATTAAAACTTTTTAGACATGCCGGAAGTTATCGCAATCGTGCACATAACAATCTACTGCAAACGTGTGTTTTTCATGTGAATATTTTCGCTTAGTCGATTTTCGATTTTTTTTTCACTTATCAATTTTTGCACTTGTTATGTTTGCGCAGTGATATATTCAAAGAATAACAAAAAAAAAAAAAAAACACCAAAAACACAATAAAAAAAATAACACAATACTATGTATTTGCAATATACATTGAGTATGATAAATTAACTACAAAAAATACAAGTAACACATTATTGTGTAACTTACTTGTGATAAATTAAAGCTGACAATGCAAGTTAAAATTATTAACATGATTTTTTTTAAAAATAAGTATACTCGTTTTTCCAAGAATCGTTTATGAGACATTCCCCGGTTGAGGACAGCCATTTTTGTTTTACATTCCGACGACTCACCGACCCCTATATAAAGCGCGTGAATCGACACACGTGCGCTCATTCATGTACCTATACACCTAGCAGTCCACAGGTTATATCACCTACAAATAGGTAAACAAAACCCTCACCTGTAAAACTATATGGGACTTTTTTTTAGCAAGAAAACATGTCAACTCCTCTAAGTTGTCATTTAGATGTTTCTCAAAATAAAATTCCAACGCAAGTGAATAGAAATCCAAAAATAATCCGTCCACATATCTTCACGTATATCATCGTACCCGACGCACTCAACTGACCATATACACGTGACTATGTACCTGACCCGAACGAGCGACAACTATCAAGGACACACACGTGTCGTTGTACATGTACGTGTAAAACTAAATGTATATTGAAGTGTTTTATTAGTTCGTATTGGACATATGTTGGGATATAGCTGACAACACATTCATCTATTACTTCAATGAAATATTGTCAGGTGAGTGCAGTGTTTATTTTCAATTTGACATTGTTATTTGCAATATCGGGGCATGTGTATCTAAGACAAGATATGCTTAGAATGATACACGTGTGTCAAGTGTCCCGTGCTTTATATAGGGGGTTGGCCAGTGAAGGTTACTAAGCAGAGCAAAAGAAAAATGGCTGCCACTTCCTTAGATACCACACTGTCATAACTAGGGGATGTCTCAGAAACAATTTTTGAAAAAAAATATTTCGTTAATATTTTTTTTTTTAATTTCAACTGCATGTTTTTAACTTGCATTGTCAGCTTTAAGTAAAACTATTCATTAGTATAGGGATGTGAATTCCTTTTACATCAACCACCAAAATAAACAACCATTAATACAATATTGTAAATTTATAAAAAAACACAATTCTAAAACAATGCAATGTATTACATAAGTTGCATGATAAAATCATCAGCGATAACATATGTTTTTGCATAGTTGATCTGTTTACACTCGGTGTATCCTGTTGGGGTATTGTGGACCGATATGATAAGGGCAGTAACTTGTCTGTGTCTATGTGTCTATTCATTTCATTTCAGAATAGTTTATAGTCAGACGTTAAACATGCATATAAAACCCCCTCCCAAAATATTAACAGTTCATACAAATCATAAAACTAATTATATTTAGATATCTTGGATTACTACTTATCAATATATGCTAAAAATCGAGCTATCTGTTGACAAACATCATATCATAAAAAAGGTTACCATCAATATACGTAGATTGAAATGATTCTACAAGACATTCAGAGAAATTCGACGAAAGATGTTGTTATCCCTCACAAAGCTCGGAACTTTATCAAAAATAACTATGAATATTAATATCAATGTCGTCCACAGTTATGTAAGATGTTTGTATGATCAGTCGTATATCAGTATCAAGTTCCAAAAGGTCTATCTTTATTCATAGCTGTCTTAAAGAAACAGGACGTAGGATCCGCACATGCATTTAAAATGAACTCAAATGTCACTTTTAAGATAAGGCATTATCTCCAGTTCGGACAAAACCTCTGGGACTGTAATTGACGTCTGTGCCACCGACAATGGTTTTCACAGTACACTTATATCTGATATTAATCCCTGTCTTTATACAAGGTATGGTGCTCTTCTCTTATTTCCTGTTTAATCACAATCTCACAAATTACCACACATATACTACACACATACACCGTCCTTAAAAGGCCTTAGCTATTGATAAGGGCATCTAGTTACAAGAAACAAAAGCATAACAATATTATCTTATATGAAGAATTATGTATTGTATAAACTTGTACCGAAATAACAAATATTTTACATGACTCAATAAATTGTTAATAAACATGTATTTTGCAAGATTTTAATATGAAAATGATATGCATGATTACCACGATAATGCAATGGTCTTAATCACAATTTTACATAATTAATAGTAGACTTACTTATTAAAAAATGAGTAAAACAATGTTGATCTTCGCGAACTTGGTTTTGGAAATCGAGAAATTAAGTAGCAGCGAAAAAAGTTGGTATACAGTATACTGAGGAGACATTACATTTCCTATTATATGTTTTCATCCCCATCACCGCTTCCAGGTGTAAAAAAGCACCCTCGTTTATTTAGTCCTGGGTATATAGGCCACATTTTAATGGCTTCTCTCGTTAAAATTCACTGTTAGTATACACGCCCAATATAGCATATGCATGCACGCGTGACAGAGAGCGAACAATATAATGTCTTATCGCGAAAACTTGTCCCCTGGAATTAATATCTACACCATAGATATTGAAAGGAGTTCGAATACAATTTTTAAATTCGCATTAGTGAACTCCGCGAACTTGTTTTTGGAAATCGCAAAATCAAGTAGCAGCGAAAAACATTGGTTTACGATATACTAAAAAGATATTAGACGATGTTTTCACCCCATCACTGGCTCCAGATGTAAAAAAAAGCACCCTCGTTTATTTAGTCCTGTGTATATAAGCTACAATTTAATAGTTTCTCCCGTAAATATACATGTAAGTATACGCGTCCAAATATACAAGTGCATGTACGCGTGTCAGAGAGCGAACAACAAAATGTCTAATCGCGAAATGTGCGAAAGAAAGTTGATTTGCAGTGTCTATGATAACAGAATAAAATTCCTATATATCCGCCCTGTGATTAAAATCCAATGGACTTTACTGCAGCCAGACATGTGAAAAAGTAGTTACATGAAGTACGCAGGTGTTTACTTTAGTAAACATTAGCTAGAACTTGTCACGATTTCTACCTCAACTCATGGCGGAACCAATCAAATCAACCTCCAGTCATGACGGAACCAATCAAAAGCTACATCAACTCATGACGAAAGCAATCGAAATCTATCTCAACTAATGGTGGAACCAATCGAAATCTATTCCAACTCATTACGGAACCAATTAAAATCTCAGGTCATGCATGACGGAACTTATCAAGTAATCAATGGAATATTAGTTATGTAATTAACGCATTCTATGCACACGGGTATAATAACGATTTGCACATGGAGCCGAGGGCGTTCACTTCGTGCCACTTTTTATCCTAGTCATTTAAGATATATATTCCTAGTAATGTCTTTTAAACTCTGATCTACAGTCGTTCGAGGATGTCCGAACGGATGGACAGAATACAGACATTCCTGCTATATGGCATTCTTCGATAAACAGGACTGGTCAGCGGCCTCGGTAAAGTATTCCAGATAAAAGTTCATTGTTTATTTTCATGATGCAAATTTGATTTATGCAACACGAAAGTGATGATATTTTATCATTCTAAAATCAAAATTAGACATAAGATAAATTCTCGATTGGAAAAAAATCAGCAGGTCTTATGTTCAATGACACGGTTAAATGTTACTGTTTGAAAAGAAATAAAAAAAAAGCGGTAGGAAAAATTGCAATGAAAATATATTTTCTAAATACGATAATAACGATATTCTAAACCAAAACAATTTCGTAAATGATATATCTGAACAATAAGCATGGATTGCATACACAACATAATCGAAATAAGGCTAATAATAAAACCAAATAATCCGGTTTTATATCATATGTTTTTGCAGACTACCTGTCACGAGAAACACGCCTATCTGGCAGAGGTCGCTGATGAACAGGAGAACGATTTTCTGAAAGAATTGGTGGCTAGATATCACAGTGAGACGTGCTATTATTATATCTTTATTTCTTACAGGTTCACCACGTTTCCGAAAGAAAAATGAAATACAATTGAAAGAATAATGTTGCTTTGTTTCTCTGTTTTCTCCCGTGGCAACTTCACCTTAATTAGAACGACGCAGGGAAACAGAAACATAAGGCGACCCGCGTTATGAGGGTTGATACTTATATCATTCATTCATAATTATCTAGGTAGTGTAGTATCCACGATAAGTTAACAACTTTTTGAAATATACAAAATTATAGAATTATATTTACACTTGCTAGACTTGTTCACTATACACAAATATACTAGCCAATTTTGTTTACCATAACTGCACCGTTGTGGTTAATGTATGACCAATGGTATCTAACAAAATATTTTACTAAAACGCTTTGCGTTCGAAATTCCTATACTGGAGCACCTGCGTTTTTCTAAACATTTCTTCAGAATTGTTCTGTTTATTACTAGTTTTGTTTTCAATAATTGAATTTATTTTTATTGTTATTATTCATTTAATTTCTTACCACTCATTCACATATCAAAATACTCATCACAGTTAACGTTGTATGGCGCCATTTTTTTTGTACAGACCACTCTAACTACTGGTTGGGAGGTAGCGACATATTTGTGGAGGGAGACTGGCGATGGGGTGAGAGTGATAAGTTTATAAACTACACCAACTGGCGCAAAGGTGAGCCAAACAACCACCACACTCACGGTGAGGACTGCTTACAGGCACACTATAATGGCGAACGATTCCAGTGGATGGATGCACAATGCACAGTAAACAATAACTACATTTGTGAGCAATTAAGGTAAGTTGAACCAGTTGGTATTGGGATATGTTGAGCGGAACCCGTTCTGTAAACTTTTGTCGCTCAAAGTGATATGTGCCGTAAGTTTCATACTTATGATTCAAGATGAGCTTTTTACCAACATTTTTGAGAATGACAGTACTTACAATGCAAAGGTTTTAGTTTTAAGATGTTATATTAGGTCTACACAATTACTGCCAAAAATTGTTAGATTTACGTCTACAAGCCAAGTTGTGGTCTACGATTTCATTTCACATTTTTATAGTGTTATTAATAATTGCAAATTGATTTCTGCAGTTATGGTTTCATATATAGCATAAAAACAAGAACTTTTACATCGCAAACCTTTTGTGATGTGACTGATGTTTTATAAGACATTTAGTTGTTTGCCGGTACCTTTAAATGATTTTCACAACGTAATTCATAAAGAAAACATAGTACTAGATTACTGAAGAAAAGCAAAATATTAAAAATTCAGATCAGTTAACAAGGGTTGCATGGTAATTAATCATTTCTCCATTGGATAGACCATAGTATTCAAGTTTGTCTGGGGGGGGGGACCAAAAACTATAGAAGAATTTTTTTGACAGTGGTGAGAATTCGAAGGCAAGATTTGTATAGAGGATTTTCTTTACTATGGAGGTTTCGTTATATATTTCTGTATATATTAAACATTAATATTGGTTTTTAAATAAGAAATTATGAAAAAGATTTTGCATGAAAATTAAATGATTTTAAAACATTTTATTTGTTTTACAGTGGCACATGGATACCACTCGGATGATTACCATTAAATACATCTCAAAAATATGAACATTTTTCGGTTAACATATCCATAACAGATATATTGGAATTGGAATAAAAAGTGAACATATTACCAGTCGACGGTGTTATTTTTCATACCTCGATGAGATGGAAGGGAGTTGAAAGTACGAAATTGTGACGTCATAATATCTATTAATTTAATATGAATAAGACAATATTTCATTTTTATTTCATAAAGTATTTAGGCCAAAACTGAACAGTATCATATAAGCATTATCTCCATTTATTACTTCTCACGTCATCAATATTTGACGTCATATATTTTTATCGATTATTACTCATCATTTACTTAAGCATCAAAAATATTTGGTAATTCATTTTTCTACAATATATTACAGATACGTCAGAAAATACATATTGCTATGTATTTTTTCTTTCATGTAGGTTCAAAATATTGAAATACAGATATACTGCTAAACTAAAACTTTATATATACATGATTCATAACTTCTACGCTATGCTAGGGTGAGAATTTACAGAGAGTGGGATTTTGTCCGACATAATTTTCGATACGTGAAATATGTCTATTTTACATTTATTTACATCAGAATTAAAGCACTTCTCATTTCTAAAACCTTTTAATAGAAGACGAATAAGATTAATAAAATATGTATTGGTAATGTTATTATTATATTTGTTAATTTATTGTACTAACAACAATTAAATGGACCAGTTATAGCACAATACGTGGGAGATATAATACCTCTTTGTGGGAATAATCTTCCTCTTAACTCGTGAGTATACGATTAAAATTGAGCGGGTTGGTTTCACAGTACCTACTGCCAAAGTATCAGAAATTGATGGGTTCATGTGACAGAAACTCCATCCACAGCTATTATCATTGCGATAACTGGACAACATAGTCAGTTCAGACCAAGAATTATACGTACGAGAAGGGTATGAGTGATTGCAAAATCGTTGAAGCTATTGAGATTCTTATCCATTAAAAGATAGATGCTCAATGCAACGATGTTCTTCAATTATGAATGTATTTATCTAAGTCCTTTTTTAATCTAATACCCTCTTACCAGCTATGGCCATTGTAGGTCGTGTGACTTAGTACAATAAGTTTCCAGAACAAATCCGTCTATTTTTGATAAATGCATTTATTTACATACGTCCGCCTCAATATCGTAATCCGGAGTGGAAGGGCGTGTTGTATCATTTCTGAACAAAATCATCAGTGAGGATTCCGCGCTGATCATGCCATCCATTTCTCCAAGTTGTAAGCTAACTTTGATAACAGTTCTTGTTTGCTATTTACATATACATTTGTAGAAGTACATTTATTCCTTATATACACATAAAAAAATATTATGACCCAATCCCGAAAATAATATACTGAGAATATGGATTATTTTTATCAGCATTTGAGGTGTGTCAAGACAAGCGGCCATTTTTGACTGAAAGACATGCTGCCTGTACGGACCAAGAGAGATAAATCAATATCCGCCGTAAATGTAGATTGTACGTCAGCATATGCATGTCATTTGTTAGATAAGCTATTATCATGTATTGAGTTTAAGATAACTGAAGGTCTAAAACAAATGTTCCTGATAGTCTACGCACTTATAATAATGTACACTGTACGAGTAAGTCTGGTGTTTGTCACGCTGGGTTTCCAAGGTATGCTGACCATTGTTTTATATCTTACAATATTTAAATACGTTAACCCTTTATATTTGTTTCTCATTCAATGTTTTTTGTTTGAATTTTTTTTTTTTTTTATTTATTTATCTGTTTGGTAAATATTTCTTAAAACGTAACGATAATGTCCAAAGTTTATCTATATAATATATAACTCTTGTTTGTGTTCTAAGTGGACATGCTGTAGCCGTCATTGACATGTTATTTTGTTTGTTTGTTTTTGTTTACATAAATGGGCAGTTCACCTAATTAAAGGTCTACTATTTACTAATTTCAGTGGCCTTTGGTTGCCCGGACGGTTGGAGCGAATTCGATGGTTCCTGCTATTCGGTTCAGTCGCAAGAGTTAAATTGGATGGATGCCATGGTACCGTAAAAGATCAAAAGATAATATACAAATTATGCTTGCCTAATTTTACGTTCTCTAAATCTTATGTTGAGATAGAAATTAAAGGCAATGATTATTCTTTTCCAGTCTTTACACTCGAATCAAAATAAAGTTACCATCAGTCAAGATGTACGTCCTAGTCAGTATTAACTATTGCCAAAGTTTATTAGATATTGTGTATTGCAGGATGCCTGTCATAAAGCACATTCGTATGTGGTTGAAATTGGGAGCAAAAAGGAGAATGATTTTTTGGAACATCTCACAGGACAAAGTATGCATCTTTAGGTGTCAAACACATATCGTTGTGCATTATTGTCTTATTATTCATTCCTATATCATATTATGCACATTGATATCCTCTATTATTGAAATAAATTATTCTATTTAAAAAATTAAAAAAATCAAAACGTTCAAAACAGATATTTCTTGTCAAATGTAAATATCAGTCTAATAGTTCCTTTTTAACTAGTTTCCTGGAATATCTATGGGTATCTTGATTCTCTTTAATCATACTGGAAATTGAAATAAAAATTTTAAAAAAAATCGTATCATTACGTTAAAATGGCAGAAGGAATCAACGGTTACATTGATGTTCGCTGAGAATAAATTTCTATCATGCAGAACAAGACGAAATCTTCTGGCTCGGGGGGAGTGACGCGGTCGTAGAAGACCATTGGCGATGGATGAGTGAATACCAGACATTCAACTATACGAACTGGTATCAAGATGAACCGAACAATCTAGACCAGGGAGAGTCCTGTATAGCGGCGGTACACAGTGCATCTCGCTTTGAATGGAGGGATTATCATTGCGAAGATAAAAACAAGTTTATTTGTGAGATGAGGTATGTAATTAAATTGTCACAAAGCTTTTACTCTTTTTGTACTTGTGTATGTAGAGGAAATAGCCCGTGTCTTAAAATAGAAGGTGCACAGCGAATATCTTAAAATACTGATATAATGTTAATTCTATCCTGATTATTGATGAATGTGAATATCATAATGAAAATTAACATTAACCCCGAAACAAATTTAAGTAATATTTCTTTACATATATTGAAACGTTCTGAAGGCAGTCATACCTGCATTTATGTAGCGTATATGTTTTCGCTTATTTTAATCGAATAACATTTGAAGGATAATAAATTACTCATATGATCAGATTTATAACATTATTTATTTTTGAAAGGGTTTTTTATTATGATATAATAAAATTTTATTTAGATCTTTAAAATGTTTACTCGGGGTTCCTCAGATGGTTCCAATGTCACTGCCGGACTATCATTTGAGATAATTATTCATTCCAAATTTAAAACAATTTGAATGACGCTGTTTACAATAAAGGTGAAAACGTTTATACTTCCGAGGCACATTTTTATGCTTTATTTCGTTTATCAGCAGAATGTGGAGTGTTACGTAATCATTGTCAAACATGTTTAACTTTTTTTTCGTTAGAATATCTTTAAACCTTATACTGTGTTTGCATATTACAGAGTTATCTGCTCTTGCGGATAGGTATTGATTGTGACGTCATGTGTTTTCGAAAGTATCGTTATACTTTTCGGAGAAACAACGTGAATTGCGCTCACAACATAATGACGTAACAATCGATACTTACCCGAAAGGAAGATAATAGGCAAACACCGAATAAAGAGTATGTCGTCTTAGTCGTTGCATTATATCGAATTGGATTATCAAAATTGAATATAATGCATGCGTCAACTATATACATGTAAAGATAAAAGTATGTGTCCAAAATAAAACCCAACGACTGTCTTCTAGTACTTTCGCTATTTCTTGATTCCTCTTCATCTTATATTCCTTAAGAGCCTTCAAGAATGGCGAAAGTACTAGAAGCAGTTCGTTGAGTTTTATTGTCTACATATGTATGTATATATGTTACATATATATGTATGTATAAATATATGCTGTTTTTCCTGTTTTATTTTCAGGGGAGGATCGTGGATGGTGGTTGGTTAATTAATCAATCAATGTCAATCAATAGATCACATGTAAAGGATAATTGAAATAAACATGTTGTACAACACATTGTAGATATGCATGTATTGTTTTTATTTGCAAAAAGTTATTACACACAGTTTAATTCAAATAGTGTGGTATACGAATTCAAGTATAGCATTGTGCGGTTTTTTCTCCAATTTCAAATATACGAATTGGCAAATCAATGTCATTTGGTTTAGGATATTGATATCTTTCAGTTAAACTGGATTCAAATGCAGATAACAAGTTCGATGATTTTTACACGCAAAAACTATTAACAGCATCGGCATCATCACGATGTATATATCATAAACTGTGTGCTTTTTGGAAAGAAACACATACTAATCAAAATTGTAAAACAAAGGTAGAATAACCCATTAGAAAAAAAGAGCAATCTATACTTAACGCTAACCTCTCTAACGTCTCTCACGTCATATTTCATAAGGTCTCTTATTTCCCCACTAAACTATAGCTTTTACATAAAGTACAGCTTCGTTGTTAAGGTTTTGCAAGTCCTACTAGAACATTTTACATGGTAAAATTACATCAAACGATTACTGGTAGTTCAATTCTCTTCCATAATACGTGTGACGTGACAAACACTGAGAGTCGGGACTAGTCACTGTCAAATGACGTCAGTAAAGAAAATCCGTGGTATAAGATAGTGTAAAAACAACAGTTATGGCATGTCGGAATAATATGGCTATTCACGAATTCTTGTCTTGACCAATAATGATTTCTGTAACTAACTTTTCTCTAAGGCACATCTAGGCATTCGTTAAGACGTGTGATGTGTATTTAGAGAACATCATTAGGAGAAAGTGAATTATAAACACTAGTACGTCATGGCAGATAACGAGTATAGGTAAGATATGATGCGCTACTTATGACCTCGACGACAACGACCACTACGACGATGATGATCATCATGATGATCACCATCATCATGAGACATGAAGAACGTTTATATTAGCTGTAATAGTTCGGTTTTGCTTGTAACAAGCATTTTTATTGACTTAAAAATTACTCAATCGGTCGATAAAGAGAAAAATGGCGTCTCCATTCGTAACGATGCTTATGATTGACCGATATAACGCCGTAATGATTTCATAGATAAAAGTCGTAAAATGAATTCGGAATTTTGAACAGATTATCTATAGTTATTTGAATTGAAAACATTGAAAATGATCCTTAAATATTTTCTTTTAAAAACGACTAAAAATAAAAATAAAAAAATAACTACAGTTATATTTCTTTGCCTTTTATTCTATTCAAAAGCTCTATTCAGAGCACAGGTACCCATTTCAACTTTCCAATAGAATCCCATTTCTTTCAATGGTAATGTAAGTAAGAAAGTTTGCCCATAACTAAGGTATTTCCGGTGTGAACGTCATGTATTGGACGGTTCACTGTACGTGACCACTCGACGAATACACGGAGTATGATACACGTGTCTGATTGTGCTCTATAACACTATTTATATTAGTAAGTATGCCGTTTCCAGAATGCGATTAACAATTTGCGAGATAAGCTACTATCATCCTTTGATCAATGAGATATGAAAGGTCGACGTGGTGTCATCGACTGTGGACAATGATGATGTATACAGGACAACTGTGTCTGTTAATAGTCACCCTGATTATACAAGGTATGGTCGATATGTCACAGGGTATCAAAATAAGTTATACTGATAGACTACATCAATATTTAAGGATTAACTTGAATAGATTTTTTATGTTATGGAGATATAACACAAAAATCTGAGTGTACTCTCAACATAAACCGCTTCGCGGTTTATTTAGAGTAAACTCATATTTTTGTGTTATATCTCCATAACATAAAAAATATATTCAAATTAATCCTTATAATTCAATTTAGTAAAGATAATCTCTTCAAAATTCAAAATTCGTTTTGGGACTCTTTTGTCTATGAAATATTTAAGCCGTCATCTCAACCAATCAGAAGCAACGTTAAATGAGCTGATAAAGTACATTTTTAATCCAATGAAAATGCTCGTAACATGCAAAATTGAATTATTGGATGTTAATACGCAGAAACCAAAATGAAAGGTAGAAGCATAGATTTATCTCCATACAATTCCCCAGGTAAGGGTTACAAATATTTCCGTAGTGTATTAAACAATATTCAAACTTAACGAGCGTTCAATTATAAAAAATATACATTAAAGAAATTCTTTGAATAACGATTTCTATGTCTTCAGGAAATCAGGGATGTTCACCAGGTTGGACTGCGTTCCGAGATTCTTGCTACATAGTAAAACAGATTCAAACAAATTGGACATCTGCCTCGATAACTTCAATTTCTTAAAAAAAACAAGCTTTTCTATCTTTAATATTGTAAACGTAGTGAAACGCAGATAATAAATCATGATGGAAAAGAAACAAGGTATTCGTGATTTTCGAATTCGATTGAACAAGAGACTTAACTATTTCGATCATTTTTACAGAGTGCTTGTGATTCCATGAATGCCCATCTTGCTGAGGTTTGGGATGAAAACGAGGATAATTTCTTGAAAACCTTGATCTCCAGTTATTAATGTAGGCATTTTATCATTATTTTTTATACTCATATACAAAATGCATTATACATTATAACTAATTATAGCTGAAATAACTTTTTCACTATTATTATTATTACTTTAAATATTTCTAGAAAGGCTAAAAACTTTAAACACAGACTTTAATTATGAAGTATCTCAATGGTCCGAGCAAACAAATATCATTTTCTTAACACTTTCCCTTGTAATTTGTATTTATATTTTTTATTTGGTTGTATGTTGTATATTCATCCAGTAACTCAAAATATAAGTATATCTCTCTGAATTATTTTCAAAATCAAAATTTCTTTCTTATAGTCCTGAGGCTTCAGCATAAAATCGTGCACTTTGTGATACGAATATGATATTGGGTACACCATTACTATGACCTAATACAAGGTATTTGAGAACGGGCTCAAAATATGGCAGCAAAAAAAAATCACAAGCTTTATATCTTAAAAACGAGATGATTTTTTTCTATACCCATATTTTCAGGGCAGCTGAGTGCAAATATAAACATTAGCAATTGGTAAAAGCCGTCGGTCATCTTGTTTTTTTTTTCTCAAAATTTCCTACATAGAAATGTTTATATTCTAATATCTTGAAAACTTATCGATATAGAATTTTAATTCTTGTTCTATACCTATATTTTCAGGGTTATTGAATAACAATATGAATTAGTAATGGGTAAAACTGTTGTCGGTCATCTTGGTGTTCACAATGGCCGACATTGAAATGTTAAAATTCTAATATCTGGATAACTAATTGATATAGATTCCTAGTTTTTCTTCGAAACCTATTTTTGTAAGGTTACTTTAAGCAAATATGAACGTAAGTAACTGGTAAAAGTTGTTTTCAGCCATCTTGTTTTCCAAAATGGCTGCCGTAGATATACTTTGATTCTTAAAAGTATCTTAAAAATCAATTGATGTAAAATCCTATTTTTACGTCTTTATTTTTATTTCCAAAGTTACTTGAATGCAAAAAAAGAAATGTTGAAAATAGTAATGTAAATAGTGAAACAATATTGTATCTTTTTAAATGGCAACCGCGA
Source organism: Argopecten irradians (assembly GCF_041381155.1). Lineage (NCBI taxonomy): Eukaryota > Metazoa > Mollusca > Bivalvia > Pectinida > Pectinidae > Argopecten > Argopecten irradians. The sequence continues at coordinate 24,530,187 of NC_091137.1, read as the reverse complement.
AAAAAGTCAAAAGTGTGATATTTGTTTGATTGGCGTAGAATCCTTATTTATGTGTCAATGCCTTTATGAAAGTTATTGAATGTAAAAAAGGCTTTCGGACGCCTTATTTTACAATATGGCCACCATTTTATCAAATGGGTTGATAAATAGATAAATAAATAATTGACCTTATTTAACAAAAATACAACCTCTTTTGGCTATATTTTCTTGGCACTGGAATTTCATACCTGGTGCATGGGTTCGAGGAGTCGGTGGACGGAATACCAACACCAAGGAACTGTGACATATATTTCATCCGTTGCCATCCATTGAAAAAAAACCTGTTCCTATGATATCTTCTATATCTTAATATAGATCTATAAGTATTAAAACAACTAATGATATTGAAAAATGGGCACCTCTGTTTGAAATGTATACAATCTGTTGTCTATGCGTGAACATCTGTTAGTTTAGGAGACTGAAATTTATAAGCATACTGCCAAAAGACACAGAAAACACATCTAACCCGAAAACATACTGACAATAGCCAAGCCAGGTTTCGTATTAAATATGCTAAGCGCTAAGCAAGAACATAGACTACTACTTTTACAGACTATTGTGTCTCTCGGCAAGAGCTTTCCTCATATCCTTAACTCATGGCCAAGAGTATGCCGATGTTTGAAGAGAAAAAGAAACAACGTAAGATCCCAAATTTATTCGCATTTGACGACAATGCAATGATGGCAACACGTACCATATCAACACCCTACTTGCGGTATAGTTCAGCATATTGGCCCATCTAGGTGAGCCACTAAGCAATATAGTCGAATCAGATAAAAAAGATTTAACTTTGACTTCAGCTTCAGGAAGAAAACAAAGCATTTTGGTCTTTCTACCGATTAGTATGAGGTATTGGAACATCGTGAGATGTAATTGGTCCTTTAGGGATTGTTGCCTTCTGGCATATACGGCAAGGCCCTTTAGTTCGTCAAATTAATGGTACTATCTTATGAATTCATTTATTTTCAAGCAAAGAAATAGAATGTGTAAACTAGCTTCGATCTCAAATCAAATATTTTTACATGATAATAACAGAAAGGAACCAGTTGCTACACTAGATCTAGAATATGGTGGTCTGCATAGTTTTTGATATTAATCTCATCAATAGAGGTAACGTTCAAGAGAAAAATTAATCAAAATCACAACTATGCTTTATATCTCACTGCAAGTGCTTTAAAAATGTTTCAATAAATATAACATATTATTAATTAATGCACTAAACTGCAGTTAGGGCGTTAGAAGTGTACCTGCCGTCCCAATATTGCATGATCTAAAAAGAAGACTTCCTAACTGTTAAATGAACGCCAAGCCAAATCAACCAACCAATCAACTAATATGGTTAGAAATTGGTTTGACAATAATTCAATTTATTCAAAACGCAGGAAGAAAAAATATACATTTACATTACCATCAAAGCCATTTTGAAAAAAAAGAAAAAAGAACAAATTGGACACTTTTTTGATGAATATATCACACCAAATCAAACACACACAAACTATGCTTTTGTATTAGTTTTCAATATATTTAAAAATTCTAGTATCCGTTTCATGACAATGAAATTAAATTTGGTATGTGTTATACCGTCTTACTTAGAATTACCCAAACACCAAATTCCAACGCCTTATACATGTAGTACATATGATAATGACAAGGCAAGGCAATGCATTAAATGTGGACAAATGGACCAATAGAAGAACACGGCACAAACATTTACTTCCTCCCACGGGAGTTCCCGATCGATGATTAAGCGATTCTTGTCAACAAATATCATTTTAATCATAACAAAGCCACACATTAAAAATATCTTCAAAATTATTCAAAATAAAAAAAAACATGGCCTACAGTTTTTATCAATTATTGATATTTGCAGTCACCCGTAAAATATAGGTATAGACACAAATACAAGGACTCTTTATGGATTAGCTTTCAGGGTATTAGATTTTAATTATATCTACGGCGCCCATTTTGATCAACAAGTTTTCAAGATATTATATTGTTCTATATCAATTATTTTTCAAGAGATTAGAAAATAAACATTTTATGTCGGCCATTTTGAAAAACAGTTTTTATCAGTAACTAACGTTCATATTTGCATTCAGTAATTATTGAAATATAGGTACAAAACAAAAATTAGAATTCTGTATCAACCAGTTTTCAAGATATTATAGTTTAAACATTTCTATGTTAGTCATTTTGAAAAATAATATGGCTGATTGCTTTTACCAATTACTAATGTTTATAATTGCATTCAGTAACCCTGAAAATATAGGTATAGAACAAAATCAGGATTCTGCAACATTCAGTTTTCAAGATATTAGACTTTGAATAATTTGATGGCGGCCATTTGGCGGCCATGACCGTCAGCAGCAAGATCCGCTCAGGATTCAGTTTTCAAAACCTTGTATTAGGTAATAGTTTATATATATATATATAATGGTGAACCAAATTTCATACTAGTATCACAAAGTGCAGAATTCTTCCAAAATGGGGCTCCAGCATACATAAAACAATGGGAGATTTTACGTTTGAAAATTTGAAGTAAAATAACCTATGCTTATTTTTATTTTTTCAATTTATCAATTTACGAGAAATACAATGTGGTATCAGTATTGCAATTTTATCTTTGATTTTCTAGCTCACAAAAATTATTGGCTAGGTGGAAGCGACGCTAATGCTGAGGGAGTTTGGCAATGGATGCAGAATAATCACCCAATCAACTACACGAACTGGGGACATGGCCAGCCAAACAATCTTCACGGCAAGAACTGTCTGGTACTGCATTACAATCCTCCAGACTTCAACTGGAAAGCTTTTGATTGTATGAAATATCACAACTACATTTGTGAGACTGAGTACGTTATATACATGTCAATAACATTTAAAGTCATGTTGAAACGTATCATTTAGTTTGATTGAATGGTTTATATTAGATTTGTCTTTTTGTGTATCAGTTAAACATGATATAAAATTAACTTAACATATGAAGTTTTGATTTCACAATCTTTAATTGATTTAGTCCAAAGAAAGAAATTACAGTAGCATAACTATTTTTTTTCTTTGATATCTTTTTCAGATGTTTCATTCATGTAGTATAGGTTACGCAGAACATGAACTTCTTATTAAATTGTTATGTTCATTACGTCAACAAAGTTGTATTTATACTTGATATACATGCAATGAACAATACTAATATTGCTTATCATGGTCAGTTTTCTCAACTTGATCATAACATGTCAACTTTGTAATCTTTAAGTGAGTTGACCGTTGTATTTGAGTCTGATATTAGTTAATATGTCAGATTTAGTTTGATCTAAATATCATTTGTACTTTTCGAACAATTAATGGAATTATGCTTTTGTCTTTTCAGAAATAGTTCCTGGATCATTCTTGGTTAAAAGTCAACACTCGAATATCATAGCATATACAAACAAAATTTTCTTGAAATAAAGATACGTATGGGTTTTTTGTTTTTCTTTTTATGTTTCGCAACGGTCTTTACAACGTTATGAACGTAACATTCAACAGTATTTGCTATTTTTAAACGTTCCATATGTAACGAAAAGCCGGCTATTTTTGCGATTTGAAAAATGTAATTTCCACCTAAAACGTGAGATAAATCAACTTTTCATGATCTCGGCGACAAGTGTACATATGAATTATTTATATCTAATATTTTTACCGAAAAACTTTTTTTTCTATATTGTATCTTTAACTCGATAAAGCAAAATCTAAATATAAAATGTACTTGAACATTTTTATAAGCAGTATAGGCATTGCGATTTTCAATCATTTATTGTATTAAAATTGTCTTTCTGTTAATCCTAATAAAACCGATATGCCGGTTCACCGAACATTTTCCGCGATAAACTGTAATCGAGGGAAAGGAATTATAATAAAAAAAAACTATAAAATGCAAAAAGAGGAAAACATCATGTGAAAGCAATCGTTTCCTTTCAAATAACATTTTAATCACTTTATATTTTATTTGTTTATCTTTATTTTATTAATAGAATTCCATTTCTTGTTATTTTCATTTTACTTCATTTCAATTTTACCTTATCATTTGATTTTTTTTCTGTATAACTTCTGTATTTAGCTTTAGAAGAAATAACTATCCTCCTGTACTATAAATTGACCACTTCCCAATCATTAATCCTACATATGAATTATGCATGATTATATATGGAACAATATAGATGACGTACATTTTGTTATATTTCTTCTTTCGCTTTTTTATTAACTCTATGAAAACATAAATCCAAAAAAAATGTCCCTAAAACCCTAGATATCGTGATGTCACAATGGATACATCGACGTTGTGAATTAATTTTAATTATTATGCTTTATTTTTATTTTTGATTTTAACTTTTCATGCCCATATAAAATTTTAAAAAAATAGTTGTATCAATACTTGAAAAAAGAGAACACTGTATTATTTATGAAGCCGGTTACAGCATTAAACATACGTTACCGACAATGTGACTTGATGACGCTAATTTATGACAGTTTTGAATAACATGCATCATTATTCATCATAGAAAAAAAACCGGTATTTTTTATATAGTATTTTTTACAATCATCCAATGAAGTGTTCCATGAAGCATTTTCATTCAAGAAAACACCCGACTCAAAATTAGACCTAAAGACAGACACCGCGTATCATTATTTTACAAGATATTTTAAACTTGTTCTCGGGTTTACTGACATTTGTCTTTTATTAATCTGCATTAAGTCCAGATCATAGTTATACTAGTATATTTGTATTTTTATATGAATGAATGAACAAAAGACCGTGATAATTTGTATTGAAAGTTAAGATTTGAAACCTTATGCTTATATATCTTGTATAAGACACTTTCCTATTTTCTAAATATTCAATATTTTATATCGACTTACTTTCAAACTTGTTTTAATGGAATCTGAAGTCAGTCATGACTTCGAAATTGTGTTCACAAAATGTTCGTGTATCTATGGGTTCAATATTGATTGCCTCTGTGTATTTAGAGAGTTTCGTTTGCTGTCTCCTATTGTATATTTTAGATGGCCAAGTATATATTTCCATTTATATCGATTTTATTTGTATGCACTGTATTACTACATTTCATGTCATACACATAAGGAAAACAAATGTTTAAACAAATCTTTCTATACAGATAATATGAGGATAAAAAGTAAATTTATTACTTAATTTTGATTCGATTTATAAGCAGCGTTAAAGGATACTGATCACTACTATGCTATGCACATTTTTCTATATTTTATAGTCTTTTAAAGTGATCTAATTGCTATTATCTTTTCAATCTTTGTGTCTGTCCCAGAAATACACTATTTGCCAATCGGTGTACATGAAACATGTGATACAGAGGAGCAATATTATCATTTATTTAGATAAACAAACACACGACACCTACTTCTGGCTCGGTGGAACCGATACCTTTGTGGAGTCCGACTGGCGGTGGATAGGTAGTAATGGTCGTTTGAACTACACCCACTGGGGACACCGCGAGCCAAACGATTACCACGGACAAGACTGTTTGGGAGGCCATCTAAGTGGATCTTCTTTCTATTGGATGGACTTGGAATGCACGATCAAATACAACTTTGTTTGTGAGATCCAGGAGGAAAAGCATGTTCTTATTTAAAACAGCTACATCAAGAAAATACTCTGTATTTGCATATTACAGAGTTATCTGCCCTTGTTGGTAGGTATTGATTATGACGCCATGTGTTTTAGAGCGTAACGTCATACTTTTCGGAGGAAACGAGCTAAATTACGTCCCTATTATAAGGACGTCACAATGGATACCTACCCGCAAGGATCTGATGGTAACATAATGACTGGTAATATAATTAAATCGCATTTCAAAGAAAGGAATTCAACAATTGTTCATTAAAATTATTTTGTCGATCATTAAACCTTCTAACAGTCTTCTTCAAAATACAAGTTTAACCTGTAGCTTGTTTTTCGATACCGTATGTTTATGCAATTGTATTTCCTTCAGTTGGAGAATTATTTATCTGTAGCCTTGTTGGGTTTTTTTACCTAAATTCAAGTTTATCATATGAAGACATCTGTTTTTCCAGTACCGGTACTTCTGGTGGCATTGTCATTGGATGAAACCTATCGGATCTACACTAATGCAATAAATCATGAGATATGATGTTGATTTTAAAAAATAAATTCTATTCACGAAAAGTTTTAATCTTTTATTCCTTATGACTTTATGTGGATAAATGTAATTCATGTTCATATTCAGTGTATATGAAAATCAATAATATGACATTACACTTTTTGCTAAGTAAACACATTGCATTCAATCAGAATTAAGATCTTTTTATTTCTTTCTCCTATTAAAAGATTTCTGTCTGAATTCGGATCTATCAAATAAAGAAAACTCCATCATAAATGAATATAATTAAATCTACTCTAGATAACAAATTTGCGTAGTTCGAATATTCAGTGTTAGACAAGCACGATAAATATTTTAAAACATAACAATAACTGTCTAGTCCTAGTAAAATAAACTTCACAAAATTTTACATTAATTTACCAAGAAAACGAGTGGTAAGTAACAAAATGTTTTCATTCTCTTTACTACCCAAACGAATTTTAATGACTTGTGATTCTGACGTTTTCACTTCATACTCAGTTATTAAGGTTACACGCGGGGTTGTTCGATATGAATTTAATTGAAACGAAATTGAGTAAGCGTCTTCTTGTCACCTTTAAAGATAACTTCGTGATTTCGTGTCGTGTGATCTGTTTCTGCTATCATAATATCGTATAGTAAGCCGTCCAGGTTGAGGAAACATATTTACTTACCTCATATCATTTACTGAAATCTAGAACCTAGATGAATACATTAACTTACACAATAAAACTGGCCATCGAAATATATGTAAAGATGTTTACGTCAGTGTTATTATGAAATCAAGATTTTTTATAACCAGACGAATCTAAATAATCAATGCTTATATTTTATTTTTCAGATAATTATTTTTTCAAGCTAAAATAGATTTTAATATACGAATCCATTAGATTTGATCATCTGTTATCAAGTTGATACGCAGAATCGTTGTCTCTATTATGGCGGGACGATAACGCCGGTTTCTTGTGACATTCTCTGATATTATTTAGGCATTCGTGGCATGAAAAAAGAATCGGTCAATCATGAAGTATAAAATAAAGAAAACAATATTCTAATTACTGCCAAATAGTGACTAAAATGTAACCAAATTTAAGATCAAGTTTGTTAGATCTACCAAAATCATCGGGAATATCCGGTACAACATATCGCCAATCATTCAATGCTGACGATATGTATATTTGAACTCGTCGAGGATAGGGCTTCATTTGATATTTAGAATAGTCATTGAATTCTCAAGCTAGATTGTTCACAATGCATTCACAAAATAATTCATAAACATCAACGCTGAGTGACGCGGCACAGTCTGTGTTAAATTGAATCTTTTATAGTCTTATCAATGGAGTTCCGTTTTTCAATTTTACCGGTGCGAAAGTCATATAATAGAAACCTTTTCCGCCCGCACATAGCCGAAGACAACGAATAAAAATAGAGAACGCATTGCGTAATATACGGAAACAGTTTGTTAATTGTTAAACGCAAATGAAACTTGATAGATAAGTCGCTATCAGCTGTTCTATGGGCTTCACTGACACCGACTGTTTGTGAACATTGACAATGATGGCCATATTCCGATTACATTTGGTGATAATTACACTGTCGATGCAAGGTATGCGATAATTTGGTCGGTCTAGCCAGGTTCCTGGATTATAAGGTTTTATTTGTTGTGAAAAAAATAAGGAAAATATCTTATTATAAAACTGGAATTCACATGAATCCAAATTAGACAATAGCCGCGTTGGACAAGTTATATCAGGTGGTTTTTTTCAGACTTTTTTTTATATTAGTCAAATTAAAAACAAAATACCTTTATTTTGTACTGGCATGTTTCAAAACCTGATTCTTGAAATCTGTAGTAAAACTGCTAATGTAGTTTTGACTTTCCATTTCACACGATTACTAGTGTTGCATTATGCATTATTCTCTCATACCTCTCATACAAAGGTGTAATACTGGCTGGTCTAGGGCAATACACCTATGTCACCTGAAGCTCTATTGCTACCCATGCAATTAAGCCTCGTGACGTCACAACGTTTTTTTTCAAAAACTGGGCTGGATTTACTTTAAAAGATACAAGCAATGGGATTTGCCCTGAAAATATCAATCAATTTTCCTGTATGGAGAATTGACTTGCAGTCGCGTTGTTTTTCGAAATTAATTTCAAAATGGCGGAAAACAATAGTAGTAGTAAAACTGCAATTAAACGTCGAGTTATGAGAGTAAAATATTCATTCATACAAGGACATGAAGGATAGGGATATTCTACCCTATCACATGATGTTTTTAAAAGATTTTGTGACCCTCGGGTAGAATATCCATATCCATCATATCCATATATGGAAGTGTCTTATAATATTAATCAATCAGTCAAACAGTTAACTCGATTGTATATATTAAACATTTAGAATGAAGCTGCTACATGTCACAATTAATGTATAAATTATTTTTGAAAGATGACTAGATTTTTGTAACATTTTCTGAGCAAAGATTTACAACGAATATGCGATTGTAGATGGCAGTATGTCATCAACTGCTAACGATGTCTTTATTTTCAGTGGCCAGAGGATGCTTACCCGGTTGGACAGCATTCGGAGGTTCCTGCTATTCACTATCCTTCGATAAGCTCGACTGGATAGCTGCTTCGGTAACTTAAATTCTTTTGACCATATACATATGTAGCAGATAATGTTTTTGAAAGTTAAAACAAACACCAAAAAAGCTAAATCATAGATAACTAGAAGTACTAATTTATTTAGTATTTTTGTTTTATATCCATATAATCTAATCGTTGTTATCATATACGTTACAGCCTCTGCTAGAACTCTAGCTTGAGGATTCATTAACTATCCTTAATATCAAATGAAGCCCTATTCTTGTCGAGTTCAAATACACATGTCATCAGCAGAGGTGTCTACATTCTCGATACTCCAAGGATTACGATCACTGACGTTATATCTATCCTGGACTATCTCATAGTAAAACCGGAGACAGTCTCGGAGACAAACTGACTAATTATATTCCTGCAGAGACCGACGCCTTAAAGCAGCACAGTAAACCAGAATATGCCGCGCATACAATGCCTTTGATGTACATCAGAGGATAATATTACCTGTGTCTTCTGCTGCCTCCAGTTTTACTATGACAAAGTCCAGAGGTGGATATATGACGTCAGTGATATCAACCCATGGAGTATCGATGATGAGGTATCTAGTTTGGCTTGTATTTACAAAAAATGCACGATCTATAAGAAATCCTGCCAAAAAGCTGATGAAAATTACAAGTTGCTTTATGGTCGAGTGTGGATTTGAGACAAGGGTAGTACTAACTTTAATAAAGTCTTTCTAAATTTATCTGAATGTTGTATATCCTTCCATTCAACCTGTGTGATGTACGAGTACATATTGAAGTATTTTAATAAAATTAATAATAACAATTTTTTTCTATTACAGGCAGCTTGTTGTTCTGTCGATGCTTACCTTCTTGAAATTGAAGGTGAAAATGAGAATAAATTCATAAGCGCGATTATCACAAATCAATATAGTAGGTATTGTTATCTCTTGGACAATGGTAAATGTTATCAGGTATTGCTATAACATTGTATTGTCATGTAAACGTGGAATATATTTTTTCAATTTTAGAAAATGTGATTAAACATAACAATGCTTTACTTTTTTAAAGACATTAGTTTATCATTTATGTCATCAGTTTCTTATGTCATATTCTGTATTCACTTAAAATAGTCATTCTCTACCAGAATGTAAGTGAATAAATACGACCTGATACACATCTTGTGTGTCGATGTCATTTTCCTCGACTCGTTATATGACGGTATCGCGGCCAGAATCACGTTCACGTGACCTCTAGCAATTAGCCAGTCGGCATTAAGTGTACAACAAAAATTACAGTTTTAAATAATTAAAAGAAGACTCACTGATTAAGATATGAGTAAAACAATGTTGATCTTCGCGAACTTGTTTTTTGGAAATCGCGAAATTAAGAAGCAGCGAAAAAAAGTTGGTATACTGTATACTGAGGAGACATTACATTACCTATTATATGTTTTCATCCCCATCACCGCTGCCAGGTGTAAACAAGCACCCTCGTTTATTCAGTCCTGGGTATATAGGCCACATTTTAATGGCTTCTCTCGTTAATATTCACTGGAAGTATACACGCCCAATATAGCATATGCATGCACGCGTGACAGAGAGCGAACAATATAATGTCTAATCGCGAAAACTTGTCAACGGGAATTAATATCTACACCATAGATATTGAAAGGAGTTCGAATACAATTTTTAACTTCGCATTATTGAACTCCGCGAACTTGTTTTTGGAAATCGCAAAATCAAGTGGCAGCGAAAAACATTGGTTTGCGATATACTAAATAGATATTAGATGATGTTTTCACCCCATCACCGGCTCCAGGTGTAAAAAAGCACCCTCGTTATTTAGTCCTGGGTATATAAGCTACAATTTAATAGCTTCTCCCGTAAATATACATGTAAGTATACGCGTCCAAATACACATGTGCATGAACGCGTGTCAGAGAGCGAACAACAAAAGGTCTAATCGCGAAATTCGCGAAAGAAAGTTGGTTTACAGTGCCTATGATAACGGAATAAAATACCTATATATCCGCCCTGTGATTAAAATCCAATGGACTTTTCTGCAGCCATACAAGTGAAAGAGTAGTTACATGAAGTACGCAGGTGTTTATTTAAGAGACATCAGCTATGACTTGTCACGAGTTCTACCTCAACTCATGGCGGAACCAATCAAAATCAACCTCAACTCATGATGGAACCAATCAAAATTTACCTCAACTCATGACGACGAAAGCAATCAAAATCTACATCAACACATAAAGAAAGCAATCAAAATCTACCACAACTCATGAGGTAACCAATCAAAATCTACCTCAACTTATGACGAAAGCAATCGAAATTTACCACATTCAATGGCGGAACCAATCGAAATCTACCCCAGCTCATGACGGAACCAATTAAAGTCTACCACAACTAATGGTAGAACCAGTCGAAATCCATTCCAACTCATAACGGAAACAATTAAAATCTACCTCAGGTCATGCATGACGGAACTAATCAAGTAATCAATGGAATATTAGTTATGTAATTAACGCATTCTATGCACACGGGTATATTAACGATTTTCATATGGAGCCGAGGGCGTTCACTTCGTGCCACTGTTTACCCTAGCCATTTAAGATATAATATTCCTAGTAATGTCTATTAAATTCTGATCTACAGTCGTTCGAGGATGTCCGAACGGATGGACATTCCTGCTTTATGGCATTTTTCGATAAACAGGACTGGTCAGCGGCCTCGATAAAGTATTCCAGATAAAAGTTCATTGTTTATTTTTATGATGCAAATTTGATTTATGCAACATGAAAGTGATGATATTTTATCATTTTAAAATCAAAATGTGACACAAGATAGATTCTCGATTGGAAAAAATCAGCAAGTCTTATGTTCAATGACACGGTTAAATTTTACTGTTTGAAAAGAAATGAAAAGAACGCGGTAGGGGAAATTGCTATGAAAATATATTTTCTAAATACGATAATAACGATATTCTAAACCAAAACAATTTCGTAAATGATACAATAAGCATGGATTGTATACACAACATAATCGTAATAAGATTGATAATAAAACCAAATAATCTGGTTTTATATCATATGTTTTTTGCAGACTACCTGTTACGGGGAACACGTCTATCTGGCAGAGGTCGGTGATGAACTGGAGAACGATTTTCTGAAAGAATCGGTGGCTAGATATCTCAGTTACACGTGTGTTATTATATCTTTATTTACAGGTCCACTACGTTTCCGAAAGAAAAATGAAATACAATTAAAAGAACCCCTATTCCTGTATATTAAAATATATTGTCCCGTGGCAACTACACTTTAATTAGAACGACGCAGGGAAACGGAAACATAAGACGACCCGCGTTATGCGGGTTGATACTTATATCATTTATTTATAATTATCCAGGTAGTGTAGTATTCACGGTAAGTTAACAACTTTTTGAAATATATAAAATTATAGAATTATATTTTCACTTGCTAGGCTTGTTCACTATACACAAATATACTAGCCGATTTTGTTTACCATAACTGCACCGTTGCGGTTAATGTATGAACAATGGTATCTGAAAATAATAATAGCACTAATGGCAATAAACCATATAGTGCGGTTATCGGAGGGCACCTGTTGATTTGGTAGCGTGATACCTCAAAACGTTATGTCAGAATTGCTGACGAGTTATTCGCCCTTTTTAAATGAAGACAACTTGGTACAATGACAGCTTTGATAGAGGCTAAGTTTATGTGAAAAAATAATTGGTTTGAACACTCAATTTCTTCAAAAATTTCGATGCATTTCTTTTGTTTGATATCTAATGTATGTTTTTCATCTGATTTTGGATTGATTTCTCAAATACATTCTGTTAGATGGGAATGGATTTATTTCCGTCATTGACTTCATAATCCGGCATGGCGCCGGCGTGATCGATGGTTTGGCAAAGTATTAAAAGTAAAGTCATACTTTTTGTGATACATACTGAATGCATCGAAATTAATAATTTGTATATTTCATTGTTTTGAATCTGTTTCACTATAGGATATATCCTATCATATTCAACTCGGAACAATTTTGACGATCGTGAATGTACTTGGGCCGAGTTTTACTTTGTTGCCGAGATCGCACATACATTTGTAAATGTAGGCTAGCATGAATGTGACCGATCATTTAAATATTAAACAATTAATTGTAACAGTTAAACACTTCCTTGGAGACGATTGCGATCGTATTGATTCACTTTACCCATTCGGGGCGAGATTCCCTGTTGGGTCGAGTTTACCTAGCGGTCATGACCTATGTATTTCGGTCAAGTCGATCGGCGTACCAATGTGAACCGTTTGCGTTTCTGTACATGTACAAAATTGTTATGGTTACATTGAACAGTACTTGTAATTTTTTGTTTTGAAAGGTGAGTTTTTTTATTCATGCATGACTGCATCCGTGGCGAGACCCCTATAGAGACGGAAGAGGACAGGACCAGCAACAGTGCCTGCAGAAGTTGAGTCGGTGACGTCGACAGTTGGGCCTAGTCATGGGACGATTTCAGGACCTCTTGCAACTGGGAGTGGAACTGACCATTATATGCCACCTGAGCTACCGGTAGCAGCAACACCTCCTGTATTACAAGACCCGGGTACGTCCTTTGGTGTAATGCCAACCCCTATTGCAAGTGTTAATGATATGTTAGGCTTGTGTGTATCTGTTTCAGTGAAGCATAAGATTACAAATGGAAAGTATGCTGTACTTTAACAATTGTTGTCTAACTCAATGGGAGATTCCCATCGGGCTCATAGGATATCTCTAGTTGATGGGGGCTTCTTATCAAACCAAAAAATCAATATCCTAAGATTTTTGACATCAGTAAATGGACAGATGCATTCATTATATATATCAGCATTTATACAGCTCTGCACCCAGAACAGTTGCATGGGTTTTTAAAATACATATGTTGTTTGCCTTGGGGCTCAGAGATGTGGTGGCATGGACTGGATCAAAGATGACGAGCAATATAGGTTAAGAAAAGCTCTTAACTTCCAAGGGGCATGGGACATTATTGACAATGAATTATACCTGTTATATATGCAGCCACAGCGGGTCCCCCTACTTCAGTCACAAAATCAAAATTCTAACACCCTAAAATGTTTCGACTACAATTATAAAGGAAATTGTACACGCCCACACTGTAGCTACTATCACATATGTATTACGTGTAGTGGGGGGCATGCTAGTATGAATTGTGTTAAAATGAATACAAACAACTCATATTCTTTCCGAAAAACAAACAACAATACAAAACAGCAAAGACAGGTGGGAAACAAGCAAGAATCACAAACAGGTGTGGACATTAGGAAACACACCAATAAAAATCACAGCTCTTAGCTACTGGATAGCTAAGTACCCACAGGTAGCAGTAGGGACACAGCTTCTTGGGGAGGGGTTTAAAATGGTTTTAGAATTCAATATCTAGGCTCAAGGATCCCGAGAGAATCCAGAAAATTGAAAGTGGCCTCCATATATCTAACACACACAGACATATCAGAAAATATTTCAGGAAGTAGAATTAGGTAGAGAAGTAGGCTCCCTTTGATAGGGTCCCCTAGATTTAGTTCCCAAAAAGGTGCAAAATGGAGGTTAATTACTCACCTTTCATGTACTTCAGGTAAAAGTATGAATAGTAATATTGATCCTGATACAGTTTCTGTTAAATTCTCGTCATTTGATAAAGTAGTTAAAATTATAGCAGTTGGGAAACGGGACTATAAGGAAAATTGATATTAAATCTGCATTCCGTCCTCCCAATCCATTCGGCGGATTTTCCGATAATAGGATTTAAGTTTCAAGATAAGTATTTCTTTGATAAGTGTTTTCCCATGGGGTGCTCAATTTCATGTAGTCTATTTAGAAAAAAAAATATCAACATTTATTTAATAAGTAGTTAAGGAGAAGTGCAGTGAGCAAAGTCTAGATCAGTATTTGGACGATTTTATATTTGCTGGAAAAGAACAATGTGATACATGTGCTAGGCTCATGTCTTCTTTCGAGAAACATGCAATGAAATGTGTATACGTTTATAAATCAGAAGGTCTAACTACAGTTTTTGTGTTTTTTGGGTCTTGAAATTGACACTATTAAAATGGTAGTCAGGGTACCTTAGGAGAAAGTGGTATATCAGGTCAGAAATCGTGAAAGTGTTGGAAAGTAAAACTACAAGAATTACAGTCTGGCTGAGATTATGTCTTGTTGTGCAAACGCTATACCAATAGCTAGGACCTTTACACGGCTATGTTTAATGCAATGACAGGCATACGGAACCCCTTTTATAAAGTAAGAATATCTAAGTAAATTAGAGCAAACTTAAAAAATGTGGTTGCTATTTTTGAAAGATTTATTTTAATGGGTCCTGTTACTTTGCGGAGAGTACTTGGGGCATTAATGTGGATTTAGGTCTGTATACAGGTAGTGCAGGGAATTGTGAATTAGTTTGTGGTTCCTGTTGGGTAAGTAATTGAATAGTTTTCAGGTGTCCAAGTGATTGGCAGGGAAAATCCATCATGAGAGACATAACTTTCTTGGAATTGGTGCAAATAATTTTTGGCAGTCCAAGTTTGGTCTTATGAGTTCAGGTTTAAGAAATTATTTTTATGAAGACTACTAGCTTAGTAACTATAGTTTACTATACAGAATAACAAAACACCAAAGATACATAAAGTAATGCGATATTTTGCATATATATGTCTGTTAAAGGCTATTCCCAGTCTGCAGTTCAAGCTTTTATTGGTTTGAGTTTTAATTGCAAGCTAGGTGGTCATGATGATCTTACTCAACAATTTATTGTTAAAAAACTGTTGGAGGGAATTAAGAGAGATAGTGAGGAAGGTGGTGACACCAGATTACCTATAACAGTAGACTTTTTGGCTAGCATTATTAAGGTATTTCCCAATTCCTAGTATCAGTATTGCCAACCTCTGATGAGGTCAAATCGGTTGATCACCTTTGAAAAAACGGCTGAAAGGGTCAAAACAAGGGTCATATGCGAAACAACATTTTAATGTAATTTTTAACACTTTTTAACACTTTTTTTGAGGAAGGATAAGCGCCTTATTTATGATGATTCAGTTGCATTAGAAAGCATTATAGAACAATTAATATGTAAAAATCTTTCTTTTTGATAAAAATAATTAACGTGGTCCAGGGTTTCATTATGCTATGAATGATGAAGGCCATTTTTGGTCACCAACAGGAGCATTGTACCTTTTAAAGAATTTTGGCAGAGAGTAATTTCTGAATTTTGAAACAGCTATTAATTGAGCCCTAGTCTAATTTGTCCTCAGCTGGCTAAGGCCTAAAAAACGCATCATAGACATCTTAATGACGCTGAACAGTTTAATTGCTTACAATTTCACACCTTTATTAAAAGTTTGTTAACCTGCATTATAACAAGGGCACTAATATAGTTCTTAAGCCCTGAGATTGTAATCTAAATGTGAAATGGATATATCTGATGTAATTTTGTGCAGCTTTGTAGACAACTTTGGTCCCAGTTGCTTGAAAATCGGGTTATTTCTATTTCTAAAATGCTTACAAAAAACCTCTTGGTGCACGTTTCCTTGCAGGTATTGGTATAATTCAGCATTTTACTTTCCCGGTTGAAATCACAGTCGGTACACATGCTCTTTCAAGGTCTGATGGACCGATTTATATTGATTGATTGACATCATATTGATTATCATATGATGTTTATATTGACGGATTGATTGATTGAATTTATCCAGAATCAATAATTTATTTGATTGATGGCTTGCCATTATGGTTTATTGATGGACCGGCGGCCATCTTAATTGGTGGATTACTGTTTCCCAGAATCCATCAATAAATTTGTGTTGCAATTTTGATTGAATTTGTTTGATGGCGTGCCATTGTGGTCTATTTATGGACCGTGCCGCCATTTGTATATATTCATTAAAGCTGTGACCATAAATCCAAAATTGAAATTCTTTGTTGTCTGTGCATCTAATGATAATTCACGTATAGCACAATACGTGGGAGATATAATACCTCTTTGTGGGAATAATCCTCCTCTTAACTCGTGAGTATACGATTAAAATTGAGCGGGTTGGTTTCACAGTACCTACTGCCAAAGTATCAGAAGTTGATGGGTTCATGTGACAGAAACTCCATCCACAGCTATTATCATTGCGATAACTGGACAACATAGCCTGTTCAGACCAAGAATTATACGTACGAGAAGGGTATGAGTGATTGCAAAATCGTTGCGGCTATTGAGATTGTTATCCATTAAAAGATAGACGTCCAGCGCAACGATGTTCTTCAATTATGAATGTATTTATCTAAGTCCTTTTTTTATCTAATACCCTCTTACCAGCTATGGCCATTGTAGGTCGTATGACTTAGTATAATAAGTTTCCAGAACAAATCCGTCTATGTTTGGTAAATGCGTTAAGTTACATACGTCCGCCTCAATATCGTAATCCAGAGTGGAAGGGCGTGTTGTATCATTTATGAACAAAATCATCAGTGAGGATTCCGCGTTGATCACGCCATCCATTTCTCCAAGTTGTAAGCCAACTTTGATAACAGTTCTTGTTTGCTATATGCATATACATTTGTAGATGTGCATGTATTCCTTATATACACATCACAAATATTATGACCCAATCCTGAAAATAATATACTGAGAATATCGATTATTTTTATCAGCATTTTGAGGTGTGTCAAGACAAGCGGCCAATTTTGACTGAAAGACATGCTGCCTGTACGGACCAAGAGAGGTAAATCAATATCCGCCGTAAGTGTAGATTATTCTCAACATGTCATTTGTTAGATAAGCTATTATCACGTATTGAGTTAAAGATAACTGAAGGTCAAAACAAAAGTTCCTGATAGTCTGTGCACTTATAATAATAATGTACACTGTACGAGTAAGTCTGGTGTTTGTCACGCTGGGTTACCAAGGTATGCTGACCATTGTTTTATATCTTACAATATTTAAATGCGTTAACCCTTTCTGATATATTTGTTTCTTCATTCAATGTTTTTTGTTTGTATTTATTTTTTTTTTTGTTAATCTATTTATTTTTTTGGTAAATATTTCTTAAAACGTTACGATAATGTCAAAAGTTTATCTATATAATATATAACTGTTTGTTTGTTTTTGTTTACATAATTGGGCAGTTCACCTATAGCTAATTAAAGGTCTACTATTTACTAATTTCAGTGGCCATTGGTTGCCCGGATGGTTGGAGCGAATTCGATGGTTCCTGCTATTCGGTTTCGTCGCAAAAGTTAAATTGGATAGATGCCGTGGTACCGTAAAAGATCAAAAGATAATATACAAATTATGCTTGCCTAATTTTACGTTCTCTAAATCTTATGTTGAGATAGAAATTAAAGGCAATGATTCTTCTTTTCCAGTCTTTACACTCGAATCAAAATAAAGTTACCATCAGTCAAGATGTACGTCCTAGTTAGTATTAACTATTGCCAAAGTTTATTAGATATTGTGTATTGCAGGATGCTTGTCATACAACGCATTCGTATGTGGTTGAAATTGGGAGCAAAAAGGAGAATGATTTCCTGGAACATCTCACACGACACAGTATGCATCTTTAGGTGTCAAACACATATCGTTGTACATTATTGTCTTATTATTCGTTCCTATATCATATAATGCACATTGATATCCTCTGTTATTGAAATAAATTATTCTTTTGAAA
Organism: Argopecten irradians; assembly: GCF_041381155.1. NCBI lineage: Eukaryota > Metazoa > Mollusca > Bivalvia > Pectinida > Pectinidae > Argopecten > Argopecten irradians. The sequence continues at coordinate 24,511,659 of NC_091137.1, read as the reverse complement.
AAAAAAATAAAAAAAAAAAAACGTTTAAAACAAATCTTTCTTGTCAAATGTAAATATCAGTTTAACAGTTCCTTTTTTAACTTGTTTCCTGGAATATCTATGGGTATCTTGATTCTCTTTAATTATACGGGAAATTGAAATAAAAAATTAAAACAAAATTTCGTATCATTACGTTAAAATGGCAGAAGGAATCAACAGTTACATTGATGTTCGTTTAGAATAAATTTCTATCATACAGAACACGACAAAATCTACTGGCTCGGGGGGAGTGACGCGGTCGTAGAAGACCATTGGCGATGGATGAGTAAATACCAGACATTCAACTATACGAACTGGCATCATGGTGAACCGAACAATCTAGACCAGGGAGAGTCCTGTCTAGCGGCGGTGCACAGATCATCTCGCTTTGAATGGAGGGATTATCATTGCGAAGATAAAAACAGGTTTATTTGTGAGATGAGGTATGTAATTAAGCTTTTACTTTTTTTGTACTTGTGTATGTAGAGGAAATAGTCCGTGTCTTAAAATAGAAGGTACACAGCGAATATCTTAAAATACTGATATAATGTTAATTCTATCCTGATTCTTGATAAATGTGAATATTATAATGAAAATTAACATTAACCCCGAAACTAATTTAAGTAACATTTCTTTACATATATTGAAACGTTATGAAGGCAGTCATACCTGCATTTATGTATTGTATATGTTTTCGCTTATTTTAATTGAATAACATTTGAAGGATGAATAAATTACTCAAATGATCAGATTTATAACATTATTTATTTTTTGAAAGGGGTTTTTATTATGATATAATAAAATCTTATTAAGATCTACAAAATGTTTACTCAAGGTTCCTCAGATGGTTCCAATGTCGCTGCCGGACTATCATTTGAGATAATTATTCATTCCAAATTTAAAACAATTTAAATGACGCTGTTTACAATAAAGGTGAAAACGTTTATACTTCCGAGGCACATTTTTATGCTTTATTTCATTCATCAGCAGAATGTGGAGTGTTTACGTAATCATTGTCAAAAATGTTTAACCTGTTTTTCGTTAGAATATCTTCAGACCTTATACTGTGTTTGCATATTTCAGAGTTATCTGCTCTTGCGGAAAGGTATTGATTGTGACGTCAGGTGTTTTCGAAAGTATCGTTATACTTTTCGGAGAAACAACGTGAATTGCGCTCACAACATAATGACGTAACAATCGATACTTACCCGAAAGGAAGATAATAGGCAAACACCGAATAAAGAGTATGTCGTCTTAGTCGTTGCATTATATCGAATTGGATTATCAAAATTGAATATAATGCATGCGTCAACTATATACATGTAAAGATAAAAGTATGTGTCCAAAATAAAACCCAACGACTGTCTTCTAGTACTTTCGCTATTTCTTGATTCCTCTTCATCTTATATTCCTTAAGAGCCTTCAAGAATGGCGAAAGTACTAGAAGCAGGTCGTTGAGTTTTTTGTCTACATATGTATGTATATATGTTACATATATATGTATGTATATATATGCTATTTTTCCTGTTTTATTTTCAGGGGAGGATCGTGGATTGTGCTTGGTTAATTAATCAATCAATGTCAATCAATGGATCACATATAAAGGATAATTGAAATAAATATGTTGTACAACACATTGAAGATATGCATGTATTGTTTTTATTTGCAAAAAGTAATTACATACAGTTTAATTCAAAAATGTTGTGGTATACGAATTCAAGTATAGCATTGTGCGGTTTTTTCTCCAATTTCAAATATACGAATTGGCAAATCAATGTCATTTGGTTTAGGGTATTGATATCTTTCAGTTAAACTGGATTCAAATGCAGATAGCAAGTTCGATGATTTTTACACGCAAAAACTATTAACAGCATCGGCATCATCACGATGTATATATCATATACTGTGTGCTTTTTGGAAAGAAACACATACTTATCAAAATTGTAAAACAAAGGTAGAATAACCCATTAGAAAAAAGAGCAATCTATACTTAACTTCTCTAACGTCTCTCACGTCATATTTCATAAGGTCTCTTATTTTCCCACTAAACTATAGCTTTTACATAAGGTACAGCTTCGTTGTTTAGGTTTTGCAAGTCCTACTAGAACATTTTTTTCGGAATGGTAAAATCACATCAAACGATTACTGGTAGTTCAATTCTCTTCCATAATACGTGTGACGTGACAAACACTGAGAGTCGGGACTAGTCACTGTCAAATGACGTCAATAAAGAAAATCCGTGGTATAAGATAGTGTAAAAACACCAGTTATGGCATGTCGGAATAATATGGCTATTCACGTGTGATGTGTATTTAGAGAACATCATTAGGAGAAAGTGAATTATAAACACTAGTACGTCATGGCAGATAACGAGTATAGGTAAGATATGATGCGCTACTTATGACCACGACGACAACGACCACTACGACGATGATGATGATCATGATGATGATCACCATCATGAGACATGAAGAACGTTTATATTAGCTGTAATAGTTCAATTTTGCTTGTAACAAGCATTTTTATTGACTTAAAAATTACTCAATCGGTCGATAAAGAGAAAAATGGCGTCTCCATTCGTAACGATGCTTATGATTGACCGATATAACGCCGTAATGATTTCATAGAAAAAAAAGTCGTAAAATGAATTCGGAATTTTGAACAGATTATCTAAAGTAAATTGAATTGAAAACATTGAAAATAATCCTTAATTATTTTCACTTAAAAACGACTACATCCAAGTTATTTTTCTTTGCCTTTTATTCTATTCAAAAAGAATCTATCAGAGCACAGGTGCCCATTTCAACTTTCCAATAGAATCCCACTTCTTTCAACGGTAATGTAAGTAAGAAAGTTTGCCCATAACTAAGGTATTTCCGGTGTGAACGTCATGTATGGGACGGTTCACTGTACGTGACCACTCGACGAATACACGGAACATGATACACGTGCCTGATTGTGCTCTATAACACTATTTATATTAGTAAGTATGCCGTTTCCAGAATGCGATTAACAATTTGCGAGATAAGCTACTATCTCCCTTTGATCAATGAGATATGAAAGGTCGACGTGGTTTAATCGACTGTGGACAATGATGATGTATACAGGACAACTGTGTCTGTTAATAGTCACCCTGATTATACAAGGTATGGTCGATATGTCACAGGGTATCAAAATAAGTTATACTGATAAACTACATCAATATTCAAGGATTAACACAAAAATCTTAGTGTACTCTAAATAAACCGCGAAGCGGTTTATGATGAGAGTACACTCAGATTTTTGTGTTATATTTCCATAACATAAAAAATCTATTCAAATTAATCCTTATAATTCAATTTAGTAAAGATAATCTCTTCAATATTCAAAATTCATTTTGGGACTTTTTTGTCTATGAAATCATTAAGCCGTCATCTCAACCAATCAAAAGTAATGTTACATGGGCTGATAAAGATTTTTAAGCCAATGAAAACGCTCGTAACAAGCAAAATTGAATTGTTATTGGATGTTAATACGCAGAAACCAAAATGAAAGGTAGAAGCATAGATTTATCTCCATACAATTCCCCAGGTAAGGGTTACAAATATTTCCGTAGTGTATTAAACAATATTCAATCTTAACGAGCGTTTTTATTGTCTGGAAAATATAATCATAAATAGCTTTTGAATTTATTTAGAGCACATTTTTGTGCTTTAGTTCAATTATAAAAATGTACATTCAAGTAATTCTTTTAATAACGATTTCTATGTCTTTCAGGAAGTCAGGGATGTTGACCAGGTTGGACTGCGTTCCGAGATTCTTGCTACATAGTAAAACAGATTCAAACAAATTGGACATCTGCCTCGGTAACTTCAATTTCTTAAAAAAACCCAAGCTTTTCTACCTTTAATATTGTAAACGTAGTGAAACGCAGATAATAAATCATGATGCAAAAGAAACAAAGTATTCGTGATTTTCGAATTCGAGTGAACAAGAGACTTAACTATTTCGATCATTTTTACAGAGTGCTTGTGATTCCATGAATGCCCATCTTGCTGAGGTTGGGGATGAAAACGAGGATAATTTCTTGAAAACCTTGATCTCCAGTTATCAATGTAGGCTTTTTATCATTTTATTTTTTATACTCACATACAAAATATATTATACATCATAACTAATTATAGCTGAAATAACTATTCTAGAAAGGCTAAAAACTTTAAACACAGACTTTGATAGTGAAGTATCTCAATGGTCCCAGCAAACAAATATCATTTTATTATTACTTTCCCTTGTAATTTGTATTTATATTTTTTATTTGGTTGTATGTTGTATATTCATCAAGTAACTCAAAATATAAGTATATCTCTCTGAATTATTTTCAAAATCATATTAATTTTAAACTGATTAATTCATAGTTACTTTAACACACCTACATGTATGTAATAAATCAGGTTGCTATTTTAGAAATCATTCAATATATATATACAAGTATGAAAAATAGTTATAAGAAAAAATATCGTAGAAAAAAGTTGGGCCGAAATAGCGCGAACACATCTTATATACGACAAAAGTTTTCATTGCACTTTTAAAGTGTATGATCTAGTATTTAATTTTTGAATCGTACGTGTAAATGTATTTCATTTGATCAAGTAATCTGAAAAATTAATTGTAAGCATGTATGTCACTATTCTTGAATGTCATTGAGTTATTTCATCTGGAAATTTTGTTTGCAAACTGTATGAATTCGCGAGCGGATTCTCACAAAAGTTTGCAAACAAAATTTCTTTCTTATTGTCTTGAGGCTTCAGCATAAAATCGTGCACTTTGTGATACGAATATGATATTAGGGACTAATGACCTAATACAAGGTATTTGAGAACGGGCTCAAAATATGGCAGCAAAAAAACATCACAAGTTTAATATCTTAAAAACGAGATGATTAAGAGTCCTATTTTTTTCTATACCCATATGTTCAGGGCAGCTGAGTGCAAATATAAACATTAGCAATTGGTAAAAGCCGTCGGCCATCTTGTTTTTTTCAAAATTTCCAACATAGAAATGTTTATATTCTAATATCTTGAAAACTTATCGATATAGAACTTTAATTCTTGTTCTATACCTATATTTTCAGGGTTGTTGAATAACAATATGAATTAGTAATGGTAAAACTTTTGTCAGTCATCTTGGTGTTCACAATGGCCGACATTGAAATGTTAAAATTCTAATATCTGGATAACTAATTGATATAGATTCCTAGTTTTTCTTCGAAACCTATTTTTGTAAGGCATTTTAAGCAAATATGAACGTAAGTAACTGGTAAAAGTTGTTGGCCTACAGTTTTTATCAATTATTGATATTTGCAGTCACCCGTAAAATATAGGTATTGACACAAATACAAGGACTCTTTATGGATTAGCTTTCAGGGTATTAGATTTTAATTATATCTACGGCGCCCATTTTGATCAACAAGTTTTCAAGATATTATATTGTTCTATATCAATTATTTTTCAAGAGATTAGAAAATAAAAACATTTCATGTCGGCCATTTTGAAAAACAGTTTTATCAGTAACTAACGTTCATATTTGCATTCAGTAATTATTGAAATATAGGTACAAAACAAAAATTATAATCCTGTATCAACCAGTTTTCAAGATATTATAGTTTAAACATTTCTATGTTAGTCATTTTGAAAAATAATATGGCTGATTGCTTTTACCAATTACTAATGTTTATAATTGCATTCAGTAACCCTGAAAATATAGGTATAGAACAAAATCAGGATTCTGCAACATTCAGTTTTCAAGATATTAGACTTTGAATAATTTGATGGCGGCCATTTGGCGGCCATGACCGTCAGCAGCAAGATCCGCTCAGGATTCAGTTTTCAAAACCTTGTATTAGGTTATAGTTTATATATATATAATGGTGAACCAAATTTCATACTAGTATCACAAAGTGCAGAATTCTTCCAAAATGGGGCTCCAGCATACATAAAACAATGGGAGATTTTACGTTTGAAAATTTAAAGCAAAATAACCTATGCTTATTTTTATTTTTTCAATTTATCAATTTACGAGAAATACAATGTGGTATCAGTATTGCAATTTTATCTTTGATTTTCTAGCTCACAAAAATTATTGGCTAGGTGGAAGCGACGCTAATGCTGAGGGAGTTTGGCAATGGATGCAGAATAATCACCCAATCAACTACACGAACTGGGGACATGGCCAGCCAAACAATCTTCACGGCAAGAACTGTCTGGTACTGCATTACAATCCTCCAGACTTCAACTGGAAAGCTTTTGATTGTATGAAATATCACAACTACATTTGTGAGACTGAGTACGTTATATACATGTCAATAACATTTAAAGTCATGTTGAAACGTATCATTTAGTTTGATTGAATGGTTTATATTAGATTTGTCTTTTTGTGTATCAGTTAAACATGATATAAAATTAACTTAACATATGAAGTTTTGATTTCACAATCTTTAATTGATTTAGTCCAAAGAAAGAAATTACAGTAGCATAACTATTTTTTTTCTTTGATATCTTTTTCAGATGTTTCATTCATGTAGTATAGGTTACGCAGAACATGAACTTCTTCAAATTGTTATGTTCATTACGTCAACAAAGTTGTATTTATACTTGATATACATGCAATGAACAATACTAATATTGCTTATCATGGTCAGTTTTCTCAACTTGATCATAACATGTCAACTTTGTAATCTTTAAGTGAGTTGACCGTTGTATTTGAGTCTGATATTAGTTAATATGTCAGATTTAGTTTGATCTAAATATCATTTGTACTTTTCGAACAATTAATGGAATTATGCTTTTGTCTTTTCAGAAATAGTTCCTGGATCATTCTTGGTTAAAAGTTAACACTCGAATATAGCATATACAAACAAAATTTTCTTCAAATAAAGATAGGTGTGGATTTTTTGTTTTTCTTTTTATGTTTCGCAACGGTCTTTACAACGTTATGGACGTAACATTCAACAGTATTTGCTATTTTTAAACGTTCCATATGTAACGAAAAGCCGGCTATTTTTGCGATTTGAAAAATGTAATTTCCACCTAAAACGTGAGATTAATCAACTTTTCATGATCTTTGCGACAAATGTACATATGAATTATTTATATCTAATATTTTTACCGAAAAACTTTTTTTTTCTATATTGTATCTTTAACTCAATAAAGCAAAATCTAAATATAAAATGTACTTGAACATTTTTATAAGCAGTTTAGGCATTGCGATTTTCAATCATTTATTGTATTAAAATTGTCTTTCGGTTAATCCTAATAAAACCGATATGCCGGTTCACCGAACATTTTCCGCGATAAACTGTAATCGAGGGAAAGGAATTGTAATAAAAAAACCATAAAATGCAAAAAGAGGAAAACATCATGTGAAAGCAATCGTTTCCTTTCAAATAACATTTTAATCATTTTATATTTTATTTGTTTATCTTTATTTTATTAATAGAATTCCATTTCTTGTTATTTTCATTTTACTTCATTTCAATTTTACCTTTTTTTTCATTAACTTCTGATTTAGCTTTAGAAGAAATAACTATTTTGTACTTAAATTGACACTTCCCAATCATTATCCTACATATGAAAATTATATATAAAATCTAATGAAAAATATTTCTTCTTTCGCTTTTTTATTAACCTATGAAAACATAAATCCAAAAAAAAATGTCCCTAAAAACCCTAGATATCGTAATGTCACAATGGATACATCGACGTTGTGAATTAATTTTAATTATTATGCTTTATTTTTATTTTTGATTTTAACTTTTCATGCCCATATAAAATTTAAAAAAAATAGTGGTATCAATACTTGAAAAAAGAGAACACTGTATTATTTTTGAAGCCGGTTACAACATTAAACATACGTTACTGACAATGTGACTTGATGACGCTAATTTATGACAGTTTTGAATAACATGCATCATTATTCATCATAGAAAAAAACCGGTATGTTTTATATAGTATTTTTTTACAATCATCCAATGAAGTGTTTCATGAAGCATTTTCATTCAAGAAAACACCCGACTCAAAATTAGACCTAAAGACAGACACCGCGTATCATTATTTTACAAATAAACTTCACAAAATTTCACATTTATTTACCAAGAAAACGAGTGGTAAGTAACAAAATGTTTTCATTCTCTTTACTACCCAAACGAAGTTTAATGACTTGTGATTCTGAAGTTTTCACGTCATACTCAGTTATTAAGGTTACACGCGGGGTTGTTCGATTTGAAATTAATTGAAATGAAATTGAGTAAGCGTCTTCTTGTCACCTTTAAGATAACTTCGTGTCGTGTGATCTGTTTCTGCTTTCATAATATCGTATAGTAAGCCGTCCAGGTTTAGGAAACCTATTTACCTACCTATGCAAATACTGACTAAACATATTAATATCAAATTAGTTGAGAATTACAACGCGATATCTCATATCATTTACTGAAATCTAAATATAGATTGTATACATTAACCAACACAATAAAACTGGCCATCGAAATATGCTATAGGGAATCAACCAACTAAATAAAAAAGACCTTTCGAAATGGCCCCTGTGTATACAAGAATTGAGAGCCCAGGATAGAATGATTTAGCCCGGCGCTGATTGGCTGGCTAATTATGAATTTCAAAAGTTAAAAAATGTTTTCAGACAGGTAATTATTTCCTAGATAACCATGGATATTGAATTTTGGAAAATTCAAATTGAGATTTAGGTTCAAAATATCAAACTTTGATAATGAATAGGTAAAAAGCAAATAGGATTTCAGGATTTTTCAGTGCAAAATGCGCCTGATTTCAATAAAGCTACCCTGGTTTGGAGTTTGAGCAGAAGGACCCAAACTTTTTTTTTCTATTTAGTGTTATATGAGAACCTAGACTTTAATTATAGAACACAACAGCTAACTAATATTCCTTTGTTTTAATAATACAGTACAAAACTTTAACAAAGTTTAACACTGTGGTCTATGTAAAATCATTTAGTTGGTTGCTCTCTGTAAAGATATTTACATCAGTGCAAGGACGTACATGTTATAAATCCTTAGTCAGTGTAATTATGAAATGAAGATTTTTTTTCTAACCAGACGAATCTAAAATAATAAATGCTATATTTTGTTTTTCAGATAACTTGACAAACTAAAATAGATTTTAATAAACGAATCCATTAGATTTAATCCTCTGTTATCAAGTTGATACGCAGAATCATTGTCTCTATTATGGCGGGACGATAACGCCGGTTTCTTGTGACATTCTCTGATATTATTTAGGCATTCGTGGCATGAAAAAAGAATCGGTCAATCATTAAGTATAAAATAAAGAAAACAATATTCTCATAACTGCCAAATAGTGACTAAAATGTAACCAAATTTAATATCAAGTTTGTTAGATCTACCAAAATCATCGGGAATTCCCGGTACAACATATCGCCAATCATTCAATGCTGACGATATGTATATTTGAACTCGTCGAGGATAGGGCTTCATTTGATATTAAGAATAGTTATTGAATCCTCAAGCTAGATTGTTCACAATGCATTCACAAAAATAATTCATAAACACAAACGCTGAGTGACGAGGCACAGTCTGTGTTAAATAGAATCTTTTATAGTCTTATCAATGGAGTTCCGTTTTCAATTTTACCGGTGCGAAAGTCATATAATAGAAACCTTTTCCGCCCGCACATAGCCGAAGACAACGAATAACAATAGAGAACGCATTGCGTAATATACGGAAAACAGTTTGTTAATTGTTAAACGCAAATGAAACTTGATAGATAAGTCGCTATCTGCTGTTCTATGGGCTTCACTGACACAGACTGTAACAGTGTAAATGTGTTTGTGAACATTGACAATGATGGCCATATTCCGATTACATTTGGTGATAATTACACTGTCGATGCAAGGTATGCGATAATTTGGTCGGTCTAGCCAGGTTCCTGGATTATAAGGTTTTATTTGTTGTGAAAAAAATAAGGAAAATGCCTTATTATAAAACTGGAATTCACATGAATCCAAATTAGACAATAGCCGCGTTGGACAAGTTATATTTTAGTGTTTTTTCAGATATTTTTTTATATTAGTCAAATTAAAAACAAAATACCTTTGTTTTGTACTGGCATGTTTCAAAACCTGATTCTTGAAATCTGTAGTAAAACTGCTAATGTAGTTTTGACTTTCCATTTCACACGATTACTAGTGTTGCATTATGCATTATTCTCTCATACCCAAAGGTGTAATACTGGCTGGTCTAGGGCAATACACCTATGTCACCTGAAGCTCCTATTGCTACCCATGCAATTAAGCCTCGTGACGTCACAACGTTTTTTTTCAAAAACTGGGCTGGACTTACTTTAAAAGATACAAGCAATGGGATTTGCCCTGAAAATATCAATCAATTTTCCTGTATGGAGAATTGACTTGCAGTCGCGTTGTTTTTCGAAATTAATTTCAAAATGGCGGAAAAAAATAGTAGTATTAAAACTGTAATTAAACGTCGAGTTATGAGAGTAAAATATTCATTCATACAAGGACATGAGGGATAGGGATATTCTACCCTATCACATGATGTTTTTACAAGATTTTGTGACCCTCGGGTAGAATATCCATATCCTTCATATCCATATGTGGAAGTGTCTTATAATATTAATCAAACAGTCAAACAGTTAACTCGATTGTATATATTAAACACTTAGAATGAAGCTGCTACATGTCACAATTAATGTATAAATTATTTTTGAAAGATGACTAGATTTTTGTAACATTTTCTGAGCAAAGATTTACAACGAATATGCGATTGCAGATGGTAGTATGTCATCAACTGCTAACGACGTCTTTATTTTCAGTTGCCAGAGGATGCTTACCGGTTGGGACAGCATTCGAAGGTTCCTGCTATTCACTATCCTTCGATAAGCTTCGGTAACTTAAATTATTTTGACCATATACATATGTAGCCGATAATGTTTTTGAAAGTTAAAACAAACACCAAAAAAGCTAATTCATAGATAACTAGAAGTACTAATTTATTTAGTATTTTTGTTTTAAATCCATATAATCTAATCGTTGTTATCATATACGTTACAGCCTCTGCTAGAACTCTAGCTTGAGGATTCATTAACTATCCTTAATATCAAATGAAGCCCTATTCTCGTCGAGTTCAAATACACATATCATCAGCAGAGGTGTCTACATTCTCGATACTCCAAGGATTACGATCACTGACGTTATATCTATCCTGGACTATCTCATAGTAAAACCGGAGACAGTCTCGGATACAAACTATATTCCAGTAGAGACCGACGCCTAACTTTAGAGCAACTCAGTAAACCAGAGTATACAGTTATACAATGCCTTTGATGTACACCAGAGGATAATATTACCTGTGTCTTCTGCTGCCTCCAGGTTTTACTATGACAAATTCCAGAGGTGGATATATGACGTCAGTGATATTTGGAATATCGAGGATGAGGTATCTAGTTTGGCTTGTATTTACAAAAATTGCACCATCTACAAGAAATCCTGTTGCTTTATGGCCGAGTGTGGATTTGAGACAAGGGTAGAACTAACTTTGATAAAGTCTTTCTAAATTAATCTGAATGTTTTATATCCTTCCATTCAACCTGTGTGATGTACGAGTACATATTGAAGTATTTTAATGAAATTAATAATAACTATTTTTTTCAATTACAGTCAGCTTGTTGTTCTGTTGATGCTTACCTTCTTGAAATTGAAGGTGAAAATGAGAATAAATTCATAAGCGCGATTATCACAAATCAACATAGTAGGTATTATTATCTCTTGGACAATGGTAAATGTTATATCATGTATTGCTATATCATTGTATTGTCATGTAAACGTGGAAAATTATGTTTTCAATTTTAGAAAGACATTAGTTTATCTATTCAATATATCATCCAGTTTCTTATGTCCATATTCTGTAGTCACTTAAAATAGTCATTCTTCTACCTAGAAATGTAAGTGAAATAAATACGACGCTGATGAAACATCTTGTGGTGTCGATGTCATTCTTGTCCTCGACTCGTTATATTGGACGGTATCGCGGCGCAGAATCACGTTCACGTGTGCCCTCTAGCTTAATTAGCAGGTCGGCATTAAGTGTACAACAAAAATTACAGTTATAAATAATTAAAAGAAGAACTTACTGATTAAGATATGAATGTGTTAAAACAATGTTGAATCTTCGCCGAAACTTGTTTTTTGGAAATCGCGAAGACGAATAAGAAGGCAAGCGACAAAAAAAGTTGGTAAACTGTATACTGAGGAGACAATTAGCATTATCCTATGTATATGTTTTACATCCCCGATCACCGCTGCGCAGGTGCTAAAAAAAGCACCCTCGTTTATTCAGTCCTGGTATATTTAGGCCACATTTTAATGGCTTCTCTCGTTAAAATTCACTGTAAGTATACACGCCCAATATAGCATATGCATGCACGCGTGGACAGAGAGCGAACATTATTATGTCTAATCGCAAAAACTTGTCCCGGGAATTAATATCTACACCATAGATATTGAAAGGGAGTTTGAATACAAATTTTAAATTCGCATTAGTGAACTCCGCGAACTGTTTTTAGAAAATCGCAAAATCAAGTAGCAGCGAAAAAACATTGGTTTGCGATATACTAAATAGATATTAGATGATGTTACCACCCCATCACCGGCTCGGGTGTAAAAAATGCACCCTCGTTTATTTAGTCCTGGGTATATAAGCTACAATTTATATAGATTCTCCCGTAAATATACATGTAAGTATACGCGTCCAAATACACATGGTGCATGCACGCGTGTCAGAGAGCGAACAACAAAATGTCTAATCGCGAAATTCGCGAAAGAAGTTGGTTTACAGTGCCTATGATAACGGAATAAAATACCCATATATCCGCCCTGTGATTAAATCTAATGGACTTTTCTGCAGCCATACAAGTGAAAGAGTAGTTACATGAAGTACGCAGGTGTTTATTTAGGAGACATCAGCTATGACTTGTCACGAGTTCTACCTCAACTCATGCGTTTTCTGTACATGTACAAAATTGTTATGGTTACATTGAACAGTACTTGTAATTTTTTGTTTTGAAAGGTGAGTTTTTTTATTCATGCATGACTGCATCCGTGGCGAGACCCCTATAGAGACGGAAGAGGACAGGACCAGCAACAGTGCCTGCAGAAGTTGAGTCGGTGACGTCGACAGATGGGCCTAGTCATGGGGACGATGTCATGACCTCTTGCACCTGGGGAGTGGAACTGTCCTTTATTTGCCACATGAGCTACAGGTTGCAGCATCACCTCCTCGTAGTACACGACCGGGGTGGTACATCCTTTGGTGTTAATGCCAACCCAATTGCAAGTGTTCAATGATATGTTAGGCGTGTGTGTATCTGTTGTCAGTGAAGCATAAGAATTACACAATGGAAAGTTATGCTCGTACTTTATTCAAATTGTTGTCGTAACTCTAATGGGAGAGTACCCATCCGGGGTACATAGAGCTATCTATAGTTTGATGGGGCTATCTTATGTCAAACCAAAAAATCAAAATACTTTGTAAGATTTTTTTACATCTAGTTAAATGGACAGATGCATTTCCATATATATATATCGGTCAGTTTATACCAGCAGTGCTACCAGAATCTGTCTGCTAGTGGACTTGTTAAAATACATACTGTTGTTTGCCTTGGGGATCAGAGATGCGCGTGCGTGTTTTTTTTTTTGGTGGATGGTGGCATGGACTTAATACTCCCAAGGGGCATGGGTACATTGAGTGTGGACAATGAATGTTATAACCTGTTAATATATGCAGCCCCAGCAGGGACCACCTACCGTCAGTCACAAAATCATAAATCTGAACAACCCTAAAAATGTTTCGACTACCAATTATAAAGGATCATGCGTTACACCGCCCACCACTGTAGCTTCTATCACATATGTTTTACGGTGTTAGTGGGGGGGGGGGGGATGCTAGTTGAGGAAATGTGTCGCTTAAATTAAAATACAAACAACTCATAGTTGAGTTTTCCGAAAAAAAACAGAACACAACAATAACAAGAACAGCACCACGACAGGTGGGAAAAACAAGCAAAGAATCACAAAACAGGTGGTGAGACATTAGGTAAGACATCCAATAAAAAATCACAGCTCTTAGCTACTGGATGGCTAAGTACCCCACAGGTAGCAGTAGGACATAGCTTTCTTGGGTTTTTTACAAATGGTTTTAGTAACGTCAATATCTAGGGCTCAAGGATCCCGAGAGAATCCAGAAAATTGAAAGTGGCCTCCATATATCTAACACACACAGACATATCAGAAAATATTTCAGGAAGTATAGAATTAGGTAGAGAAGTAGGGACTCCCTTTGATAGGAGTCCCTAAGTATGTTTTAAATAAATAGTCATATTGATCCTGATACAGTTTCTGTTAAATTCTCGTCATTTGGATAAAGTAGTTAAAATTAATAGCAGTTGGGGAAACGGGGACTTTAAGGAAAATTGATATTATATCTGCATTCCGTCCTCCCCAATCCATTCGGCGGATTTTCCGATAATAGGATTTAAGTTTCAAGATAAGTATTTCTTTGATAAAGTGTTTACCCATGGGGTGCTCAATTTCATGTAGTCTATATTAAAAAAAAAAAAAAAAAAAAAAAAAAAAATCAACATTTATTTAATGAGTAGTTAAGGAGAAGTGCAGTGAGCAAAGTCTAGATCAGTATTTGGACGATTTTATATTTGCTGGAAAAGAACAATGTGGGGACATGTGCTAGGGCTCATGTCTTCTTTCGAGAAACATGCAATGAAATGTGTATACGTTTATAAATCAGAAGGTCTAACTACAGTTTTTGTGTTTTTTGGGTCTTGAAATCGACACTATTAAAATGGTAGTCAGGGTACCTTAGGAGAAAGTGGTATCTCTCTCAGGTCAGAAATAGTTTGAAGTCGTTGGGGAATGTCAAACTACATGAAATACAGTCTGCCTGAGATTATGTCTTGATGCGGCCATAACGCGTAATATACCAATTGGCTGAGACCTTTACACACGCGCTATGTTTAATGCACATGACAGGCATACCGGAACCCTTTTTATGTTAAGTAAAGCCAATTATCTAAGGAAATTTAGAGCAAGACTTAAAAATGTAGGGTGCATATTTTTGAAAGAATTATTTTAATGGGCTCCGTTCTTTGTTGTGCGGGGAGTTTCTTGGGGCAATTAATGTGGATATAGGTTCCTTCTGTTTTACAGGTGGTGCAGGGAATTGTGAGTTTAGTTTGTGGTTCCTGTAGGGTATGTAGATTGGAATAGTTTTCAGGTCCAAGTGCATTGGCAGGGGAAAATTCCATTCATGGAGAGTACATAACTTTGTTGGAATTGGTGCAAATATATTTTTGGCAGTCCAAAGTTTGGTCTTATGAGTTCAGGTTTAAGAAATTATTTTTTTATGAAGACTATTAGCTTAGTAAACTATAGTTTTACTATACAGAATAACAAAACACCAAAGATACATCAAGTAATGCGATATATTGCATTATATATGTCTGTTAAAGGCTATTCCCAGTCTGCAGTTCAAACTTTTATTGGTTTTGAGTTTTAATTGCAAGCTAGGTGGTCATGATGATCTTACTCAACAATTTATTGTTAAAAAAACTGTTGGAGGGAATTAAGAGAGATAGTGAGGAAAGGTGGTGGTGATTACCTATAACAGTTTTTAAAATTACAGTAATGAGAACAGCTTCGCAAATATTTATTGCGTTTAAATTCGTTCTTCGTCTTTTCGTTTTCAATATTGGTTAATATCAAATGTTTTTTTCGTGAATTTTTGAGGTCATCTAACCGTGACCCTTCGTTATGGCAAAGAACACATTTTTTGGATAAGATTGGACAAATAGGACAACTAGCATTCCTATCATTAAATAAAAACATTATACTAAATAATTAGGATATTATTGATGTTATACTCTTTCCATTGTCCAGAACACGGAAGCTATTGGTTGGGAGGAAGTGACGTCTTTGTAGAGGGAGACTGGCGATGGATGAATACCAATCAGCGATTCAACTACACCAACTGGCAACAGGAACAGCCAAGCAATCTGCCGGGCTATGACTGTGTAGGGGCCCATAGCGACGATTATAGCTTCAGGTGGAGAGACTATGATTGTACAGAAAAACATAAGTATATTTGTGAGGCTAGGTATGTTGAAAAGAGATATTTTTTTTTCTGCAATAATATACAGAATGATATATTATGTTCAATAGATTTCACGTGACATATATTAACTATGGATCTAAACGGCAACAGAATTGTTTTGCATATATTTGAAATGTATTTAATTTATTCACTAAAATATTACCTGATCAAGATGCAACTGATAATTATTTTAGGAACGATAGGAATAGCAGACTATTGAACATTTACGACAAAGGTATTGATTGCAAAACTTACAAATCAACAAACTTGAAGCTATTAAATTCACATGACATTCAATATATAGTTTGAAGCGCCAGTTTCAAAATCGTTTATGATATATATTAAGATAATAACACAATTCGCTCGTTAAGATGTTTGTGAATTTTAAAACTATATTCGTAATGTTAATGTAATGTAATTATGATTTCCGTCTTTGGGTTTTTTTCAGAAGTGGCACTTGGATAATCTTTGGTTAAGAGTCGATGAATGTAACCGTGTTAAACTGGTATAAAATAAATGCGTTGTTTAAGTAACCTGAATATTCTTGTAACGTTTCATTTTTAGATTTTATTTAACGTAGTGAGATGGGGAAGTTCAAAGGAGACGTTTAAAGGTATCAATTTGTTAAACGACACAGTAACAGAAACAGGTATACAAATACCACTGGTTTATACAGAGTTTTCATGAATATAAAAATGGCTTTTATTTCTATATGCCATACATATTTAGATACAAAATGTACACCCCTTTCCAGCTGGGGGAATACACTGTAAAAAACGTTAATACCAAAATTAATTCAAAATATTATTTTAATTAAATATAAAAAAATTGGTATAATCCATTGAAACGTTTTATTAATATTATTATAATTTTTCGTAATTTGGTATAATAGATTCTATGGATAATTTTCATTCCTTTTATCCATTAAAAAAACGAATTTCTTAATATACACAGTTATAGGTTATTTTGTTGTTTATTTTCTGTCCAAAACGTGTTTGTTGTTCCATTTGCTAATATATTTTTTTTATCTTTTCGAAATCACACATCGTGCGTGCGTTCCATCATCGGGTTGGTACCGATATTACTGGCACGACTCTGTTGTAATTGTAATAGTATTCACCGTACCAACAATACTAAACCGGTTTTATGTGTCATGAAGTGTACGACTCGGATAAATATGGCGGATTTCGTCTTTGGGATTTGAAGATTTCTCGAAGATATTCATTTTCGTAGTAAAAGTACAAATGAATAGGAACGAGCTATATTATGCATAGCACAAACTGGGCGTTGGAGATATTTATATGTAGATAACATTAATACTATCTTCATTTTTTAGAATTTTAATGAATATCAGAAATGCATAAAACTTCATGAATGATGACATGCTATTTCATTCTTTTTAATTAATTTTAATGAATATCCACTGAAGTCACATGATTTGTCAAATGACAACATGAGTCAAATGACTTCTATATACATTTCCCGCCAAAACAGTCACAATCCAAAATGGCTGCTGTATGTGCTGGCGTGTGGAAGGGAAAATTATTCATCTTAAAATGGAATGTTTGGCACATTAGTGAACGGATTATTCCATTCCTGGATATCTTAAAGCACAGATGAACTTTTTCAGTAAGTTTTGATATTTCTGGAGTCCTTTTCAACATAAAATTGTGCACACTGATATTGCTATAGTAATTATGCATATATATTGTTTTGTGCAATGTCTTCAAATGTTATTGAACTAAATTGCAAATATAAACTATCATTCTTTACAACTATAGATTTATTTTGGGCATATACTTCACGCTGACTCCAACTTGCATTCATTAAACTTCATGAACACGACTAAGTCCGTGAATTTTTATAAATTGTTCCAGTTCATGAAGTTTCGTGATAAACTCATGAATTGTTTGAGTATACTGCTGCGAGTTGTAGTTCATGAATAACTCATGCATTGTCACGAATAAGCATTCATGATCATTCATAATGGTATTTAGTTCATGAATATTCTTAAAATATTCATGAACTTTTTATGGATTTACATGAATGGTTTGTTCATGAATATTCATGATTCCATGAATATAAGAGATTTAAAAATGTTCACGAACTCATAAATGAAAAGATTCATGAATATTCATGAAATATTTTTTTCTAAATTATTCATGAGGTTTTAATTTCATGAATTGAATAACATATATATATTTCATTCATGAATAATTCATTAATTATTCTAGAATATTCATAAATTATTCATCAACATGTCGCAGGGGTAAAAAAACAAAAGTGTCAGATTATGGCCAGACTGCATAGAGATATGGAGAGAAGCCGATATCTACTATCATGACTCGCTGAGGTAATAGAGAAAGAACATCTTCGAAGATTGTGTTTACAGTCAGGTTAGCGTTTTTATAGTCCGCCCTATCCCTAATAGAAATATTTCCTCATTTCGTTATTCGAAAGAAAATATTATTATCTATCTTTCAAATTTATATGTATTTTCTTCAAAATCTTAAAGAATTAAAATGTATGCATATAGATAATTCACTTGGTATTTAAAGTGGTTTTCATTTTATTGTCAGTGTTGGTAGATATGTAATTGGTTGAAATATGCCTACGCCAATGCAATAAATCATACTTGGGGAATTTGATTTTAAACTGAAAATATTTCCAATTAAAGTATACATGATTTAATTTGTCTATTTCATGCATTTTTTTTACATCAAATACAAATATATTACCCGTATACATTATACATTAAACCTCTATTTAAATACAAGCCAATACACAAGGCTACTACACTAGGATATTACGTTGATTTTATTGGAACAACATTTGAAAAAAATACGCGATTCTATGGAAGAATAATAGCGAACCTTCAGTCTATCCCCTTAAAACATAAAAGTGTTTAAATCAGAGTCAGTATTTTCTAGTTTTCTTTTCCTCAAAATCATAGGACATTTCCATTTTATTTTTCAAAGTGCATTGCAATGCTCTCTTTTAGTTACTTCCTATTAAAATGATCTGATAAAAGTTTCTGAAATATTTTCTAGAAAATATTCTGAAAGACGAGAAAGAATGTGCATGAAGTCAAGAATAGGTCATAATAATGCATTACTTATGAATATAACAATTGACATAAATCTCTTTTTTTTTGCTTTATTTATTCTACTTTTTGTTATAGTTTTTCTCTTGTTCTTTGTTTGTTCTTTAGTATCGACTAGGGTGATCGGGTGGTGTAGTTGTAAAGCCGCTCGCCTTTCACCTAACCGGCCGGTGTTCGATCCCCGGCACGGACGTGAAAAGTTCAGGGGTCACCTGCCTAATCACTAGGGTTTTTCCCCAGGCACTCCGATTTCCTCCCACACTAAGACCCCTCGCGCGCTTACATTGTACATCCAGGCCATCAATAGTGATTTACATAAGTTGTATAACTTGTTGCACAATTGATGTAAAATGAATAAAGTTTATCTGATATCATCGTGTCGGCCGACATGAAAACATGTTTAGAGACAATCATAGGTACAGGTACACTAAAATGCAGTCTCAAGATAAGGCGCCCTTTTATGAACTGTGTTTTACAAATACAATCGCTATCTAACCACAAAGTGTATTTTAAGAATTTGACTGTTGTGTGCCGTTCTGGTTTTTTTAAAGAAAGTTAGACATTAATCCCAACCAAGTAAACAATGAACTCTCTTGATCAGAAAATCGTTTTCTATTTCCATTTATTTCAAGATTACTTTGTTCATCTGAAATATCAAGGATAAATATCAGATATCGATGTATCTATACACAGGCGATATTTCTTTAAGTAAATTTCACGTGAGTTTGGGCAAAAAAGTGAAGTTTCATGCGATTATCAAATTTGAAGTTAATAAATTCACATGACATTCAATATACAGTTTGAAGCGCCAGTATCAAAATCGTGATATTACATATATTAAGATAATAACATAATTCGTTTTTAAGTTTTGTGGGAATATTTAAAATTATGTACGGAAAATTAAATGTGTAGTATAATGTGATTATATGTCCGTCTTTGGTTTTTTTCAGAAGTGGCACTTGGATAAACTATGGTTGAAAGTCGATGAATGTAACCATGTTAAACTGGTATAAAAAAACGTTGTTTCATTAACATGAATATACTTGCCACGTTTTATTGTTAGATTTTATTTGAAATAAATATGAGAAAATTCAAACGAGACGTTTAAAGGTATCATTTGGTTTTTACTGAAATGACACAGTAACAGAAGCAGGTATACAAATACCACTAGTTTAAATGAAATTATACCATAGTGACACACATAATTTGTACAGAGTTTTCATTAATATAAAAAAGGCATTTATTTCTTTATGCCATAAATATTTATATGCAAATTGTACATCCCTTTCCAGGTGGGAGAAACCTATACTGTAAAAAAGCGTTAATATCAAATTAGAATTTAAAATCAAAATTTAAAATTTGAATTTTACTTAAATAAAAAATAATAAATATATTCCATAGAAACGTCTTATCTATATTGTTATAATCATACGTGATTTGGTATTATAGATTCGATGGATAAATTTGGTTCCTTTTATCCATTCCAAAAGGACAGATTTCGCAAAATACATAGTTTTAGGTTAATTTCTGTTGTTTTATTGTCTGTCAAAAACGAGTTTATAGTCTGTTTGCATTGCTTATTTATCTTTAGTTTGGAATCTTTCCTTCTCTTTTCGCAAGCACACATCGTGCGTGCTTTCCACTACTGTGTTGGTACCGATACGTCGTGTACGAATCTGTTGTAGGCGGATTCCTTCATTAAGATTTCAAGATTCGCAAATATTCATACCCGTTGTAATTGTACTTATGAAGGGGAACGAGTTATATTATGCATTGCACAAACTGACCGCTATGGATGTTTTCGTGCAGATAACATTAATACTATCTCTATCAACTGAAATTAGAAGCGGTTTATGTTACCTATTTAAATTCATGTTACAATGTACGTTAAGTCTACGGGCAAAATACGGTCAGACTGCATCGTGATAAGCCGTTATCTACTATTATGTCGGGTTAAGGTTATAGAGAAAGAACATCTATGACATAAAGATGGTGTTTACAGTCAGGCTAGCGGTTTTATGGTCAGCCCTAGGGTTGAATGGTAAGAAATTGTTAAAACGCCATTTTAATAATATACATACATCCAATTATCGGATAATATGTTGTCATTTAAATTGGTTTTTAAGCAATTGCGATAATATTGCATGACACAAGCCCAAAGTAGAAAGCATGGTCTCTACAACGATTCTACCCTGAGAATATGGAGACCACTGATAAAGATTCTTTTTATTATATACAAGGCAATGACTAAATTCAATTCTACGAAAAGTATAATTGAATGATATTGATATTTTGCTTGATGCCTGATTCTGTGACCTTTTTTACAACGGCAATATAATGTTAAACATGTCAATCGTGATGTTATTATATTGTGGGGCAGTGCTGACTCTTTTGGTAGTGCTAGATTGTCAGCATTTTCACTTTGTGGCGTAATTCTGACGACTCCTCACAATAGGGAAAATAATTTGTTATATTTTGTAATTTTGGCCATTTTATTTTTAATGTTCTCTATTTGAAAAGAGATCAGCTATGTTTATTGGAATGGTCATTTTTAGAGTCTCCAGTTACAATGTATGTGTTAATTGGATATGGAGTACTAATTATTATGATGTCATGACCATTCCATTATTTTGTATGTGTTAATTGATAACTTTCATGTGATTTTTACACATATAACATTGTTTAGTTTTAATAAACCGTCATCTTATATCAGATGATATCATTTTTATAAGATGGCCATTTTCAATTTACACATATTTGTCGAGTTTTATGTGGAGCATGCATAAAATGCAAGCTATGCACATAGCTTATTTTATGCAGTGACACAAACCATTTTTATTGATAATTAAAGTTAGTTTTTTTTCTGTTTTAAGTCATATATACATATGTGCACCCTTTATGTGACCTCTTATAGTTACCCTGTGTAGAGCCCCAATATAAGGCGCTCTCTCATTGGCTGTTATTTTAATACTGATTGCTGATTGGTTGATATATTAAGCTTCATCTCTGCAAAAAAAGTTTTAACAGGCGCTATCATTTTCACCTCATCTTAATTTTTTTTAAATCTAGGAAAGTTTAAAACCCACCCTACTTCCAACACTTTAATTCAAGTTTTCTTTTACGTCATCTTGGATGACATCATTTTGGCGTAATTTTGACGAAGTTGACTCTTTTGCGTAACCCTGACGAATTCCCACAATAGAGAAAATAATTGTAATATTTTGTAATTTTTGGCTTTTTATCTTTATTGTTTTCTATTTGAAAAGAGAACAGCTATGTTTATTGGAATGGTCATTTTTAGAGTCTCCAGTCATCATGTATGTGTTAATTGGATATGAAGCATTAATTATTATGATGTTATGACCATTCCATTATTTTGTATGTATTAATTGATGTCTTTCATGGGATTTTTACACATATAACATGGTTTAGTTTTAATAGACCGTTATTATATATAAGATGTTATCATGTTTATAATATGGCCATTTTCAATTCACACATTTTTGTCGAGTTTTATGTGGAGCATACACAAATTGTATTTGCTTGTAGTGGTCCAAGGATGTCCGAACGGATGGGAGTCGTTTGAAGGTTCATGTTATTTCATTCCCGAAATAAAAGAGGACTGGTCAGCTTCATCGGTAACGTTATAGTTCAAATCAAATTAGATAAGAAATAGTCTTTGGGACTGTGTAGGGAGTCATCGAAAGCCTATTCTAATTGTGCTTCATTTATTAAGGGTTTGATAAGCTTGTGATGTTTTTCTTTCGGATCTCCATCTCCACAGAATTATCAAATTTTCGCGCCATCTATCTTTGGATCGTGAGTACAAACAAACGATAGATAGGCTCTAGGTTGAGATTGTAGGGTCGGTGATCTTAAGTACAATTTTCCACATCAACATCTAGATTGTTAATAAGACATAAAAATTTAGCAAATGTGTTTGGTAAATGTGTACGGCTCTCTTCTTTCAAGCCGTGAGTTAAAAGTCTTGAGAAACACTTACATGGTCGGCGTTTTTTCTCCTGGTTCACATGATTTCCCATATCAATTATTGCATAAGGTACTGATATCAAAATATTTGCACTTGAAAAATAAACTAATGCTCTTATCATTACAATATAGGGTTTGGTAAAGCTGTAATCTTATTATGAAGAATAACAGTATTATCATTGTTTTAATTACTTTGGTGTTTCTTTTCAAGACAACTTGTGGCCTTTACCATGCTAGTCTTGTCGAGATCACGAACGCGCGCGAGGATAATTTTGTAAAACATCTCGTCTCAAAATACCACGGTATGTTGCCTAAGTCAAATTTTAAAGATGGCATTGCAAGTTAAAAGCGTGCATTTGAGATTTATTAAATAATATAAAGAAGTAACATTTTTGAAATATCTTTTGGGAGATACCCACTTGTGATGCCTGTGAACTCACATGGTCAGCTTTAATAATCAATAACATGTATTGTATTCGACTATGATGCTGGTGTTATTTCTAAATATAGTCCGTATTTTGGTCATTTGACCACTTTTGGGAAGTTTCCTGGTACTTGATTCAACTCCAACTATCGTCCACCAATAAAAAGTAACACTTTATTCCTAATATTATAAGAAAGAAGAAAAAAAGTCACTTTTATGCTTCAATGATTTAAATATTTGAACACTTACATTTAAATCACACCAATGTAATGCATGTTCTAAATACCGTATGAAATACTTCTGGTATCCTTCTTTCGTGACTATTAACTTTCGACTCAATTTGCGGACAGAATGATCCGGGGTTAGATTTTATGACGTTTGAAACAACTCGTTGTTTTTATTTTCGTTGTTTCAAACCAATCAACTAAAATATCATATCATACAGAGTGCAATAATATGTAATGCAAAAATTATTTCAAATAAATTTGGTTCAAGCCATAAATGGTAAAAATATACATAATGTTAGCGTTGTTTACGCGTTTTGTTGAATCGTAGCCGAATAAAATTTCTCGTGTGTCACTAAGATGAAATAACCGTTAGTTGATTATGATCTGGCATGGATCACTTGTAATGTAACACAACACATCACAGCTTGCCACATGTGAATACATGCATAAGATTTCTCTCTATATATGTACATTAGAGCTTGTTATCGTAATGCAGTCTGCGCATGAGCGCACATTCACGTACGTCTAGAATTAAAAGTGATAAGTTAGATACATGTATAACACTGATCATATTTAAGAGCATGACTCAAACAATTTCGTCTAAATAGTTTCTTTTAAATCAAATACATTTGATTTTGATATTTATCTGCTACTTAGATAACTATTTAAAGTCTTTGCAAAAATTCAAGGCCAAACAGATGTATAACATGAAATGAATACCCGTATGTTCGAAAGTTTAACATTTCATTTATCACTGTTGCGTTTTATCTCGTTCATTTATGGCTTGTATTATTTTCTTGAATCTTTGACATTATTATATGTATGAAACAATGGCATGTTGATCAGGGCGGCAATGTTGTCATTTATCTAGATGGATATTCGCACGACAAGTACTTTTGGCTTGGTGGAACCGATTCCTTTGTCGAGGGTGACTGGCGATGGATCGGAAGTGACAATCTATTGACCTACACCGACTGGCACCATGGCGAGCCAAACGGCCACCATGACGAGGACTGTTTGCTCGGTCAACTGTCTGACGATCACTTCGATTGGAAGGACAATAGATGCACTTCGAAATATAACTTTATTTGTGAGATCGTGGAGGACGGGTGAGTTCTTACTTAAAACTGATAGTAAAATGGAGATCTTTAATAATTTCAAGCAAGCTTTCTTCAAAATCTAAGTGAATTAAATTAAAGTATATACATAAAATAATTCACTTGGCATTTATATTTGTTTTCATTCTTTTTCAGGGATGGTGGACATTTAATTGGTTGAAATCTGCTTACCACACTGCAACACATCGTGCGTTGGGATGTTGATTTCAAACTTAGTTTATTTTCAATTAAAGAATACAAGATTTATCTTGTCTATTTTATGTATGTATACAATATATTTACCGTATACATAAAACATTTCCATTGTAATACAAACCAATACCTATTGCTAGTACGCTAAGATGTTACATTGATTTTATTGAAAAAAAAATTGATGAAAGATACGCAATCGTATTGAAGAATAATAGCGAACCTTCAGTTTATACTGAGCTCGGCCCTGTCTTTATTACAAAAATCAGTAGATACATGTTTCTAAAGAAAGGCTCCATAATATTTTGTAATTCAACGGTGAAACGATTGACACTTACATCAATAGATTCCTGGTTTAAATTTCCACTAATTAGGACATGGTCTCTAAGCTGATCAGAGTTTACGTTTAAAGATTCTATGAACTGATACTTGAAATTATCATTCCACCTGAAATTAGGTTTCCTATTACGATTCACCTCATCTTCTTTTGTCGAGTTATTTAATATACTAACATTTTCAGTAAAAAGTTGCACGTGTAGAGGAGCATGATCTGAATATTCTGTAAAATTGCAAACAATAAAAGATTTTACAATTGGAAATAATGAAAAAGACATCAGTAAATAATCAATCACACTCGTACCATTATGACCACAAAAAGTGAAATCATTGGAAGTACCATCATTGTCTCTGCCGTTTCTAATACGAAGACCGGTAGACTTACACAACTTAATTAATCTTGAACCATAATCATTGATACCTGTATCAGGGTTATATCTAAGGGGGGGGGGGGGGGGAGGGGGGGGGGGGTGTCAACATTATCGCATACATAATTAAATATAGATTCAAGGTGATTTCGGACACTTCCGTGAGTAAAATCATAATTAATAAAATCATCCATATTACGAGTTCGACTATTTAAGTCTCCTAATAACATTACTTGCTTGGAAGCAGAAGCCTCCAAAATCAACGATTCCAATTACTTAAATACATCACAATTATAGTACGTGTAATATTGAGAAGAACTTGGGGGTATATATGTACAAAATAAGAATAATATCGTCAGTGTGAATTAACCCCTTACTAATATTCACAGGAACGATAGTATCAAAATATGAGTTACCAAAAGATAAATAATCGGATATTTCCTCACGAATAAGAAGAACAATTCCACCTCCTTGAGCACAACGAATCAATCGTCGCGGTATAACAATGGATATGAATTGGTCAATATCTAACGTGTAATTATTTGGGATCCAACACTCTGTCAGAAATATAATGTCATAGGTAAGTATGAAATTTTTAAATTCTGGAATTTTCAATTTATTGTCCAGACCGCCGTTAACATTCCAAGAAATAATTTTAACATCGTTAACTGAGTGTCCACTTCGGTTGGGTACATGTGCACTTGGCCCTCTCCGACACCCCTAACTGGGGATGCAAGTGTTCCGTCTCCTCCGTTTCGCAACTTGAGCGAAATATCAACAAGTCGTCGAATGTACTGTATTATATGAAAGCTGAATGTATTTCGTCAAAAACAAAAGGATCGATTTCAGATATAACGCAATTATTGAATGCATTTACATATTTGCAAAAAAAAAATCTGTTCAGAATCATAACTTAATCGTATGGGTAGGTTTTACGCAAAAGTCAGAAATTTGTAAAGCTGATTTGACCAGAAGACATTCAACGACCCGAGTCGGGTTTTGGATAACATAATCGGCACCAAACGCTGCAGATATACAACGTACGTGGGTTAATATGTACATTTTATTGTGTATAATTATGCAGAAATCGCGCAGAGATGTTCATTTATCTACGACAGGTACATCAATATATGCATGGTATAAATATCTATTTTCAAGCGTATTCCAAACTCATATGATATTAACTAGGTATCGGACATGAACACAGGTATGTGTGTCTTCAAAATCGATATTTGCAAACAGATAGTTTATATTAGATGGCAGACACTGAAAATCGCCACTCTATCTTATGCGAGTAGAGTACGTCCCGTTGTCCTCGTGAGGTCACATGTCAGGGGTCCCGAATCGGGGTCA
Organism: Argopecten irradians; assembly: GCF_041381155.1. NCBI lineage: Eukaryota > Metazoa > Mollusca > Bivalvia > Pectinida > Pectinidae > Argopecten > Argopecten irradians. Next base: position 24,484,326 of record NC_091137.1, on the reverse strand, counting down.
ATGGATTGGGGCTTAAGGTGTGTTCTAGAGAAAAGTCGCATTTTCTCTAATACCGTAATCGCTGTGAAACTCGAACTTTCTCCATTCTAAATTTTATCCAATGACGCATTTATCAAGCCTTATATACCAAACCATTCCGTGTACACTTTAACACATACAAGTGCTGAAAGCATGGTAAGCAGGGAAGTAAATATTTTCTAGCTTTTTATCTCCGAATCTTTGAATTATGTAATCAGCATTTTATTTTCAAAGTGCATTGAATTGTTCTCTCACAGTTACTTCCTATCAAAATGATATCAATAAGTTCCTTCAACATTATGTCCTTATCGCATAGTCTGTGTGTTCCCCTGGTTGATAGTATATGTTCATTATTATTTACTTGTCATTTTCTATTTTATTTTGGTGTGAAAACTACCTTGTATTTTCTAGAAAATATCCAAAAACAAAGGAGAAAGAATTTACATGAATTCAAGAATACATCATGATAATGAATTACTTATATGATTGTAACAGTCGATGTTATCCTTTTTATTTGCTTTATCTATTCTATCTTTTTGCTGTTGAAGTTTTGCGTTTTTTCGTTATTTAGTATCTGATATCTTCATGTCGGCCGAGATTAGAACATGATTAGAGACAATCCCAGGAACAGATACACTAAAACGTAGTATCCAATTAAGGCGCCCGTTTGTAAACTGTGTTTTTACAAGTACACTGGCTATCTAACCGCCAAGTGAATTTTAAGGATTTGACTGTTGTGTGCCATTCTGGTTTTTCAAGGTATTTGAAACATTAAAGTTATATGTGCCGTAACTTGGCGATAATTTTGACATGCTATTTTTTCATCATTGAATTAATAAAAACCATAAGGTTTGATTAACAAAGCTGTAAAGATCATTCAAATGGCTTCTGATGACTTATAAACGTTGGTTATAACACAGAAATTTTGTACTGTAAAATTATTGTTTTTATGCCTTAAATATGTTTAAATGAAAACATACCTGCAGAAGTCACTTTACAATTACTAAAAACATTGTAAAAATGTGTAATGAAATTGTAGACCACAATTTGGCTTCATGGTCTCACCGTATGCATTCATTTCACTTCACTATTGATGTAAATAAATGATTTTTGGCAGTACTGCCAAAAATCCTTTTCAGCTCTTATTTGTACATGTAAAATTAAAACCTATGCATTGAAAGCACTGTAATTTTCAAAAAGTTGGTAATTTTTGGTGCTGAATAACATATTAAAAGTTTATCTTGATTCGTGAGTATAAAAAATACGGCACATATAACTTTAAAGCCACCCAGGAAAACTATGAACTCTCTTGATCAGAGAATTGTTTTCTAGTTGCATTCATCTCAAGATTACTTTATTCATCTCAATTATTAAGAAAATGTTCAGATATTAATGTAATTATACACAGCCAATATTTCACGTGAAATTCACGTGACAACATTCACGTGAAATTCACGTGAAAGAAAGGGCCTTCACGTTAAAGGGCCATAAAGTGAAATTCACAAGAAACATTGCATGTGTTTATGCATTAAATGTCACCATTTGTCAAAAATCACTTTCAAATCGGCTGTTCCATCCATTATATTATCTGCATATATTGTATTAAGGACATCCTCGACACTCCAGGGGTTATTATTACTGTCGTTATATCCACCCCTAGACTATCGAATAGTAAAACTGGAGGCAATATAACAGAACATGTAATTAAGTCCTTTGATGTACATCAAAAGAATCGAATAACGGCACACTGTGGTTGACTGTGTGGCTTTGAAGGTGTGCATCGTTCTCTCTGTAGTCTTCAAAGGAAGTTTGCAGGCCTATGAGAGGTCAGATGTGTTCTCTTGAACTGCCTACAGGTTTGCCATAAGATAATCCAGGAGTGGATATAACGGCAGTGATAGAAACTCCTGGATTATTGAGGATGATTGAGGAAAGAAATGACCTTAGCTGTTAGGATGTTTATCAAATCAACTAACCAACCACCTTAAGTCTTGCCTTGTGACTATGAAAATTATTTTGGCCATATGAAATATTCTATGGAGATAATATAATTCTACGTAATCTGATAGGAGGTCTATTCATAGCATAGGGGATAAAAAGAATAACGTTTATTGCTTTCGGTGGACGAATACCACGGAAGGACATATTTGTCAAAGTAACTTGAGTACACGATTCTACATGTGTCATAAGCAATTAAATATTCATCATGTTAATCATAGCTGCTATCGATCAATCATAATTTCATTTTGAAATGATGTTCGATTGATGTTAATAAGGAAATGGTTTTCTCTAAGAACATGTTTGAATGTTTCGGAACAAAGGGTGGTATTTACTTATTTAGATGATTTATATCGCTTTGGGCTCTTAGGTTCATTTAAAGAGCTCATACATCTTTTAAATAGTCTGTGTTCTTTTAATGAGAATAATTGTGTAATGTCTCCATGTAATGCAATCAAAGACCTTTTAATAGACTCAAGACGTACTTCAATGACTCGTGTCATATCCTCATGCCGGATATAGCCGGGTATAGCCGGAAATTGCCGGAAATTATCTACTCCAATCATATCCCAAGATTGGATAGTTAATTGATCGGCAATTCACAAGCGGTTTCCCCCATCAAAGCAATGTAGCGAGGAGGCAGGTGTTTGCGCAAATCACAGCAGAAATTGCCTTGAAAATTGATATTGAAGGCGATAGAACGTTGATATGGCCATCACAAATGTGATGTGGTTTCCATCCCAATACGGGACATTTGTGGCAGGCGCGGAGGCACTATAAGGGATAAATTATGGCTGACAGAAAGATAATATATTTTTTGTATTCTCAAATTATGAGATTCTTTCAATCTTTCAATTCGTGTGTCTTGTTTTTCTTTTATTGGATCGACAAAGCTTGATGAAGGTAATGATCAAAGTAAAACCTGTGGGTGAATTATCAGAGCATTAGGTTATCTAGAAGAACATTGCCTAAAGCATGGGTTAGATTTCAGCTGTACCATGTGTATGTGGCATCAATAAAATGACACATTGTCACAAAAATCCAAGATCCAAATGCGTTTATGTAATCATCAAAGAATTGTTTTATCTATAGTTGAATAAATATGATTCAATGTCCTGTCAATCGGACATATTTTTTTTTAACTTTACAAATTTCCACCTCTCCGACACTTCTTCTTGTGAGAAAATCCAAAATTAAAGTTGTCATTCCATTTATGTCCATCTGTAAAACCCTGTAAGGTGTTAGTCAACCGGTTGAAATCAATTAGAGGTATGATTCCATCTAGTAGTTACATATTACGTGATATTGTCCTCACATCGATTTTGTTTATTGATAGTATCGCTTTACATTTAAATAATTGAAATGCTATTTCAAATTATAAAGTATATTTTTCAGCCAGTTGTGAAACAAACGAGGTTTTAAAACACATAAGAGTACATCACGAAGGTGTGTTCGATTCGTGTTGCTCAGTTATTCGTATTTCACCTATCCCTATAGATCAAAAGGACTGGAGCATTGTCAACTGACAGAGTACACTTGCATCTGTTTAAAATGGTTTAGGAAATTTCGCAAAACGATTGAATAAGGAACTTATATATAACAATTCAAAATCTTCACTATCCACATTTTATCTGAGTAGTCGACATATGCTGCATGGAATGAAAAGATTACTAACACGAGGATGAGGTTGCAGTCAGCTTTAGACATGGCAGGTAGTAGTTATATTGTTAATATTTATTGGTAGTTTGTATAAAGGAGTATTGTCGTGACTCCAGTAATTGTTTTGTGTAAACACGGACGTATTCAAAGCTGTCTCGGCGACAGACAAACACAATGACGGTATCACAAAGCTGTTATTTCGTATCCACTGATATTAACAATCTTTCTGTAGAATATTGTTTATCAGGGAAGTTCAGAATGGTGGAGTAACTTGTATTTTCGGATTCAGTTGATCGGAACGTGTTAACGTAAATTTATTTTCCCATATAATGACATTTCTCATCTGAAACCATTTTCAATCTTTAGGATTTTTCATCAGATCTTTAATTATAGATTAACTTACGGAAAATTTGAAATTCGTGAAAAGATTTCAAGTACTGAAATGAGTGATGTTGGAAGCGGGAATTTATACCGGTATTATACAGTTGGTAAGATTAAGAACAACCTTCCGTGCAAATTGTCATATGACTTAAAAAAAAATAAAAGGAAAAGACAACCATATAATTTGGATTACTATACCTGCATTAGGTATCGAATGTGGGGTTTAATACATTTCTGTGCATCACAATGAGAACAAAAGTAGTGTTATCAATCTGCACCAAGTAAACTCTTAAAGCACTCATGTCTTGCGTCTGAGAACATGTCTCACGCGATGAATTGGCGATACACGGGTATCCAACATATATGATGTTTTCATGCGATACATAATTACACGTGGTATCACTAATAAAATCCCCCAAAATCATCACCAATGATCTCTGTATCACGTGGCATCACAAATATTTTATTGATATATATAACAACGACCTTTCATAAGTCTCACTACTGAATAACTGAAAGTTTGATAATTAGAACGCAAGATTGATACTCGGGGCTTTTAATATGCTAACCTTTTGATCATTACAATACACGCAATGTATAGGTTTTAAGACCTGTTGCGGTATATAATTTCATTTCACATTTTTTGATTATCAAAGCGACTTCTGCAAGTATGTTTTCATATATACTGTACGTGTTGTAACTAATGTTTAAAAGGCATCATACACATTTGATTGTCCATTTCAAAGCTTAATGATTCATCAAACCTTATGGTTTTTGAAAGATATTCGAAGAGAAAATTAAATATTAAAATTCTCGCCAAGTAATGTAAACTTTATTTACTTTACATCGATTGAGAAACAAGTTATACAACTTATGTAAATCACTATACCTGTTCGTAGACACCACTAGTTAACTGACTACAGCTAATTGAGGCACATCTGTGTTGACAAACGTATAAAACAAGAACATTTTCACATATTTAATGCATTTTTATCTTTTTGATTTGCATGAAATATATTTTCTTTGATTAATGAATCGTTTAAAACAATCACAAGATAGAACTGTCATTATGTTATTGACATTAATTGATTTCTTCTCGGATTCCTTTTATATTTCCCAGAAATTTCGATATTAAAAGTAAATAATTAATAGATTGTTTTAATTTATAATGACATTTCTGGTATCTAGTGACAAATAACTTAAAAAAATAAGATCTACATATCAAAATTGCTTCTAAAGCTAAAATGTCCGAATAACGTATTTTTTTCTAAATATGAATTGTTTCTTTTGTTTCCTTTTGATATATGAGTCTTTAAAAGTTCATTCATAAAATTATATAAATCGCCACGTCAAAGAAACAGATATCGATTGCGTTTAGGTTCTTACTAAGATTCAAAACATTTCCTTACAGTGTAATAACCTATTACTCACAAAGAAAATGTGTAATATTTGAATCCCGAATTAGGAAACTCCGAACGTGAGGACTATAATTTAATTAACTCTGCAAAAATTAGCAGACGTTGGGAAATCCTATTAATTGTTACCTATACGTTGATTATAGTCTAATGAAACCATTACACCTACCCAAGAAAGGTGCTGTATTCTGCATGGAATGCAAGCAAAGCAATTCATTCAATGTAAGTAAGTTGTTTACGTTTAATTTCAGACCCGAGAACGATTTCATTTTACAAAAGAAAACTTAAGCAATTCGACACCAACTTTCTCATTAAATACTGCTTCGCCTTGCATACTGTAATATCCGAAGTCTAAACAAGCAATATAAAAAGTGTGAAAACAAAAAAATGAACTGCTTCCATAAGTGTACATCGACAGTTGTCTAACGAACATATATGTAGTTCTAATGAGTTTAAAACTGAAACTTTTGGTGTGTGTAATCGAACTCAAAACATTTGAGCTTTAATTTTGTAAATAGGATTAAAAACCTATTATCTGATATTGCATTCTCAACCCTCCGAATCTGGCGATCAATCGTGCTTTAGAAATCTGTTCGTGTTGTCAGCTGTGATAGCGAAGATGTGTGACTTAACAATGATATTGCCTACGACTAATGAATTCCACTGATTTTAATTAGTCAACTCTTTTTCTACATGTCAGTTTGAATCTTTAGTGAACTTTTACTTCAAATTTTGCGACATACGAGATTAGGGCGCATTCTTGTAGGAAGTAGTCACATTTCTTAGGAGTGTCTAACGGTGTCGGAGAATAAATTATTTTAATATTGATCACTACTTTCTCTATCTGATTTAATTCAGATTAATTATCGAGATTGGATGGGTTTTAAATTGATTGACATGGTTTATTTCTAATTCGAATTAAATAGACATAATGTGTTCTGTCCATGACAAAGATTGGATGCAGTTTGATTCAAGCAAAATACTATGGACATTACAAAATGATACCATATCAATAGATATAGAGCAATATCTCTGTTGTTGGTCATGAAAACCGACAACTCTCAAATTGCGTAAAACGCTTGAAATTATAGTTTCTGTTATATGTTTTATTCTATTACACATCTGTGAAAAACGGAGCTTCAACGGCAGTCACAAAATCTAACCTTTCAGTGCATTTGCTAAGTCAAAGCACAGCGATCACAAATCCGGATGCTCACATCACACATCACTCATCACTTTTTTAGTGAAAATGATAATTGTAATAGCCAATGAGAATAACTAGTCATTATGATGAATATTAATACACCACATTATCCCAAATTTTCCTATTTGGAAGACAATTATATGTATTACATTGGTATTTACCATAGTTAAATCACAACATGTTGTACCATTCTGTTTACAAATAGTAACAAATCTAGTTGTCGTCTGGTCTTATAACTGGACACTGCCTGCAATACATTTAGTGTCAATGGTTGCGGCGGTCAAGTTGTATGACCCCTACAACTAGTCCGCAAACTCTAGCTCTGGAGGTAGAGATTCAAAAAGTATAATTCCAAGAAATCACATTGCCGGATCAAGCAATTATGAAATAATAATGATGAAAAACGAAGAATAATGTTTTCTTAGCCTAGGTAAATAGGGATAATACAAAAAAATACGACTATGAAAGGTGACCCACTATAAAAAGATAATGGAATATGTGCTCCTTAAGGGTCAGGGTTTATAGTGGAATTTTATTCCTTAATCAAACACTTACAATTAATAAACAAATTGTTTTAAATCATTATTTTAATAAAATAATCACAGATATTATTGTTCCAAATTATTGAAAAATATGTGATTTCGCGATAAAGATAATTTCTATCAACCAAACGGGAATTGAATAGAGATATATAAATAAATTTTGTATCAAAAATTCTGGATCATTCGTTTTTCTTGACTTTCTATCCGTCCAAATATATGACTTTGTGTTCGTTCAATTTAAGTTTTAGATTATAAACATATTCATCTATGTTTCACCAAAGCTTCTTTAACATATAAGGTAATTGGAGGTCAAGCATCTAATCATCAATATCAATATCGAGCTTTAAAATGGCTTTATCATTTAATTTCACTTTCTTATTGTTTTTGTAATTTATGGGTCTTTGTACGATTTATTTAATCTGATGTTTTTACCTGAAGGGTTTTTTTTTCTGATAAATAGTTAATATATTTTTAAACGAAATCGCCAAATAAAGCGTTACATTGTTTAAAGGCTATATTGTCATCAGCTAGTTTCACTTGTACCCGTGAGTAAATTTTGCTTTGATGGATACCAATGCTGTTTTGATCACCAACGACGCATAGAGTGCTTACCTTCTACAACGCCTGGGTCTATGACGATTATGACTTTTTACATTCATTTCAATACAAATATAAGTTGTGTTTATTTGAGGGTACAATCACTTTTCAATTTAAAGCATATTTCGTTATTTTGTCTTATTTTGAAATTTCTCTTAGTTCATACGCATTCTCTGTTTGCTTTACTGATATCAGATCATCATAAATATCTGCTTTAGCAGACGAACAGGACCATAGGCACTGCCTACACTAAGGCGCAGACACTTTGTTTTGATTGTCCGTTTACCATTTTCCGGATTTATGACTATATCTTTATCACCATTGACCAGATTGAATTGTCCGCACATAAACAAATTAAGTATTGGTTTATAAGTTTTATTTTTCAGAAAAGCCCTGCCTCGATTGGTCAGTATGAATGTTCTCGCATTAATTGGTCACTATGCCTTCGTTTTGATTGGTCCGTATATTATCAGCTAACTTTTCCAATATGCCGTGACCCTGTTGTTCAGCATATCATCGCCTAATTGCTTTATTCTTATCGCCATTGCCTTGGATGTTCCATTTAGATTGGTCTGGATATCTCATCTTGATTTGTATGGATATCACACCTTGATTTGTCTGGATATCGCACCTTGATTTGTCTGGATATCACACCTTGATTTGTCTGAATATCACATCTTGATTTGTCTGGATATCTCACCTTGATTTATCTAGATATCTTACTTAAATTGACCTGGATATCTCATCTCGTTTGTTTGGATAATCCACATTGGTTGTTGTGGATAGCCCACTTTGATTGGTCTGGATATCGCATCTTGATTTGTCTGGATATCACATCTTGATTTCTCTGAATATCACACCTTGATTTGTCTGGATATCACACCTTGATTTGTCTGAATATCACACCTTGATTTGTCTGGATATCTCACCTTGATTTGTCTAGATATCTTACTTAAATTGACCTGGATATCTCATCTTGTTTGTTTGGATAATCCACATTGGTTGTTGTGGATAGCTCACTTTGATTGGTCTGGATATCGCATCTTCATTTGTCTGGATATCACACCTTGATTTGTCTAGATATCTTACTTAAATTGACCTGGATAACTCATCTCGTTTGTTTGGATAATCCACATTGGTTGTTGTGGATAGCTCACATTGATTGGTCTGGATATCGCATCTTGATTTGTCTGGATATCACACCTTGATTTGTTTGGATATCACACCTTGATTTGTCTGGATATCACACCTTGATTTGTCTGGATATCACACCTTGATCTGTCTGAATATCACACCTTGATTTGTCTGGATATCTCACCTTGATTAGTCTAGATATCTCACCTTGTTATCTGAATATTTCATCTTGAATGGTCTGATTATCTCATCTTCATTGTTCTGTATATCCCACTTAAATTGGTCTGTATATTGCATCTTGATTGGTCTGGATATCTCATCTTAATTGTTTTGGATATCCCACGTTGATTTGTCCAGATATTCAACTTCATCGGCCTGGATATCCCATTACGATTATTCTGGTTTTTTTTTTAACTTTGAATGGTCTGGATACCACAACTTGATTGGTCTGGACAGAACGCCTGGATGGGTCTGGATATCTCGCATTGATTCGTCTAGATATCGCCCTTTAATTGGTCTGGATATCACACCTTGATTGATCTGGCTTTCCATCCTTGATTGGTCTGGATATCGCACCTGGAATGGTCCAGATATACCACCTTGATTGATCCGGATATCGCACCTTGATTGATCTGGATATTTCAAAGTGATTTATCTGTTTATCTCACCTTAATTGGTCTTAATATCTCGCTTTAATTGGTCTGAATATTCCACCTTGATTGATCTGGATATTTGACAATGATTTGGTCTGGTTATCTCACAATGATTGGTCTGGATATCACAACTTGATGGGTCTGGATATCACACTTTAATTGGCCTGGATTTTTCATTTTAATTGGTCCGAGTCGTTAATATAACCTCGTATTGATTGGTCTTTATATTTTTCATATTAATAGGTCGGAATGCCACTGCACTGATTATTTTTCTTGCATTGATTGGTCAGTTTACTCTTTCCAAATACAATGTGTATATGCTGTGTACTGTATAGCATGCAATTTTCAAAATGAAGAAACTTTTTTTTCGTGGTTGCTGTTGTATTTTTCTTATATGTTTTTGCAATCGCTTTCCCTAAGGTCAAACAAGAAAATGTCTACCCACGAACGTTTCCTGTTATTCAGTATCGTCGACCGGTCGATTGACTAAGATAAGTATAAATTAACATAAGCATAAGTATCTTTGTCTATACAGTGATCCTCATTAATTAATCAAATTAATCAATCTCCATTTTCTGGCAACAAAGGATTGATAGTAAAGTGGTTGGAACAGAGGAACATATTTTATTGTGCATCAGCTTTGAAAATAGGCTGGCAGTGAGAGAACTGGAATAACGATGGCCGGATAAACGAGACTCCATTGTGATTTATTACATACATTGCATTCTGAAAAGTCTAGACAATAAGTATACGGTCAGTAAATGTTTCATGAATTGTTATTCATTTGATTTTATATACATATTACAGAATTAGTTGCCCTGCGGGAAGGTATCAATTATTACGTCATAATTTTAAGTGAAACGTCATATCAGAAAATGACACCATTTTTACTTATAAACTACTGACATCACAACCAATACCTATACGAAAGGGAGATAACTGTAATATGCACAGACGGAGAGGCAAAGTCCTGATCATATTGTTATATGAAAATTTTAAATAAATATATCGCCGACAGAGCATAAATGATATTCATCATTTGAACAATAATTGGTGTTTAATCGTGTATATAATAGTCTAATTAACACAAAAAATAATATAAAATAATTTATTTTGCCTTTGGTGCATGCACATTCAGTACTTCATTCCATATAGGATATAGTGGTACGGAATTTTTTCGGGATGCAATTAATTGTTTTTTATATTTCTAACCTGAAGTTAAATTAGAAGCTCAAACTTTTCAATGGTGGTAATGGTGTAAAGTAAGTAACTTTTGTAACTGAAGAAAAATACTAAATCGTCTGTTCCTGTTTTTGATAGTGAAAAAATACCATTTGTCAGCGGTGGAGCATTTTTAATAAATATATCGATAAAAAATGGATATCTTAGATATAAAATTTATTTCAATCTTTTCCAACACTGAAAGAACACAAAACAACAATATATTGATATTATCTAATTCACTCGTTCACCATTACATACTTCAAATGTCTTTTCGCAAGTGTTCTACTTATATCAATTATTATGTATACTGGCATTGCAATCCTATCGCTTCATATCTGATACAACATTACTATTTCATTTCAGAATATTTTATTGTAGTATTACAATTGGGATTGGGCAACAGGCTATGCCTATATTAGCCCTCTCCCGGAACAACATTACTATAGGGTGTATAAGATCACTGCGAATAGAAAGTGGTATAGACCACAAAAGCATCCTTACAAAACTATCTTTAAATATAATTGCAACATCATTAATGACAAATATTTATAATTATATGTTAGTTCGTTTTGTGCAGGGAGCTTGCTATCATACATCAAAATCAATTCATTTTATCATTTCACAAATGCATTAGTTCTATAAACAAACTCATTAGTACATAAGATTATAGTTGACATACTCTCATTGATTTGTATCGTATGGTAACAATAACTGTATTGTATAACTCAATCTACATACATAACAATTTATCTATAATGCACTAAATGTATAGATCATTTTAAACGCTTACAAAACGCAATAAGAATCCATGACAATCGTATTGATAGTTTTTTGGTACAAGTGGAACATTTTGACATAATTATATTATGCAAACAAATATCTTCTTCTAACTCCTGATATATTATTTAACACAAGGTTTGCCCTTGTCTAAATGCATTTATGTTGTAGTTCCGTTTGATACGCCAGGAATTTGTCCTTAGACACGGGTAAAAGGGTGGGGTACATTTCTATGTCAGTTGTATACAGGTATATGCAGAATACCTGAAATGAGTCTTTTAACTTAAAAACTCCAATAATTACCACACCATATGTCTAAAATTAAGTAAATAACACAATGGTGTTGTCAAAAAATACATATATATTCCATTTTAATTTTAAACTTAATTAAAATCAAATGCCAGAAATGTACGATATTCTAAGACACCACTATATGTTATGGTCTAAAATGTCAATAATTATCCTACATGTGTATCATATCTTCAATCTATGCGTATTTACTTTTAGAATTTAATGATAACACCATGTGCTTAAAAAACATACCTAAACTTGAGTCGAACATCTGTCAAAAATTGCTTCACGAGGCAGACATGTTGTTTCCACAAAAGTAGTTCGTATGAGGCCATTTAGGGTAAATTGCGTGAAGAAATTATAACAAATAACAATAATCCTACTTTCTAAACTAGTAGCGATTATGGTATTGATATATTTATTGGGTTAATATATTGTAAATCAAGAAAATACCGCTCCATACATTTTCAACACAATCAGAACCTGTGGTAAATCCTTGGAAATGTCAACAACGCCCCTGTCACATTTCTGTTATTTTGACGATGAGCTTCATTTTTTCTGCTGAATGTTTGGAAATATGGCTTGCGATAATCTATGCATCACAAACATATACTTATAAGTCAATTGTCATGTTACATTATATCTTGCCAATAAAATCCGTTAGACCAAAAAGTACAATTTGTAAAAATTTTAAAACCGAAAGTACGTAAACTGGAAATGGCTGCCCAATATGTCATCGCAAAAATAAGATAATGTGGTTCGCCCGTTGTCAGTATTATGTGACCGGGTGGTGTGTGTTGCTTGGTGTCTTCGGTGGCATGCTTCAGTGATATAGCATTATAAAAAGGGCAAAAGTTCCACTATACAAGAAGACATTACACGATTATACCGCAGTCTCCCAAAACATGCACCTCGCACAACATACATGGGAGGCCGTCCTTACATGATCATAGCTGTAAATAGGACTTTAATTAATCAAACAAACAAAGTGTTAACGATAAACTCATATTGAGTTGACATTAGACGCTAAAATAATGTTAAGTATAAATAAATAAAACACGGCAAATAACATGTTGCTGTAATTAGTCGTTTCACTGGATATTTCCCTTTGAAGACTCCGTCGTGGCTTAGTATTTTTAATGACATAAATGGAAAGATTGAGAGAAGAAAGTGAAAGTAAAAAGCATGCCGACGACAGACACTTAATAATGCCGGCATGTATTGATTACAAGGTATTTACGTTATTTGTTATCTGGAATATGTCATCCTTTGATATGGCAAAGGATTTGTTCGAGATTGGCATACTTTCTGTTGTATTAGGTTTTTACTTCCAGTCACGTGTTCCGTCCCAAAGTGCTTGTGTGTACGGCAAATGTGTCCCAAAGTCAAACTAGCGTGTAGCTCGCACAGGCGAAAACGTAAACAAAACTCGGTAAATACATGTAACCACAATAATACTGAACGTGTATGGAAGTGTTTTTGTTTAAAAATATGCATTATTATGATGAATTTCGAATAGTTCCTAACACCGACAAAAGTTAGATTTTTGTTGTTACAAAGTTATTTTTTTCATAAATGTCGAGTTTCAACGTTTATGTGTGTAGTTTAAGCGAAGTGAGAAAAATATTAGAGCATTCCGTGCAGTTGATAGCTCGTTTGACAAATTACGTTTCACTACCTCCAAAATGGTGATAGTGTCGACCAATAGCCCTTAACTCTATACAAAGCAAGATGTCGGACTGGCACGAGTTGCAAGGACATTCGCTAGTGTTTATAATAGTAAAAATCCAACACATAGACACATTAGTTTCATTAGAGAGGTTAAAGCCTCGAAAATATTCCCATAACAGGTCCTAACTCTTTTTACAGACATGTTCAATGTATGTAGATTCGTATAAGGGAGACCAATACATTCGTCAGAACATCTTAGAAGGTTCATCTCATGCTTCCCTCCTAAAACCTGATATGATTTGCATGGATTATGTTGGGTAGTACTAATTTGCCACTATTCCTGGAAGAGAGTCTCATCCGGAACAGGTTCAGCAGAGGAGCCATAATATTTCGTAATTTATTCCAAGAGGATGGTAGCTTCCTTTTTCCAGAAAGACGCTTCAGATCTACGTAGATTTCATTTGGGAAACCAGGACATAAGGTTCCAGGAAAAGTTTTTCATCTCTTTTTTTCTTCTTCATAGAAAGAGATTTGGAATCTACGTCGGTTTTGTTGGAGAGGCAAGGACATTGGTGAGTGTTCCCGGGGGGTATGGCCACACACAGGGGCCACAGAACATGGAATACGGACCGGAAGTAGGGAACGGGGTCATTCCAATGTTTGTCATGTTGCTGCTCCTGCAAATAAAATTCTTCCATATGTATGTTGCTCTTACATTTCAGCGTTTTCGTTAAGGAAATAGAATGACAAATTGCTCGAATAACATGTAAGCTAAATATATCCAAAATTTGTGTCAAATGTTTGATCTAGAAATATATGAAAGTTGCTACGTTTGAGGAAATTAGAAATAAACGGACTTCAAAAGCAATAGAAATATATCGTTCGTTTGCCTCTTTCGATAAACCTGTCAAACCTTTGTACCTTAGGATTATTTTGTTTATATGTTTTAGATTATTTTAGTATTTACTCGTCAAAATCATTGCATTATAACATGATCGCGTATACAATTTGTCATTGATCTAATATAAGACTTTTTTATTCACTTGTGCTTTAAAAAAATCATATATACGATGAATTGTTTTCTTGTTGTCCAATGTAACTTTGAGTATGAATATAGCAAAAAAACATACACGATTAAATATCAAATTATAAAACGTTTTTATTATTTTGGTTTGTATTTTACAAAAAGGAATCAAAAAGAGAATAATTGTATTTCCATAATATTATTTATACTACATTATGAATTACGTTACTTTTAATACTTTGTATCGTCCCATTTCTCATAGTTCTACATTTTATTTTATCTGTTTCATTTTCATTTTTGTTTTCATTTAATAAAGATAAAACAATGAGCAATTAATTCATTTGAAAATGTGGAATGGCTTTAATTACAAAGCCACAAATTTGACGTATTAATAGAACACTGCAGATCACGTTATTTGTTAATTACAATTTGTATGATATTTCTATTATCTAACTACAGTAACACCTGTCTATAAAGACCATTCAAGGGAAAAAGGAAAATGGTCTTTATGACCAGGTGGTTTTTATGCACATATCTAATTGCGTTCCAATTGATCATTTGGGACTCCCGAAGGGATGGTTTATTCAGCAAGTGGTCTTAATTAACAAGTGAGTGCTTACGCAGGTTTACTGTATCAAAATTTATGCAAATACTCGAAATGACGAATACGGGCATTACTTGTTATTATTAGAAAACTATCGGCATTATAAATAAGACTACAACAAACTTATGAAATCCCTGTAATAGTGTTACTGCTGAAATCATTATAAAATGGACAAGTTTAAATTACGTGTACATTAATCTTACAATCACAATTTTATCAGAAACCATGATACAATATCAATTTCTGGTTGCTTTTGTGGGATTTCTTTTCTGTCCCGCATGGAAATGTGTACTTGTAGTTGTTAAATTTGGCGGATGTAACATTTCGCGAGGTATTGTTTAGAACATATTCGCGGGGTTTATTGTCATGAATGATCTTTAAAAGCGTCATTTATAATACAGGATGTGATATATAAAACCATGATGTTTGAAAAAAAACAATTGTGAGATAAGTCCACGAAATTAAAACAGCCGCGAATATATGCAAATACACTAGGATTGTTGATTTAAAATACTTAATTGCAGTCATATTTAAAAATAATAACAAAAACAATAAAGAACTTTTTTGGTTCATTAGATTTTTGTAAAATGGCTTTAATTCTCAATTAGGATTTATATTATAAAAATACATAAAACTTCTCTCTAGACTGCTTTTTCATATATCTATCATAATATTTTATCCTTTATTATCTTTGAATCTGAATAATCTTTTCCACATCTGGTTAAATCCATTGTTATTTACACTTTTATTGGGTTATCCCTTTTGTGCATTTGTGTATGTATGTTTGTCTGTAATTCCATGATACTTTTGATAAATATAAAAAATATGATGAGAAAATAAAAAAAAACACATACTTAAAACGGTACTTTTAAAGTTTGATTATGTTCTTGTTTAAAGGTATTTTTTTAATTTAATACTATGGAAAATAAATACATGTTGGTTATTTTATATTTCAATATTATTTTAACTGAATAGTTTCGGTTCTTTTCTCCATATTTTACCTTATTTGCTGATCCTGGTGAGCTTTCTCAATTCGTTTCTCCTTGGCTCTACGGTTTTGAAACCATATTTTAATTTGATTTTCTGAGAGGTTTAGAATTTCTGCCAGTTCATATCTTCGAGGTCTGGAAATATATTCTGTTCTGTTATACTCGAGTTCGAGTTTTAGGGTCTGTTCACTTGTGAATGTCGTTCTCTGTCGTCGAGGGCGATTTTCGCGTCTTTTTCGTCTCTGCACTGAAGTAGGAAAACAATAAAGTAACAGATACAAAAAAGTCTGACTTTAAGTAAAATATAACAAAATGTAACAATGCATATTGACACCATATCATTCAATATTTGCATTGAAATCAATGGTCGTTTTTCATATTTAGTTTTTTATTTATCTACTTACTTCTTATAAATTTATGTCTCAATTTGTATACTTTTATTTCAAGAAACGTTATGGCTTTTCCACGAAGTGTTGGAATATGTTTAAAAAGAAATGTAGCATCGAAGTCTTTACAAATTAAAACCCTTTTTTCTTAACAATGTTTCATGTTTGCTGGTAAATCCAGTACCCAATCAATCCCTTGGTAAACTTGGTCAATTTTCTTGGAACAGTAATTCATATTTTCTTCGAAACGTTTGATATAACCAGTTGGATTTTGCATATTCGT
Source organism: Argopecten irradians (assembly GCF_041381155.1). Taxonomy (NCBI): domain Eukaryota; kingdom Metazoa; phylum Mollusca; class Bivalvia; order Pectinida; family Pectinidae; genus Argopecten; species Argopecten irradians. The sequence continues at coordinate 24,467,476 of NC_091137.1, read as the reverse complement.
AAAAAAGAACGAATACTATATAGCGAAATATCAGAACTGTTTGATCTATAATTATATGTTTTGATTTATTTTGGTTTCTGTTTAACTATCGTGATTTTACTTGGCGAATTATTAAACTAAATGTTGGTGTGATTATGGTAGAAAAAAAATTTAATCCTAAGAAAAGTTAATATGAAACGATTTCCTAACGTTTAATTAATTGCTATAAGAAATTTACCGAATATTATCATTAATATATACTATAATTATTTTGTTTGAACCAAACAAAAACGCATGTTTATATTTACCTTTCTTCAGATATTAAGTGATTTTATCTTTTAAGTGATAGTGATTACTATCTCAACAGCAAATTAAGAAATAATTTATTTAAATAAAAAATCTGAAATGCTTTATCATTCAGTGTTTTTGATTGTATATCGGCAAATATGAAAGTTCTAAGTGCAAATTTATTTCATTAATATTAGTATATAGGATTAACTTATGGATATAAATGGTCTCGTTTTCTTTAACAAAACCCTATTTAGCAGAAAAAATACACATTTTGTTTCCATAATGAAATAAAATATAGTATTAATTTATATATAAAAATTGAGTAATATTAAAAACATGAGAAAACTTACTGATTCCAGCAAACACGGGTGTCATTGGAAGTCCTTGTGTACCCAGTGAGTAAGAGACGGGTGAGTGTTCCCCTAGCCATTGCTTTGGGTATTCCACTGACGAAATCTTGTCGAGTCCAGCTGAGTGGAGTAACTGCCGTGCCCCATCCACGCCTATGTTTCCTGGCTTCCAAGAAGAAAATGCCGAGAAAGGTCCTCCAATATGCGCGCCTTGTGGTATACTGTCCGCATTCAAAGTGTCTATTTGTAATTTTTGCGTCATACTTTTCAGAGTATCACTTTTTATACTTTTACTGCCCCCGTCATCCTTTGAATCCGGGAAACTACTTTTTAACGATGTAGGAATAGAAAACATCTTGGTGTAATGACTTTTACAAATAGGGTTCATTAAGTTTCTTAATAAAAGTTTGTTTTCTCACACGAAATGATATGTCATTGTAGTTTTCATTTAGCGAACATCTGGTACATTATTTTGTTGCTCCAGATAAACAATTAGTATACTTTTCACATGCTCGTAACAGTCTAATAAAAATCCCATATGATCCAATCAGCAATACAAATATGAAAATTGTCTCTTAATTCCTAGAAATTCGAACTCGTAGAAATAATGTCGCCGATAATACATGTATAATAGGTGACTCTCTTCATTTTCATCCCAGCATCTCTCGCGTAATTTTATGTATGAAGCGCTGATATCACATTTACCTCGTGTTTCGTAATATAAGATATCTTTATGATGCACCGATCTAAAATGAAACAAAAATTAAGAAGTCTTCCTCATAACGTTAGAATACACCGACTGAAACGAGGATCATTATACAGCGAGTATGAAACTTATTGTTATAGTATAGACTTTGCCTCCAGATATATGAAATTATTTGCTGTCAAATGAAAAAGATCCTGTGATACGGCATCAAACTGTGTGAAAACAACGTCTGGCTAGACGCCGAGCCTGCCTCCAGCGAGCCTGCCTCAGTCAGACCTGCTCTCTCAGTTTAAGAGCAATGAAAAAGGGAAGCAAATTGGCTAATTTATAAGGCAAGCTTCGTTCTTCCTCAATACACGATTTAACCAGAGAATCAGTGTTGTACTGACAGGAAATGATCTTTTTTTCACAAATTAAGATGAATTCACGAGCCTCAAAAGAAACACTTATAATCAAATTGAAAGTCATTTACGATATCGCCTCTGCTTAAGAACTGTATGATTTTCTTGATATCGGTACGGCATAGTTAAACGTGTAGGTTTGTCGCGAATTCCTTATCAATATTCATGAGAAGAAAAAGAGATAATAGCATGATGGCAGCTATTCCTTAAGAGTTGAAAGGCACGTGCGGCTCGATCGAGTCGTTGTCCTGGTTAATTATTGATACTAGGCTGTAGACTGGGACTTGATAATTGTTAGCAGCCAAAACACATTTGACGGCGAAATACTAATTGGATCGTCACCTTTTATTGCAAAACACGTGTTTCATTCTCATCGGAGAGCTCAAGTGTCCACCCGCTAATTCTTAAACTCTCTTATAAAAAAGACATTTGAGGTAACGCAGATAAATGAACATTTAAATGGGAACCTGAGATTGTTTCAAGTGTCTTGTAATTAAATGGCAATTTAGACTAAATGGTATTTTTAAATGAAAAGAAAAATGAGAAGAAATACCACAAATCTTTTCTGATCTAAACTGTTTCTTTTTCAGTGATAAGATCATCTAAATGCGTTGAAATTTAAATGTCTAAATTACGTGCTTAATACTTCAAGAAATATTTGAATTTCATGTTTTTGTGTGTACCTGTATGCGGTGAGAGGGTACAATATCCGTATTAAGCAATATTTTAAAGATATTAGCACCACGTTCATGAATATTCAAGATGACATTCTGTAATGTAGTTCTGGCTTCGTTTACCTTTATTGACCAAGAATGGGTTTGTTAAAACAAAAAAAAACAGTATCGAGTTCGTCATAAAAGAATACCGCAAAAACATACCAATAAAATATATATAACAATATAAAATTTAATCGCATATGTAATGCATTAAATCAGGTTATAATAAAGGTTTATAGTAAAGATCGTGTATGGACAATTACGTAAGCATCAAGTTTTAATTTATAAGAAAATAGTACTTAAAATAAGATATAACATGAAATATATATTCATAAATACATAAATAATCATAAACATTTCTATTAAATTTATATAGGCTAAAGGTTTGAACTGGCAAGTGCGAGGATAGGTTTCAGTTCAAACATACCATATACCTAATACTGAAAACCTATTTTCGCGCCAACTTAATTTCACGTTTTATACCTAACACATTTTTTTCACAATTTCGCGATCTAGACTTCTATGCTTCTAATCAACCTATATTTGAAACATTTGCGATGCTATTCGCGATCTTTGCTGGCCGCGACTAAGATACCTTGGTTAACATAGACTTTATTTCCTCTTTACACACATTTCAAAATTAAATTGATTAAGTTAGGACTCTTTAACGCGTACTTTCGTGAACCATTACTGTTGATATGATTGAGTAGTAAGATCAAATGAAAAGCGGAGACGAATTATTTTATAATTACTGTTTACGTTTATTTCAAAGAGTGTGTTACTGCTTGCTATCTAAATTTATATTTATATTTACATATTTACAGTATTCTTTAATCATATTTTGACATGATATTATCAGATTAGGTTTGTCAGATTCTGTGCCAAAGTCTTCTCGACTAATGTCAAGGTAAACTGTTTAGCAAAAAAACTTAGTTGTGTAGTACATGTTAAAAGAATACTAATTTATATTAATATCAGCATTGATAATAATAAATCACTATAGCTTAACTATGTATTGCTATTTCCCCCACAAAGAGTACTTTTACATGAAATGATAGCATACAAAACTTACAAATAGCCAATCCATATGCTGTGGGTTTTTTCGATAATACAGACTTCAAATAGAATTAAATGTGTCTATATCAGACAAAGTTACATTCATTGTTATCGTCAACGAAATTAATTCAATCGGTATAAAATAATCTCAAATAGATTTCATTCCTTTGAAGTATGCCACAATTGCAACAGATTATTTAATCTTCCTTCTGACAACCGTTATCGTTGGTTTAATTAATTAATTTTATCATTCTTTAAGTGCAATAAATGACGGCGTACTTTTCAACTTTGAATGTGATTCTCAATCGAAACAGCGTTTTTTTTTCAAAAGTATCTTCGGATATAATGTACGCTATAATTTTAAAGCATAAACAACCATCCCAAAATCGTTCACGAGGGTTGAGATATCCCTGTAAAACTTCACAGACCCATGTTTGATTCTTTTTCTCCCATACTTAGAAGAAAAAAAATGATGAAATTCCACTTGGTTTCCGGCTTTTTCATCGCGTCATTATCGCAGGAACGTCGTTATGCGTCAAAATTGATGACGTCATATACAATGCGCGCCACAGTTACGCCGCATGTATTGATGTCGTCACGTTATTGTCTAGCGCGTGTGAGCTGTCTTACACCCCCTGTGTAAGATAGAGATATCTTTTCCCTAGCAACCACGGGATTTCCCTGTGAAGTTTGGGAGAAAGTGATATCTCAACCCTCGTGAAAGACTTTGGCCGTCAACCCTCGGCAAGCCTCGGGTTGACCGGCCAAAACTTTCACTCGGGTTGGGATATCCCTGTCCACTTCACAGACCCATGTAAAATTCTATTTAATCTGTAACAACTTGCAGAAAATATGATGCTGTTTCTCCGATGACGTCAAATTAGGCTTAATCAGGAACTTTTGCAATAAACATGTATTATGCACAGGTTTATTGCCATGGATACGCCTATCTGACACGAGAAGATATAAAGAAAAATCTGTCACGTCTTTTTATGGAGACTGCCGTTGAGGAAGAAACCCATACCACATTAGAACTGAAACACCTGGTTCTATTGTAGTCGTATATTTTTATGTGTCTCAGTTTTACCATTAGTGATTTTTATTTAATATTTAAATCCGCGAACGTTAATATTCACGAGCTGGTATTGAAATGGAAATCGCGAAATCTTGAAGTCGCGAAAGAATGTTTGTTTACAGTATGTTGTTATCATAAATACCAATATCTATTTTAATGGTTCAAGCAAAAGGTTCGACATTATAGTATTGTAAAAAAAAAACTTTTATCATATATTTGGTGACTTAATTTTGCGCAATTACTTTCTCGCGGTCTGATAGTCACTTAACATATGCCTGGCACTTTTTCGTGGCCATTAATTTTTGCGATTGTTCGCTTTAGAAATATACTCGAAACTAAAAAGCAGTATCTCAAATAAAACAGCACTACGTCTGAATTCCGTTCTGGATTTTCTAATTTTCCCTTTGATGAGCTATCAGCCATTGCCCTTGTCAAGGATTTATAAGTCTCATATACGTCCTTGCCCTTGTATACGGGATTCGCGATAACGGAAAGTATAAACAAACAAATATCTTGGCAATTTTTATTTAAAAAAAGACGGATTAATGTAATGGAACATGACTGGATAGTTCAAGCAGCTAAAAATATAAACAATATGGTCAATATCAATAACATGACTATTTAAGTGAGATATTTATTGCCATGGCTGTGAGAGATTCGCACCTGGCTGACACGTTACAATGTCGAGCTGTATCTGTGCCGACACGGCTGAGTGACATTCAGACGATATCTCAGCAAACTATCAGGTGCCTATGGGTCCAATCAGCCAGCGATTCGTGTCGATTGATTGGTATTAGTGGTGATTATATCAAAGATATCTTATTTACGTTTTTTAATATTTTATCGGGTATTTTTATTGGTCGTAATCTGTGGAGGAACCATCAGGAATATCACATTAGAATCACCATTAGGCTGATGTGTACAAGTGTTCATACAATTCTGATGGTAAAGAGTGCCCTTAATGCCCTGCTACATATCTGATTGGATTAAAAGATAAACGATTATATGGGTATTAATTCAGACCAGTATGGTATTTGACGGTTGGTACAGGATTTATTCAGTAACCAATGTGATATTTAGTGTTTACTTCAAAAGAAACGTCCCCAATCATGGAATTAAATAATGTATAGGGTAATAGTAGACAAAATATGTTTTCAACTCAAATTACTGCATTTTGTATTATGTTTTATATACAATAAATAATGACGAAATATTTTCTTCTCGGTACAGAATACATAATTACATATTTTGCACACACATTTGAAGTGCACTTATTTAAAAGCATTAAGATATAAATTTACATGTATCAAAGTTAATTATATTTTTGTTTATCGTAGACAGACACCTCTGGTAATGTCACGGCAATACTAATTATTCAACTACAAACAGATCTAAAGAGTAACAACGCCTGACAACAAGGTGTTTTGTGAAAAATATTTATATGCTTGATATTTGTACCAATAAGTTATAATACCAAAAACTTCAACTAGAAACTGTATCCATTTGTAAAATATGTCGTTTATGAAGATTTCGAAAACACATCTCATCAGTCTGTTTAATTGATCACGAATTTCTATATAAATCAAGCTAACAATACCGTGAAACAGGAAATAACAACTGATGAGATAAAACAGCTGGTCGAATAAATTTCAATATGAAGCGCCATTGCTTGGGGTCACGGCTCAGTGCGCTACAATAGAAATAAAATTAACACTGTGATATGGCTAAATCACTTGACATAGGTCGATCAAATAGAGATTTGTACTTCTTGATTGATACTCGTGATGTCGACAAGATAGTAATCTAAATGAAGTTGTGAATATTAGATTATGCCAGCAAACTTTTATTGCTCCATTTCTTTGTTTCCGTCAACTGTAGCAAAATATCAACAAATTAGAATATATTCATTTCGCGTTTAATGTTTCCACTTTTTATGCCTTTTTTATTTGATGTTCTTGCCAGTAGTTATTTTTTCAGGTAGAAATAAGTGGAATAGAGAATATCGAGGACGTAATATCGACAACCGGTATAATTACCTCAGTCAGTGTGAGGATGTCTGAGAGATGACGAGTGTCCATTGTTTTAGCGACAGCGATCGTCATTTCTCACAACATCACAGTCGGTCTGGAGACAGTGGTTCCTGTGACGTCATGGGATTTAACAGCTGGGTTAATTATCTTGTCAGATTCATCATTCAAATGATGTATTTCTTAATTATAGAACGAATAATCATAATTAAAATTGATAATGATATCTGTCTTTTTATGTTCCGCATTTATAAAAACACAGCTGATTAATTAAGGTTATTACAGATAAAATTATCATCAAATTATTTTTTCCTTTCATATTTCATGAAAACTTTAAGAATTATTTTTGTCCACAGCTGTTTCTTATATATACATATATCTTTCTTAACAGTTAATGCATGGGCTATAATTACAATGTCCATTGTATCTTTATTTATTAATGGATCGAACTGGAACTATTTGAATTTATAAAAAATCATTTATAATGCCAATCAAAAAGAAACGTTCCATCTATATGCAAATGTACATTATTTCATTCATGAATTTCTTTCGTTTTATTGAATTAGAGAGGATACTTAACCAAACAAACACTTTTACATACGATTTGGGTTTTTACCCAAATACATATATCTACCAACGTCCGTTTTTGTTTTTCTTTTGTTAACGCTCATATGCTAAAGTATGATTTGTTTTGCGTCAATACATTTTAACTCCAAAGGCACATGATCTATGTCATTAATCGGTTGCAATTTGTGTAGTAAGGCGGCCACGGTGTATAGCTTCACCGGTAAGTGTATCATATTAATCACGTTTAGCGGCCATTGATGCGAAAAAATTATCGCGATCGAGGAACTCAGACAGACATTTCCAAGATACGTTTACTCTTATAAAGTTCACATAATAATAAATTTGGACGGGGTAATCTAAAAAATTAAGCATTTTGTTTAATACATGTTACAGAGCACATGATTTTATGATTTAATCACTGCCGTCAGGGTTCGAACTCGGAACCTTACTAGTCTGAGGATCAACCAGTCGAGCTAAAGAGAAATTAAATGTAGCCGAGAAGTATTTTGCTACTAGTGTTGACAGGGGTTACATAAACATCAAAATCTGTACCTTTAGTATGTTTGTTTGGGTTCCATAACTTATGTCCTTTTTACATTTACATAAAAACTGTCGCTAAGAATGATTAATATGGAATATATACTCTTGCCATTAAGTCGATACAAATGATCACCTTTACACCACCAATACAGCCGATTAATGACAGTAGATGGGTACCCTTGAAGCATACAGCTGGAGACGAATAGCATAACCACACAGCGGGTCACATTTCCCAGACGTGTAGGTTAGTCAATCATCTTACTGCCTCTATGACAAAGCGGGAACAAAAACTACTGAGGTCATTGATCCCGGGTCTGACGATATACATAATATATACTTTTATGTTTATGTAGTTATAATCAAAAGTGCACATTTCAATTAATTAAAAGCATTTTTGGAGGATACTTTAACCTCTGCAGGTCATCTTAGTGACCATCTATTACTAAGTAGTGGAATTTTTATTCAAGCACGTGCCATATTTGTAATACGGAGGTTAAAGTTTATTATCGCAAAAAAAAAAAAAAATTTTTTTTTTTAAACTAACAAACAAACAAACAAGCGTCTCATAATATTATGTTGGTTTCAAACTCGCGATCTTTTTACTCTGACTTTATAAAAACGATAATAAATCGTGCAACATTTATTTTTGCATAAAGATAATGACAACTTCATGAGGATCGTGAAACACGTTAATATAAAATCATCCCTAAAACCGTGTCGTTTGCAGTAGTTTATTCTTCTTTATGCAAACTTGAACAGACTTCTTTAAAGTGATCACCTGAGTATGTGTACCACATCACCATTCTAGTACACACGTGTTGTACTATTTAACTCTCATTATTAGGTACCATATCACCACTCTAGCACACACGTGTTGTACTATTTAACTCTCATTATTAGGTACCATATCACCACTCTAGCACACACGTGTTGTACTATTTAACTCTCATTATTAGGTACCATATCACCACTCTAGCACACACGTGTTGTACTATTTAACTCTCATTATTAGGTACCATATCACCACTCTAGCACACACGTGTTGTACTATTTAACTCTCGTTATTAGGTACCATATCACCACTCTAGTATACACGAGTTGTACTATTTAACTCTCATTATTAGGTACCATATCACCACTCTAGCACACACGTGTTGTACTATTTAACTTTCATTATCATTATTAGGTACCATATCACCACTCTAGCACACACGTGTTGTACTATTTAACTCTCATTATTAGGTACCATATCACTACTCTAGCACACACGTGTTGTACTATTTAACTCTCATTATTAGGTACCATATCACTACTCTAGCACACACGTGTTGTACTATTTAACTCTCATTATTAGGTACCATATCACCACTCTAGCACACACGTGTTGTACTATTTAACTCTCATTATTAGGTACCATATCACCACTCTAGCACACACGTGTTGTACTATTTAACTCTCATTATTAGGTACCATATCACCACTCTAGCACACACGTGTTGTACTATTTAACTCTCATTATTAGGTACCATATCACCACTCTAGCACACACGTGTTGTACTATTTAACTCTCATTATTAGGTACCATATCACCACTCTAGCACACACACACGTGTTGTACTATTTAACTCTCATTATTAGGTACCATATCACCACTCTAGCACACACGTGTTGTACTATTTAACTCTCATTATTAGGTACCATATCACCACTCTAGCACACACGTGTTGTACTATTTAACTCTCATTATTAGGTACCATATCACCACTCTAGCACACACGTGTTGTACTATTTAACTCTCGCTATTAGGTACCATATCACCAATCTATCACACACGTGTCGTACTATCTAACTCTCATAATTAGGTACCATATCACCACTCTAGCACACACGTGTTGTACTATTTAACTCTCATTATTAGGTACCATATCACCACTCTAGCACACACGTGTTGTACTATTTAACTCTCATTATTAGGGACAACACCGTCGTGTCAATGTCTTTTTTACGACAGCAGGCACACCACAGCGGAGTCAGGAGTATTGTCTAAATGACGTTCTGCAAAAGGCCAATTAGAGTACTGTAATAACTATTGAACACTTACATAGACAGTCTACGGCAATTCACATTAACCTCTGTCCTCAAAGCCTAGATTTCTTTGGTGTGTTTTTCTCTCTCTCTCTTTTTTGTTTTTTGTTTTTGTGTGTGGCTTATTTCTTTTTACATCAGTTGTGATTTAGTTCTAAATGTTGAAGATAGTGTACCGTAAGGTTCACTGTTTTGACTTACATTTTTTGTTTTAGATTTCTTATTTTAAAATATGAATATTCATTTCAACATTTAAAGTATTGCAGTTCAGTTTAGTTCACTTACTTATATTTCCGTGTGCAAATGCATCAAATGCAACTAAGATCAGCAAAAAACTGTACATGTGATACTGTTCAGTTGTTAATATTCGCAAGGATTTCAAGTTTGCTAAATTCGCGAAAATTAATATCTCGATTATTGATCATAATAATGGTTTTACATATCAGAGCCCGTCGTGTGAATGACGATTTCAAAGGCTATAAATGCCCCTGTGAAAAGGTTCTAAACAGTTCATCGCAAAATTCAACATCGATGCAGTAACCATTATCCCAAGTCGATTACACTTGGAGAAAAATGAATGTATTGATAGTCTATAAATACAACACGAGAATTGAATAATGTGTTTCGTATAAGTTTGTGTTTTCCGTTTACTTTTCACCAATTATTTGGAGTGATTTAATTTCATGATTTAGGGTAGAATGATTTGATGATGTCATCAGTGACGTCATTATCTTTTATTATGAAATTGGGGCTGTAGTGAAACATGCCAACAAATGGTGATGAAATAAATTTTGTAATTACTTACTCTATACTTTAAAATTGTAATTAAAAATTAGCAGTTTAAAGCCGAGTCACATGTTTTCTGAAACACGCTGCCTTATACCACCCATCTGTTTATGTTCGAGGCGATAAAGGGATAAGCGAAATCTAATCGAACCAGAAAAAAACTTGCAGTTACGAACGCACCTTATAATGGGATACTATAAATAATTCCACAATACGACATGTATGAAAGAAAACAGAGTTAAAAATATTATTAATTCACCAGATGTCCTTATTTGAATAAGGTTTTTTCCAAATTTTATAATCAGTTTAACATAAGCTTTTCACACATTCCTGCAGACTATGTCTTAAAGGCACGTCAATACAATAGTCGTTTATAGGTCAAAGATTAACGATTTATATTCGTGGCTGTTACATTCCAAGGAGAAAGTCACAATGGTGCATTAAAGATGCTACACCGCTGACATTTTTTTCTAAATTAAAAAACAGGAGTAGACGAATTAGTAAGGTTACTCACCTTACACCATTGTCACAATTGAAAGGTTTGAGCATCTTATTTTGCTTCAAGGTGAAAATATTGAAATTAATTAATTTCGTCCCGAAAAAGTCCATGGCTCTATGCCATACTTGGAATGAAGTACTGAATGCACTTAAAGCAAAACAAAATACAGTATTTTTGTGTTAATTTACATAATTAAACAACAATCATATTCAAACAATGAGTACGTGTATGCTCTGTCGGCGGTGAAGCATCTTTAAAAATAGTATAATATACATTCCGCTAATCATAATGGAATATAGTATATTTACTGTATCATTTAAGCCTGGTTAATTTAAGGAAATCCCCGAGGAAATACAAAAAAGAGTCAAGTTATAATTGTCATACCCACGTATCAAGAGGGAACTTTTAATGTGCGATTCACCACCCACCAAAAGATACCAATAGTCTGAGAATTACAATACTTTAATGTACAGTTTTTTTTAACATTTGTAGTTTTAAAATATCGAAATAATTGTAAATCAAGAATTACTTTTTTTTCAAAAGTCATATACAACTGTACCGTATTACCGTACACATTAAAGGGTATGTTGATATACATATCTATGGTGTACCCAAAAGGAAACCACCGACGTATGACCAGTATATAAATGGAAGCTGTAATACGAAGGTCTGGATTCATGACTTAGTGGTGGGGAGCTTAACAACCAGTCGTCATCAGTCAGTCATATTCCATTCAATTTGAATTAAACATGATTCATTTTAAGTGTATAAAAAGTTCTTATAGATATAAATATAAACTTTACATCGATTGCGAAACAAGTTATACAACTTATACAAATTACTTTCGATGGCCCGAATGAAAGCGCGCGAAGTCTTAGAGTGTGAGGAAACCAGAGTGCCCGAGGAAAACCACCGTGATGACCCCTGAACTTTTCACGTCCGTGCCGGGGAACGAGCCCCGGCCAGCTAGGTGAAAGGCGAGTTGCATAACCACTACACCACCCGATCACCCAAGGTTCTTAGAACTTAGTGAAAACGTTGAGGGAGGCTAACAGTGTATTGTAAAGCAAACTAAGTAGAAACAATGTCTATATTAATTATATAGCTACCTATATAGTCTGCCTGCTTATCTTCAACTTTGCGCATGTTGCAGTAGTGTCAGTATACGTAGTGTCAGTAGTGTCTAGTTTCCTTTTGGTGTTAACACCAACGTCGTCTTCTTATTAACAATACATTGTGTATTATCATTTAGCTAACTTTGCCTAGTATCGTTAACGTCCCTTAGCTCGAATATGGCGGAACACAGTACAGACATGTGTGGCGGCTCGGTAACATAGGTACGATTTTTAACATTCAGAATCAACGGAACGAGTTGAAACTTCAGTCAAGGACAGTACTCCTGTGATTCAGCAAACTGGTACTGTAAAAACATTTCTATCTCCGTCTATTTGGTCAAAAAATGTTGAGATCCCATATTTACCTGTAATTACTAGCTCACCATTGACTGTATATGCACGTGAGGTGAAGTTGTGAATACATTTTGTGTGGTGTATACTGACCCTACATCAGTTATTAAACTTGTAATATGTGAATAAGACACTTTATATTACAATACCAGTAAGAACATTTAATGGGAAAGAAGAAGAATAAAATACAGTTTAAGTGCTAAAATTGACCAATCAAACAGAAGCAGGTGGTCTTATTTACAGAGGTGGTTTGCTTAGGTAGGTTTGACTGTATGATATTCCCTGGCTATAATTTTGGGACAGATAAAAAACTCTATATATTCTCAACACTGTTTCCATATTTGTTCATTTCGGTTTTAGGACTTCTTTTGTTTTGTTGTTGCATGATCAAGATTAATCAACAGTGTCAAATTTTCAAAAAATTAATAATAAGATCTATTCACATACATGTATTTACATGTTCTTTTAATCATTTGTTACTTGTACATTTCTGTATTTAAACTGTGATTATCATTTGGAGAAAATAAATGTCATTGAAATACACTGTATTTTGAAAATATGAAAGCAATACAGGGAAAGAAAACAGAAAACTAATTAACAATAACAACTAACAATATTTTTGTTTCGTTAAATATAAATGTTACAATGTTGCAATTGAAAATGTATACAATTAGTACATTATGAAATAGTATAAAGTGATATGGATAAACAGAGAAAAGGTTCCTCTTTCCATTGTCAGACATAGATCATTCTTTGATTGGCGCCAACATCCCTCTGGGATCTCTTGTTTTATATATATCATATTGTAGTCTTTGTGAAAATGATGGAACTCTTTGTTTATGGGGAAATATAAATTGAATTACAGGTGATGAGATTGAGAATTTAAGAATTCCTGTTGGAGGAGACCAGTTAACAAGGGAGAGGTTACAAGGGGCAGCGAGTCTACGGTCAGGAGCTCACACTCCCACAGAACGATTGGAGCATATTGTTGAACTATTTCCTACATTACAGGACTTTTTAGAAGTAAATATTTTGAAATATCTCCATGCATATGATCCAGAATATTTTTTGTGAAATGTGGTATTTGAAAACCAAATCGATTAGGAGATTTGTCATACTGTTCTAATTGACATATTAATGTGCAAGTGTCTGTTTTTCATAGGCCTCAAATGTTTTCTTGATTTTTATATCTAAAATAAAAAAATATACAATTCTATCTTGCTAAACCCATGCAAAGTTTCTGGCCAAACATTTATCTGTATTATGGTCATCCTAATATAATTGTCCCGACATATTACCACAAGCCCTCCACCTCTGGGATGCGGGTTCGAATCCCAAGTGGGGCAGTTGCCAGGTACTGACCGCTGGTCGGTGGTTTTTCTCCGGGTACTCCAGCTTTCCTCCAACAACAAACCTGGCACGTCCTCACATGACCCTGGCTGTTAATAGGACGTTAAACTAATAAACCCAAAACCCAATTCTAATTTCTTCAAAGTTTTAAAATGTAAGTATGTTCTTTTGGAAAATTATTTTATATAAGACTTTATTAAGGGAACAAGTCTTAGAAGAGAGGTTACACAACGAGTGATTGTTGGATATGGAATTTCTTTCACACAAGTGACTTATTTTTTAAAAGTCAACAAAAGGCACAAGTTTTGTTATCAATGTGAAATATATTCCATATCCAATAACCATGAGTTGTGTGACCTGTTTCTACCACAATGAAAACATCTACAAGAATGCCAAAACTTGATGTTACAATGAGAAAAAAATAGTTCGCCGAATCGGGTCGAAGTCTCAAACAATCAAAAGGCAGAAGGGTGTTATTCCACTGATATCAATATATTTAACCATCACATTTATACAATGGCCTGAGAGTGGAATAACATGATGTATTGTGGTAGAAAACATTTAATAATTGAAGGAAGATTATTTTCTATTCAAGTCTTAATACGGTTGTATCATGTTTACAGTATTTTCTTTCTTTTCAAAAAGCAGTGTATTATATATGATGTTATTGTTATTAATATGCACCTCTCATGAATAAAAATATATGTTGAAATGTTAGACTGAATCCATTATTCCTTATTGATAATCATCATTCAGAAATAAGACTACCAGGTTGTTATCAATATTTCAAAGAATCGAAGGGAAAAGAACAAAAAAGATACTAAATGTGAAAAAGGTTATAGATATGTACTCTACCATTCACTAATCATGTGGACCTCGTCAACAGCAATACAACAGATCCTGTCACACAAAGGTTTTGATGCTAACAGCTTTCTCACTTTATTATTGCACACCAGAGATTCGGGATGAGAATGACCTGCCTCTGCTAAATTTGTCACATTGTGTAAATGTTCTGATATTTCACCATCAGAGCCAACCTCGAACGTTTTAAATTTAGTCCCGTCTATAAGGAGATGGCCTGCTTTGATGTTTTTACTCGCCAAAGATCGCAACTGATCTTCCATGATCGCCGATATTGGCGTCACAACTAATGTTATAAGGGGACATTGGCTTTGTAGCTTAAAACTCATCATGTAAGGAATAAGCTGGAAAATTAGACTTTTGCCATAACCTGTTGGTAAAATCGCGAGAGTATCTTGTCCACTAAATATATGTTCTAAAACGCACTTCTGTTCCGCTTTCAGATCGAAAGAAACACCGTATTGATTTAATGCCAATTGGCAACACATGTCAAATGTGGGCGTCGCCATCTTTGTTTACCTTACCAACGTGATTAAATTTTTGATTTTTCAGAAAATACATCATATGCATTTTTCTTATAATAAACATTCGTAGAACAATAATTATTATCATTTATTATATGACTGGTGTTTTTGCTGTATTTTGATTGGCCAATACGTTTCTCAGAAGTATTCATCAACTGCGATATCAACCCCGAAATCGGCGGCAAAAAGCACGCGAGGTTACTGGACTCAGTCCAGATACCTCTCGCGAGTCCAGTAACCTGTGTCAAAAATAGATCGAGGAAAACTCCCTTGAAATGTGACGTCATAATCACTTTTGACGTCAAGTCATACCCAAATATAGCGTAACAGGAGTCTCCCTCATTCAATGACGTCGGGATAATCTATTGTGACGTCAATATTATAGTCGGCAACATATACATGTATGGCGGAAGGCAGCAAGTTTACTGCGATCAACGGTGACAACTGCTAACTTCAATTTATGGAAAACTTTCAAGAATGCCAGACGGGCTGTAGTTGATACAATATTCCAGTTCTACCAGTCTAAAACGTTAGCAAGAAGCATTTGGATATATATATATCTACCATATACTTTATGTTATTGCTTTTGTAAACAGAAAGTTTGCAAATATCATCTTGGGTTTTTTTTGTAGATTTTAAAGTATTTTTGAAGAGCCGGGTTAATATCATGTAAGTGTCATATAATAAAACAGTTATCGACCTATTTTCAGGTGGATACGGTGAGTTATCAACCCTCGAAAATGATATAACCCTCGGCCTCCGGCCTCGGGATATATCACTTACTCGGGTTGATAACTCACCGTATCCACCTGAAAATAGGTCGATAATTGTATAATATAAAAGTGATGAGGTAATTTAGAAACGAATGGAACACATTAAGTACGTTTTTTAGATGTACTTTATTATGGGGAATTTTACTTCGTCTGAACCGCATTTACATAAAATCTGCGCATATCAATACGCTCACATCCGAGGGTAATGTCTATTCCCCGAGGAGTTCCGGATCTATTCCCCGAGGAGTTCCGGATGATCTGAGGGTAATATTTATTCCCCGAGGAGTTCCGGATGGGGATAGAGGGTAATCGGGAGTACACCGGCGGTTTTGCCTTTTTTTCCCGACATCGGACAATACGGTCAAAAAATTGTTACACATCATTTACATAAAAAAGGAGGCCGTTCGATTAAAATTTTTAGGGGACCGATGAGGCAGTGAATATATATATCAACCGAACATATAATGCTAATCGGCCTATTATTATATGATGTCCGGGCGATAACCGGCATATTCATCGGACATCGTACGAATATCGCCCGAGTATCTTACGGACAACGAACGATATAGTTGTACCAGGCCGAATGTTGGGCGTTGTAATTGCCGCTCGATTCCCGGTATTAAACGATGCTTGAAGGATATGTTGCCGGTTATGAAAATCTACGGGATACCGGAGAGATTTTACTTAGAGTTAAAATTCTTCGTGCACCTCCCCGATTATGCCTGAAAGGCCGGATACAAGATATGTCCAAGACATATCTGGTGTCCGGCCGGAATCCAGACCAAAATGACTAAAAAACAAAAAGTCAATGTACAATTAATATTGCATAATTTTAATACGGGGCTACATATACTGCATGTACATTAATATGTTCATGTAAGCATATGCACATAAACAATAATTTCACCTCCTGATACAAGTATTCATTTGAAGAGGTTATTGTGAAAGGTCACTGACTTATCGTAGTTCCCTATTTTTTTCGGTGTAGGGCGTTAGAATTGTACCTGCTGCCCCTATTGCATGATCGTAAGAGGCGACTAAATCTAGGATCTTATCTTTTCTTTCTTCCTAATTTACTTTAATCTTCCTAACTTCTCCCTTGACACAACCTCACTTTTGGCCTTTAGTTGAGCGCTCGCTCCTGTGAGGAAGGCTGTGGGTTCTGTCCCCTGGCCGAGACACACCAAAGTCTATAAAAGTGGTAGTTTCTGTTCCTGCTTAGCGCTCAGCATAACGGGAGTGGAACGACTGGTTCGCCCGTTGTCAGTATAATGTGACCGGGTGGGGTGTTTGCTTGGTGTCTTCGATGGCATGCTTCAGTGATATAGCACTATAAAAAGGGCAACAGTTCCACTATACAAGAAGACATAACATGAATATACCGTAGTATCCCAAAACACGCACCTCGCACATGGGAGGCCGTCCTTACATGACCACAGCTGTTAATAGGACGTTAATTAATCAAACAAACAAACAAAATCGGTGTGTATAGCTTGAAATTTTAACTAAAATGTTCCCGTCAGATACCGTCACGGCTTGGATTAAAATTTCATTACGCAGATGTCTGGAACATTTTATCATTCCGGGGACATTAATCTGCAGATAAAAATGTGTTTCCAAGAAAATAAACAATAGCATGAATAGGATAAGTAATATCATAACCACAACACTGAAATCGAAATGCCCACAACACGGATAATGTAGAAGGTGGTAGGGAGAAGTTGGGGTTCACACCTTTAGTGCAAGCCTTTAGCTTTTTTCATTAGTTATCGTAAAACATGCTAGCAGTCTAACGTCAATGACATTTGCAAATAAAGTTTTGCTTGATAGTAGTATCGGTATCGGGTATCAGGGGCAGAGGGGGTTACAAGTTTAATTGTTATAATTTCTGTTCGATTGGTCCTTAGAAGGACTCATTAATTAATGTTTAGTGTATTATCCGACGGAAACATTTTCAGTATATAGTTGTATGAGTGAATGTTGTTTAATGGTTGGATAAACGACGACGTCATGATGAAACAAGGTTTTTACGTATAACGTAAAAGTGAACATGGGACATTTCTATGTAACATGCGGCAATGGATATATCTTTTGTAATTTGCAACTGACATGGGTCATGTTATATATGAAAATGAACAACAGAAAATGTACTTTTATATGCTTTTAGAGCTAACAACACAAGAAAAATCGTTTTAGGTATGAGTACGTCATAAACGTTATGATTAAGGTAGGGCATATTCGCATTTGGGACATTTGCTTTGGACACGGCAAAATCAATGTAATTAAGATACCGATTTATATCTGCATATGATTTCTACCTCAGTTAGTTCTATTGAACATGTACTTTCTATTGATTGTTTATTGTCCATTTATATCGTCTTATTAATACATTTCAACTTAGCTAAAATTATAGTAAAACTGACGGCAATTCTAAGTACCCGCAGAGACTTCCGTTGAACATTACACAGCGAAGCGAACTTCAAAGCCACACAGTCAGCCACAGTATAGCGTTATTTAATTCTTTTTAGTATCACATATGTGTATACATAACAAATGATCTAATACCTTGTTTTGATTCTCGGCCTCATTGAACTATAAATTTGCGCCATTCCTCCCTCGCTTGGTCTTCTATAGCAGTCTCATCTGTTTCATTTGCTTCTTCAAGAAAGATACCATCCTTGATCTTGAACAGGCTGCAAACAAGTATCGTGGATAATATCAGCTTATCCATTGCCCATTTCAAACCTTGTTATTCAAAGAAGTCATATTAAAATTTCAACATGGAAAGAATGGATAATACCCTACCTTTAAATTCAAGTATGAAGATTTCGCTAAATATTAAGAAGTTTACTAAACATTTCTACAAATAGGAGAGAATAACATGTTGTTGACAGTCAGGTTGTACCTAGCAATTGTCGTTAGACCACACAAATATAGAATGTAAACAGGTAATTGTCTCCAAATTGTAACTAAGTCAAATGGCTGGCCAGAAATAACCTTTGTGAGAGCATGTGTACATCAAACGACGTGATACTGTTAGGGACACTGTCCATACATAGTCCTAGGTAGGAGAGCCCAGAAAACATTGATATCAGAAGATAATCCTCCCTCACCTGTCAAATTGATCTAACTAATTTTACTTTGAAGAGAAGAATAACATGTTATTTTATGAATATGACATGGTTTTAACGTCGCTGTTTAAGAGTTACTTCATAATCAGAGAAACATATGTAGCCTTACGAAATGTGATTATTTAAACCAAATCTTCAATACGCTAACGCTGTAAGATTAAGTGTGGCCGTATTATAGATATGGTTAAAATTAGCTTGCCATCTGATGTACAACCCTGTTAGACTGATGTCAGTATCTGTTCATAACAGCAAAGAACATATAGAGCTTTCTATTCCAGAAAAGATGCGCTAAAATATTATTACGCTGACTGTATTTTTGTGGTAATAGCAAATGTCCGTCATCGCGCTAATCTGTTCCAAATCACGTTTGTGCTAGCTAAAATTTCGTTATGCCAAAACAAGAACGTTAGTTATTTTTATCTGTAAAATATTTTGTTCGTGTTCAATAGAGAGTATCAATTACACGTTAGCGAATCTTGCATGAATTACATGATAAAGCACACGTATTTCTGAAAATAAACACTTAATAGTGAATCAGGGCGATCATTAAAGTGTGTTTTTGAAACCTGAAGACAGTTTTCTTTCTTTGGCTTAGAAACACATTTCTATTGTCACATATTTTGACAATTCAGATTTCTGAGAAATGATACTAACTTGTAAGAATGATTGTTAAGAGGTTATAGTCACTCTGTGGTTCTCATACCACTAACCTGTAAGAACTTCTGTTAAGAGGTTAAGATCGCTCTGTGGTAGGTCATTGTAGAACACAAACACTTGTTGTTGTCCCATGTTGTACACCGAACTTTAGCTGTAACCACAGTATATTTTAGCAACAAAAGAACCTGTTATGACATATTATGTCATGATACTTCATAATATGAGATTTTTGTCATAAAAACTTATCATGTGAGGTTTATGTCATGAAACTTAATTATACGAGATATTGGTTGATTAATGCATACGATTATCAATAAGAATTTCACGAAAATGTTTCAAATCAGTTATCCTATTAAGTATAGCTGATTTTGGAACTGCAGATGGAAAGCCAAGTTACAGTAACCGATATCATTTGTGAGCGAGAGTGAAATAAAAACAATAAATTCATACCAAATTACGAATTCAATTTAATACTTTTATTACCTTGAGCCTTTCGGCTCATCGGTTTGATTTTAACTTACATAAATTCTACTTACCAATTAGCTCGTTGTTAAGTGACAGCGATGCCTTTCCATCTGCAGTTCCAAAATCAGCTATACTTAATATCACCTGTTAGTAGTGTTATCAAATACAGCTGAATAAACTTTCCATAAAGCAGGGAGAAAATGTTAATATGTTACACAGTACTGACGAAATTATTTGTGTATGCAAACCTAGACAACTGAGGATGGCTTTACGACTGGTGGTGATAGTACATCCATTTATCAGGAACATTTAATCTTTGTTTCCATTTTCTCCACTAATCAACATTTCTGGAAACGAATTCTACGTTAAATAATTAAAACCAAACTGCTTTGCACCATGGTGTCTTTAACAACAGATAAATATAACAATTTATAGTTTCATACCGGAAAAACCCCAGATATATGCTTCATCAGACGGAACTCATTTTATTTGTATGTTCATTGATAAAGTGGCAGGAATTTCCGCAACTGTTCCAGTGGCTGTTCCAAATGCCTGTCGGAACCAAACGATATAATTCAATTTTAGCCTTATAAATGCCATAAACACTATTAAGGGTAAATTTTAAGCTATGGAAATAATAGTTAAGACTGTAAATATAAGGATTAAAGTCTCTTTCTGGTGGTTCTATCGAAGGGTAAAGTTGAGTAGGGTATCGATATTTGTTTCATGGACCGATTCGCGATCCATTCCAAATATCGATACCCTACACAACTTTATCCTTCGATAGAACCACCAGAAAGAGACTTTAATCCTTAAATGTACACAATTTTCATCACTTCATTCCAAAATAAATTTCATCAGTTCTTTCACAGCCACTGTATCCATAACCCAGAAAAGAATTCACTTTAACAAATCCAGAAGAATGAAGATTAAATCCCAAATGCTGAATTTTCTGCCAAAATGAAATTACAGATGTTCGACATGCTTTTTTCCATATTTTGTATATCCAAATCACTTCATATTCCATAAAAATGACATCAATCAATCAAATTTACATCCCAACACCTTTCAAGAAGATAATTATTTCCTTGGAATACTTTCAAAAAACAACACACTCTTCTTCAACATGATTTCACTATTTTGCGTCCACATTAGGGATTATTTTGTTGTTTGTTTCCTTCTAAACTTCGCTCTAAGGCCTGTGCTGCATGGGAAAAGATTTTTACCCAAATCACTTCAAATTTATGTCCAAAAATCATCACCACTTCATACAGAGCTACATATTGATGGTCCTCCATGTTGAATAGTGAAAACTAAACTGTGTAAATGTTTCAGTGTGAGTACCATATAGTACCTGTGCATGAATCTTTCAAAAAAGCATGCAAATCATGATTCTTGTTCTCCGAGTGAGGTAAATAAATGAATCATGAATAGGTCTCAAGGTTTAAATAGGTAGTAAGGGTTGTGGAATAGTTTAACAATACCCATTGTAATAGTGGAGAGCACCAATGACATTCAGTGCCATGTTTTAAGTATGAGAAACACCTCAACCTGTGGAATAGTCAAGATAATGAATAGTTCTCGGCCCTTACGGGCCTCGAACAATTATTATCTTGACTATTCCACATTTTCGGTGTTTCTCCTATACTTAACAACTCGGATCATAAAAAGATCTCCAATGGATACAATGTAGTGAAGTGTTTGTTTGGTGTATTTTGGGAGACTATTGTATGTTGGTTCCTTGTAATAGTGAAACCTAATGCCTATTTCATATCAAATACAACTATTAAACATACTTAAATAAAACAAAAACAAAATTATTTAAACAAACCAGTCGTCCCCATTCAATAAAGACACCAAATAGCTCACACAACCGATCACATTATACTGACAACGGGCAAACCAGTTGTCACATTAAGGGCAAACCAGTTGTCACATTCTCTTTATGCTAAATGCTTAGCAGGAGCAGAAACTGCCAAGATTATATGTATCTCTGTTTATGACAGAACTCACAGAAGCAAGCTATTAACTCGTGGCCAAAAGTGGGGTAATAATTATTTGTGCATTCAAGTATTTGTGTTTGACTTTTCTATGTGCAGTGATACACATGGTAGACTCCTGTTTGAGTTTCTGTTCTGTCCTTAGACTCCTTGTTTGAGGTTCTGTTTTGTCCGGATGTTTGACTAAAAGATGCTTCAGTCCTGACAATGGTATTTTTTTCATAAACAGCAGACCAATTTTAATGGTATTTTTCTTCAATAACAAATACCATTTTACTTAAAGATAATAATATTAAAAATAATTAATTGCATCCTAAAAACATTCTGTGGCACTATTTTCTATATGGAATAAAGTACTGATTGTGCATGCACCAAATAAAAAATAAAGTATCTGATATTTTTTTTTCTTAATTAGACATATATATACACGATTAAACACAAATTATTGTAAAATTACGAGTCATTTATGCACTATACGACTGTGGAGCACTTTAACCATATTTACTTTTTCATTATTTTGTATATATATGCTGTCATTGTACTCTTGTAAAAGCAATAGATGACAATGTAGGATAGTTTTTATTGAAAACTGTGCATTTCAGAGAATTTATTCACATATCTTATTACATTGTATGCCAAAAAGAAATGTCTGTTTAGGGATACCCGACCGACCCTAATTTTTAACCCCAACTTCTCTACAAAAACAAAATTGAAAGTCAGGATTTCGATCTCAGACTCCGGTTTTGGCCATTATTTTAGAGTGAAAGACATTATCATAAAAATCCTCCTGACCTGCTGACCCTATTTTTTTGCCTAATGTAACCCTAAACAGACGGGTTTTTTTTTTGGCCTTACTTGAATTTTTAAACTGCTTATTTGTTATCAATTCTTATATGCAACATGTGTTTTATTTATATTACTATTTTTTTTACATTGTATGCAGGCTCATTCTCTGAAACTTTGTTAACTGACTCGACTTCAGTTGAAATATATATGCTTTTAAGCATTATATACATGTACAAGTACTGCAGTATATATATAAAATTTTTTTTAACTTTTAGGAAAACACAAATCCAATTTTCTTCAGTTATTTTGCAATTTTATTTTTCCTACATAGGAAATATTTACATCATTACCATGCAAGATCAAATATTGAGATTAAAGATTGTGTATTATTTGAAATTTTACTGAACACATATTATTTCTAGATCATTGATACAAAAATATTTTACAAAGAAAGATATCACTTGTCCAGAATACATGATTAAAACATAATCTAAATATTTCAATATGTAAATACATTGTCAGATTCTATACAAAAATATTAAAGTTTAAATTTGAAAAGACCGATGAAGTATAAATTGTCAACAATCCATGGTGTTCTCACTGAGCGTTAGGTCCATTGTGTAATTCATACTTTATACATAACATAGTTCATAACAAAAGATACATTAATATCACATAGCACTAACAATTATGTACAATTAATTGTTCCTCCAGATGGGGTTTCTTTTTCTTGAAGCACCACTGGTAAGCAGAACAAATAATGTTGAACACATTCTGGTATCTTTCTATGGCACCACCATAGTGTCAAATATTGTATACTGTCATCTCTTACTGTGTCTCATATCAAATTTCTTTGTTACGGTGTTTGATCCTAGAATTTCACTTTATCAATTGTCATCTGTCACTTTACGTTGGTGTCACACATCGCTCAGTCCACCATGTAATTGGGATGGACGACCAAGAACGGATCTTCCTCTCGCACTAATCCTTCTCCTTTCAGCCCTGTCTGTTTCAGTTCTATCAGAACATGGTCCTGCAGCAAAAGCATATTGAAATCAGTAAACAAATTTTCACTCTAAATACACATTCATAATCAATGGATGATAATTTGCTTCTTGCCATTTTCTCTGGTTATTATATAGTTGTTTCATGCCTTATCAGTCGACAATCAAAACTCTTTTCCCGAAGTGATGTGCTCAACCCGATGAACAGTTTCCCGAGGTCGTAGACTAAAGGAAACAATTTATAGGGTTTGTCCTAACACCTTGGGAAAAAGTTTTGACTAATAAAACATGAAACAACTTTTGTTACTTGAACCACAATCTTAAATTTATAACAGCTTCTGGCCAGACAAACTTTCGTCAAAAGTATATTTGGGTCTGGCGCGTCAGTGTTTATGACGTCGCCTATTAATTATGACTTCAACAATGAAGCGCAAGTCAACAGAATAGTTTCTGAGAATTTGTATATTTTTAATGATTTCCAAGCAATTTCATGTCCAAACAGTTGAAATTTCTTTATTTACATTTATATAAGCCAGGTAACAAAATGAATGGTTAATGTAAAGAATTTACATGAACAAAAATATCTACTTCAATTGCCTGTACTATCTGCAAGCAAGCAACATTTTTCTCTCAAAACGAACTTTGAATAAATGAATTTAATTTAAAGACATCTTGAAAGCATAAATTTTCCCTAAACAACTATATATCAAATACAAATGATGGGAGCTTTCCACAGTAATTGGAATGTGGCACAACCCCATGACATAAGTAACACTTCATCCGATCCTACTTTCTACCTTGGAATATACTTCTCTATTTTGTGTGAATAATCCACATGCCATACTTACATGATGTACAAGCCTGTCCAATACTTTTTCTACGATTGTCTTTTTCTCCAGTAACTCCGCCTCAGAATCAATCTCATCCTGCATTTCCCGCAGATACCAGCTAACAAGGTCACTACGTCTCATGTTTTGGGAGTCGTCATCTATAAAATGTTATTGAAAGACATATTTTTAATGCAATTTGAGACAGAATGTTTACAAATCTTTACAGCAAATTACTGTCTTAAGGCAATACATAAAGGGAAATAAATATGACTCAAGCAAGTATTCATTTTCTTTATAAATTTAGTGGGTCATGCTTGTTTTTACTTGTATAATTATCACTAAACAATTTCCATTTTGGAATTGGCTTTTTGTTTACACTATGCTTCAGCACTAAAATCTTTAAAAACAAGCAAATTCGTGGAATTTCAATCCCCCGCCTTCAGGACATATTGTAGGTAAACATTATTGAGGTTAGGTTTAACCTTGGTTGAAACAAGAAAAAATAAACTAAGTCTTATTCGGAAGTAAGATGTGTAAAATAATGTCCGCTGAAAGTGACTATTAAACTTGACTGAGCTCTTATAATTAAGGCTTTTTACTTCGATACTAACTTTTAAGAAAATCGGTTTACATTTGTTACAATTATTGCACAGGGAATGGCAGAAAATGACGTTTTTAGTACAGAGGACTCCACATAATCGAATAACGGTTATTCGAATATTTCGGTTATTTGCATAAAATTCTGCGGTCCCGATTTTTTCCTTCTTTATCTTTGTTTTTCAACTCCGTGTATTTGCTTAGACTATTACATGACCGCCGGTTATTTGAATAAAATATTTGGGAAATTCTAACAAGAGATCCCAGAGGGATCTTGGCGCCCACCAAAGATTGATCTATGTCTGACAAATGAAAAAGGGATCTTTTCTCTGCTTTACAAACTTTAAACTATCAAAATCCAAGATGGTGGTCGCAAAATGCAATAGGCAGAACTAGGGTCCTAGAGGAACCTACATATGATATTTGAGAACAATCCCTTCAATACTTTCTGAGAAATAGCCGTAACAAACTTTAACTATCAAAATCCAAGATGGCCACCGGTCGGCCATCTTGTTGACCAATCAGTCCCAAAATGCAATATGCACAACTGGGGTCCTAGGGGAACCTACATATGAAATTTGAGAAAGATCCCTTCAGTGCTTTCTGAGAAATAGCGGTAACAAACTTTAACTATCAAAATCCAAGGTGGCTACCTGGCGGCCATCTTGTTGACGATCAGTCCCAAAATGCAATATGCACAACTGGGGTCCTAGGGGAACCTACATATGAAATTTGAGAAAGATCCCTTTAGTGCTTTTTGAGAAATAGCGGTAACAAACTTTAACTATCAAAATCCAAGATGGCTACCTGGCGGCCATCTTGTTGACTGATCAGTCCCAAAATGCAATATGCACTACTAGGGTCCTAGGGGAACCTACATATGAAATTTGAGAACAATCCCTTCAATAATTTCTGAGAAATAGCCGTAACAAACTTTAACTATCAAAATCCAAGATGGCTGCTTGTCGGCCATCTTGTTGACCGATCAGTCCCAAAATGTAATATGCAGAACTAGGGTCCAAGAGGAACCTACATATGAAATTTGAGAACAATCCCTTCAATACTTTCTGAGAAATAGCGGTAACAAACTTTAACTATCAAAATCCAAGATGGCCACCGGTCGGCCATCTTGTTGACCGATCAGTCCCAAAATGCAATATGCACAACTGGGGTCCTAGGGGAACCTACATATGAAATTTGAGAAAGATCCCTTCAGTACTTTCTGAGAATTAGCGGTAACAAACTTTTAACTATCAAAATCCAAGATGGCGGCTGGTCGGCCATCTTGTTGACCGATCAGTCCCAAAATGCAATATGCACAACTAGGGTCCTACGGGAACCTACATATGAAATTTGAGAAAGATCCCTTCAATACTTTATGAGAAATAGCGGTAACAAACTTTAACTATCAAAATCCAAGATGGCTGCCTGGTGGCCATCTTGTTGACC
This sequence comes from Argopecten irradians, assembly GCF_041381155.1. Classification (NCBI taxonomy): domain Eukaryota; kingdom Metazoa; phylum Mollusca; class Bivalvia; order Pectinida; family Pectinidae; genus Argopecten; species Argopecten irradians. Next base: position 24,440,505 of record NC_091137.1, on the reverse strand, counting down.
GATCAGTCCCAAAATACAATATGCACAACTAGGGTCCTAGGGGAACCTACATATGAAATTTGAGAAAGATCCCTTCAGTGCTTTCTGAGAAATAGCGGTAACAAACTTTAACTATCAAAATCCAAGATGGCTACCTGGCGGCCATCTTGTTGACCGATCAGTCCCAAAATGCAATATGCACTACTAGGGTCCTAGGGGAACCTACATATGAAATTTGAGAAAGATCCCTTCAGTACTTTCTGAGAATTAGCCGTAACAAACTTTAACTATCAAAATCCAAGATGGCGGCTGGTCGGCCATCTTGTTGACCGATCAGTCCCAAAATGCAATATGCACTACTAGGGTCCTAGGGGAACCTACATATGAAATTTGAGAAAGATCCCTTCAGTGCTTTCTGAGAAATAGCGGTAACAAACTTTAACTATCAAAATCCAAGATGGCTACCTGGCGGCCATCTTGTTGACCGATCAGTCCCAAAATGCAATATGCACTACTAGGGTCCTAGGGGAACCTACATATGAAATTTGAGAAAGATCCCTTCAGTACTTTCTGAGAATTAGCCGTAACAAACTTTAACTATCAAAATCCAAGATGGCGGCTGGTCGGCCATCTTGTTGACCGATCAGTCCCAAAATGCAATATGCACAACTAGGGTCCTAGGGGAACCTACATATGAAATTTGAGAAAGATCCCTTCAATACTTTCTGAGAAATAGCGGTAACAAACTTTAACTATCAAAATCCAAGATGGCCACCGGTCGGCCATCTTGTTGACCGATCAGTCCCAAAATGCAATATGCACAACTGGGGTCCTAGGGGAACCTACATATGAAATTTGAGAAAGATCCCTTCAGTACTTTCTGAGAATTAGCGGTAACAAACTTTAACTATCAAAATCCAAGATGGCGGCTGGTCGGCCATCTTGTTGACCGATCAGTCCCAAAATGCAATATGCACAACTAGGGTCCTACGGGAACCTACATATGAAATTTGAGAAAGATCCCTTCAATACTTTATGAGAAATAGCGGTAACAAACTTTAACTATCAAAATCCAAGATGGCTGCCTGGTGGCCATCTTGTTGACCGATCAGTCCCAAAATACAATATGCACAACTAGGGTCCTAGGGGAACCTACATATGAAATTTGAGAAAGATCCCTTCAGTGCTTTCTGAGAAATAGCGGTAACAAACTTTAACTATCAAAATCCAAGATGGCTACCTGGCGGCCATCTTGTTGACCGATCAGTCCCAAAATGCAATATGCACTACTAGGGTCCTAGGGGAACCTACATATGAAATTTGAGAAAGATCCCTTCAGTACTTTCTGAGAATTAGCCGTAACAAACTTTAACTATCAAAATCCAAGGTGGCTACCTGGCGGCCATCTTGTTGACGATCAGTCCCAAAATGCAATATGCACAACTGGGGTCCTAGGGGAACCTACATATGAAATTTGAGAAAGATCCCTTTAGTGCTTTTTGAGAATTAGCGGTAACAAACTTTAACTATCAAAATCCAAGATGGCGGCTGGTCGGCCATCTTGTTGACCGATCAGTCCCAAAATGCAATATGCACAACTAGGGTCCTAGGGGAACCTACATATGAAATTTGAGAAAGATCCCTTCAGTACTTTCTGAGAAATAGCGGTAACAAACTTTAACTATCAAAATCCAAGATGGCTGCCTGGCGGCCATCTTGTTGACCGATCAGTCCCAAAATACAATATGCACAACTAGGGTCCTAGGGGAACCTACATATGAAATTTGAGAAAGATCCCTTCAGTACTTTTAGAGAAATAGCGGTAACAAGAATTGTTAACGGACGGACGGACGGACGGACGGACGGACGGACGGACGGACGGACGGAAGGACGGACGGACGACGGACCACGGACGAAAGGCGATTTGAATAGCCCACCATCTGATGATGGTGGGCTAAAAATATAATCGATAAAAAATTTTCAATTCTGCAATATATTTTTAGCGAAATTCGCCGATATATGTTTCAATTTTACTAGAAATCATCATGGTAACAGATTAACGTTAAAGTATGGCTTGTTATTTTATGCATGAATCTGCAAAGGTATTCGACGCTGTTACGATTTACATCAGCAGCGGTTGATCATAACTTTAGTATATTCACTGGCTCAAACATCTAATTAAAGCATTTGCACTTTCAAATATGTTTATTTATTAACGTAACGTACCTTAGTTCGCGATCGGTTGGAGAAACCATGCTTCCTTATAACAATCGCCATGCATGATCAGTAGTCTCGTTCAACCAGAGTCTTGTTGACTACGACATACATGTGCGTATCAAGCGTCTCGTTGAACGAGACATAAAAGCATGCAAAGTCGGCGTGCAATGACTACCGCAAGTTTCGTACAGTATGTAAGCTTAGGATAAAAAAGATACTTGCTACGTTGTTTCATTGCTACTTGAATATGCATTAATTTCTGAAATGTTATCAAGCTATTCGCCGTATAGATCAACAAACAGGGAGAATTCTCAAAACACATTTAGGTCGAGTGAACGCATGGCTTCATCACCTGCCGCCATTTTCGAATTCATATGTGTAAAAACAACACTACTAGTTGATCGGCACTTTGAAGTTTAATCACGATCGTAAGTTCATTTTGCCAGGCAAATGTACGTAAATTTGTTTATTATTTAGGTTCAGAATTGTAGACACAAATCCAATCCTGTTTTGTAGAATCTAATAGCATTTGATATCGATCGTTTAGCTGTTTCTCAAATATTCACGTGTCGATCTAACGTAAACAAGAATCTAATATTGGAAATTTTTTTGTTATTAAACAATTAAAATCGATTTACAACTTCGAAAATAATTACTTGTTGTTCGTTTTAAGTGTAAATAATTAACATATTTATCAAGTAAACGAAACGAAACCTATTTGCCTATTCACACATATGTGTGGGGTCAAACGGAGGTGCAAAATGTCATCTCCGCCTATTCGAATACTCCGGTTATTTGCATATTTTCTTCTGGAAAATGACCTATGCAAATAAGCGGAATCCTCTGTACATCAAAGGGCCATAACTCCACTACATAATGTTGGCCAAAAGTTGCAACCGAACTTGGCTAAGCCCTTAAGGCATTTGACCTTGCTACAAAGTTTGAAGAAAATAGGTTAATACTTATTAGAGTTATTGCAGGGAAATGGCATAAAATGACATTTTTTATTAAATCAAAGGGCCATAACTCTGCTAGATAAGGTCCTTTGCAAGTGGCGATCAAACCTGGTCAGGCACTTAAGGCATTCAGTTTGAAGAAAATCGGTTAATATTTTTTACAGTTATTTAATGAAAGTAGCAGAAACTGACTTCTTCTTTATGCAAAGAGCCATTACTTCCCTAAATAAAGTCCGTTGAAAGTCACGATTGGAATTTGGCCAAGTTCTTAAGGCATTTAACCTTGTTACTAAGTTTGAAGAAAATGGGTTTACATTTGTAACACTTATTGCACAGAAATGGAAGAAAATGACATTTTTAGTAATTCAAAGGGCCATAACTCCGCTAAATAAGGTCAATCGACAGTCACAATCGAACTTGGCCGAGCCCTTAAGGCATTTAACCTGGTGACTAAGTTTGAAGAAAATCAGTTTACATTTGTAACACTTATTGCACAGAAATGGAAGAAAACATTCAAAGGGCCATAACTCCGCTAAATAAAGTCCATTGACAGTCATGATCGAACTTGGCCAAGCCATAAAGACATATAACCTTGTTACTAAGTTTGAAGAAAGTCGGTTTACATTTGTAACACTTATTGCACGGAAACAGCAGAAAATGACGTTTTTAGTAATTCAAAGGGCCATAACTCCGCTAAACAAGGACGTAGTCATTCAAATCCCCCGCCAATGGAGATATCAAAGCTGAAATAAGTTTGATTGTGGAGACTTAAGTGTATGGAAAAAAAACAGGAAAAAGTGCAAAAAATGAAAACCTAAAAATAGCAAAAGGAACTACTAGACCATAAAATGAATGTGTCTATGAAGTGGAAATATCTCTGCTGGTTTTAGAGTTATGCTCCGGAAATGAACCTGCTACAAAAATATGATATTTTCAGCAATGTTTCCATGGTTACGAAAAAAATGCTAAAAATGATAACCTTAAAATAGCAAAAGGCACTACTAGACCATAAGAACAATGTGTCTATGAAGTTTCATAGAAATATCTCTGCTGGTTTTAGAGTTGTGCTCTGGAAAGGATTCTTACACAAAAATCTGCCATTTTCAGCAATGTTTCCATGGTTACAGAAAAAAGTACAAAAAGTGAAAACCTTAAAATAGCAAAAGGCACTACTAGACCATAAGACTAATGTGCCTATGGAGTTCCGTGCATATATCTCAACGGGTTTTCCAGTTATGCTGCAGAAACGAACCTGGTACAAAAATATGATATTTTCAGCAATGTTTCCATGTTTACGGAAAAAATGCAAAAAAAAAACAACTTTAAAATAGCAAAAGGCACTACTAGAACATAAGACCAATGTGTGTATGATGTTTCGTGGAAATATCTCTAGTGGTTTTAGAGTTATGCTCCAGAAACCATTCGTACGGACGGACAGACGGACCGACGGAACCCATTTGTTTGTATATCCCCCGCCAACTTCGTTGGGCAGGGGATAATAAGGTCCATCGATATTCACGATCGAACTTGGCCGAGCCCTTAAGGCATTTAACCTTGTCACCAAGTTTGAAGAAAATCGGTTCACATTTGTTACACAGTTATTGCACGGAAACAAAGTGTTACAAACAGATGGACAGACAGACAGACGAACAAACCCAAATTTCTCCGAAATTCTGTTTTGGAGAAAGCGGGGGATGAAAATGAAAACATTGATGAAAAAAATAACAAGCCTAAAGAATTTTCTTCTCTTTCACTCATCTAACATCATATGATACAAAAAGCCCAATCTCAACATGCAGACAGCTCTACACAGATAATAAGGTTATGTCCCTTGCACTACTATCAGACAAATTATTAGCAGGCAGGTCGAAATGTTAAGATTTTAAAGTGATACTCATGGGTAAAATCAACATTAAGTTGTAAGACTCTTGGCTTTTTTTTTTTAATTATCAAATTTTGAGAGATAAAAAATGTCTTGATTTATCTAGTTTCTGAAATCTGTATTCATTCAGAACAATTCCATCCATGTAAAACACTAACACAATGCATGTTGAAACAAATACACAGTTTACACACCCTGTGTTTCCTCCTCCTGTCGTCTCATGTATAGCACCATCAGGTTAGCCATCTGTTTATACTCGTCATACGATAACTTGAGACCCTTCTTCTGCTGGGTTGCCCCGGCATCACCGTCCTGAGCTGGCTGTGCTTCAGCTGCTGGAGTGACATCTGTAGACAATGGTACAACGTATAGTCAGGTAAACAGTATCATCATTATACAAATAAATCATTTTTACACTTATTGTTAGAACAATTCATACTTTTGCAGACACATGATTAAAATGCTGCATGTACTATTCTATTAATTATCCAACTGACCATCCTCGATACTCCAGGGGTTACTATAACTGACGTTATATCCATCCCTGACCTATCTCATAGTAAAACTTGAGGCAACAGAACAGAATGCTTAAAATTTAGTCCTTTCATGTACATCAAAAGAGCCGTATAACGGTACACTGTGGTTGACTGTGGCTTTGAAGCTTCAAAGGACATGTTTACAAGACCTGTGATTGATTCAGATTTTATCTGCTGAGCTGCCTCCAGTTTTACTATGAGATAGTCCAGGGGTGGATATAACGTCAGTTATACACATATCTTTTATCCTTTCTTTTTACATGAATTCTATTAAAGTTCCTGTAATGAGATGGTTTTTTTTGGTGGTTTTGACCATAACTGACAAGTGATGTCAAGTTAAATACCACTCATTTTGTTGAGTACAAAGATTTTTCCGAGTGAATTTGGGTGTTTCTAATTACCATATTTTATCAATATGACATTTATTTTGAAGTCCTCTAACTCCTTTACAAATGTAATGGTTGATCTCTAACACTGACCCACACAACCCATCAACCCCCCGACCTTGACCTACCATCAATGTCCATTTCTTCTTGATCTGGTTGATCTTCCTCCTCCAGATGAATATCGGGCTGCTCGACACGGATGATTGATTTGTTCAGCAGGCGGAATGCTTCCTTAACATGCTTTGGCTGCACCTGAAAATCATCAAGAGTACATGATAATTAAATGTTTGAAAAAGGTTTTCTTACATAACATCTTTGACATTACAATAGAAATTTAAAGTAATACACATCAGTTAGATAGACACTTGCTGGTGAAACTTTATTTTCATTTTGTGTGAGAATTACTATCGAAAATTAAATATCTAGGTCAGAAAAACAATGAAAAAGGTACACATTTAATTTGATTCTGCATAGGTTAATCTCTGGAATTTAAAAAAAAAAAATTTCCAATCTGAAATCATTGCCTCAAAAGAGAGTTGATTTGGCAGGAAGTCCTTGGGGTTGGCTGTAAGTAAACATAGATCCACAAGATCTGATCTATCTAAATACTACTAATTAATGGGAACTCTGAGGGAATCTTGTATTTGCATGTTGAAGAGTTATCTTACCTCGCAAGAAGGAATCAATTGTGACACATGTTTACAAGTTTTCTCAAGTTTTTAACTATTTTTCAAAGAAAAAAATTTCCCTCACAAAATAATGACCTCATAATAGATACTATCCCACAAGGGAGAAAACTAATATGCAAAGACGGAATATAATAATGCAAGCAATAAAGACTACTGACTTCATCCTGACAGTGAAGTCTGGCCATTCCCTCAGATAGACGGATCATACTCTCCAGCTGACGGACAGTAATCCTCCAAGATGACTTGGCTGCCCCTGTGCCGTCTCTCTGTCGCAGATGTTTGTACTCTTCTATCATGTATTCCTGGGCCTCCTTGTTGATCTGTGATAACAATATTATATTACTCTTCAAAAATGTTTCTAAATAATCAATTTTTATAAAGTTTCCATTAATATTTTCTAATTCAGCCACATAAATATAGGTTTAAAAGATACGAAATATACATCTTTAAATTTTTTAATTTCATTTGAAGCATGCAAATGGGTTTAATACTATTTAGCAACATGTGATATTTTACCTTTGGTTTGAACTGTCTTGCAAACATGAGATAACGTGTAATATCCTCAACGGAGTAAATTCTCTCTACAGACTCATCCTGCCGACTGTGTAGGTCCACAATACGACGGGCAATGGCGTAGTCTGTTACCTACAAAAACATTGCAAATACATTATAACTCCATAACAAATGTCTTTGAAATGAAATAATAAAACACTGATACATTCTCACTAAAAAGTGTTTTCAATATCGTTTCAAAAAAACCTTTTTTTCACAAACATTATTTTTGTTTCCTTATTGATGGACTTTCAAGATAAAGTCGATAAATTATAAATTAATCATTTTATTACACTTACTTTGTTTTGAATATCTAAATTTGGTTTGGTTTGGTTTGTTTAGTTTTACGTCCTATTTAACAGCCAGTCATGTAAGGACGTGCCAGGTTTGTTGTTGGAGGAAAGTCAGAGTACCCGGAGAAAAACCACCGGTCAGCGGTCAGTACCTGGCAACTGCCCCACATGTGATTCGAACCCCCATCCCAGAAGTGGGGGGCTTGTGGTAATATGTCGGGACATCTTAACCACTCGGCCACCGCGGCCCCTTTGAATATCTAAAGTATTATTTTCACCCCAGTAACATTAATTCATGAGACAGGCAATTTTTATTTCATTCACATGACCTCATTTTTTTTTTACCTCATTACACTCGTCGACTAGAATGAAGAACAGATCAAATCGAGACATAATGGGAGCGGTGAGCGTGATATTCTGTTTCAGGGACTTTGTCCTGTCATACCGACCTCCAATGGGATTGGCTGCGGCCAATATGGACGTTCTGGCATTTAGTGTGGCCTGCAGAGATTTCAAACAGTTTATGCATCAAACATTTCAGAAGAAAAATACTAACATATTTCACAAAGTTTTTTATGAAGTTATTAAAAGATAAGGCTATGCATATCAATAACAGTATCTAGCAGTTACATCAGTGACAAAATAACCCACAAAAATCATTCTCCATAACTAATCCATCACAAAACCTGCCAGAGTTACTTACCCTGACGCCAGCCTTGGTGATGGAGATGGTCTGTTGTTCCATTGCTTCGTGGATGGCTACTTGATCTTTAGGGTCCATTTTATCAAACTCATCAATACAGCACACGCCGTTGTCTGCTAACATCAAGGCGCCAGCCTCAATGACAAATTCGTGAGATTCTTCGTCCTTAACCACGGCAGCTGTTAAACCTGCAGCAGTACTAGCTTTACCACTGGTGTACACCGCCCTGGGGCTGAACTCCTCTACCTAGACAACACCCGCACAAAAAAGTCACGATTGTATAACTATTGGTGATTTATGGACATTTTCATACGCTCATCCTATTACATCTGATGTCCTGTCTCCAGTATCTTTTGTGATTTCCACCTCTCAGTTTGTAAGACACAGGTCTGCCAATTTGATCTAGGCTACAAGATGTCTAGTACAAACTGTTATTTGATAATGCATTGATGCACAAAAATACAGACAATGTTGTCATACAAATAATTTAATTGTTAATACTGGAATTTTTCTCTAGACAATAAAGTATGCAAGTATTGATACAAAACAAGAGCTGTTGGAGAACAGCAAAGCTCGCCTATTCATAAGAAGTTGATGTTCAAGTATTTACTATTTAAACATGGAAATATGACAAATTAACAGACTCAAAAACCCCCTAAAGGGCCCCAAATTGGTTGTATTATCACGTTCAGCATCCATACACATTAGGAAAATAAAATCATAAACATTTATGATGACTTATGCTTAAACAATTGACAAAATAGAAACTTGCTCAAAAACTTTAACATGGAAATATGACAAATTAACAGACTCAAAAAAAACCTAAAGGGCCCCAAATTGGTTGTATTATCACGTTCAGCATCCATACACATTAGGAAAATAAAATCATAAACATTTATGATGACTTAAGCTTAAACAATTGATAAAATAAAACTTTAACATGGAAATATGACAAATTAACAGACTCAAAATACCCCTAAAGGGCCCCAAATTGGTTGTATTATCACGTTCAGCATCCATACACATTAGGAAAACAAAATCATAAACATTTATGATGACTTAAGCTTAAACAATTGACGAAAAAGAAACTTGCTCAAAAACTTTAACGTGAAATGGGACGCCAACGCCGATTCCGGGGTGACAACATTAGCTCCCCCTATTCTTCGAATGAAACAATTCCAACACTGAGTTTTGAAAGACGAATATTGATATACTATTTGTTTTGAGAGACAAAGATATTGATGGAAGATAAATATCAATATCATAATCATCCCCTCACTAACTGGCCAGTGAGAAAGAAGGAATACCTTAGATCCCATCAACCTCAATCATTTACTTATGACAATATGTATTACCTGTTTTAAGAATTGACTTTTGGCGGTACTTGGGTCACCAACAATACAGATATTGATATCGCCACGGAGATTGGTTTTTTCTGTTGTAACCTTGGGAACGCCTCCAAACAACATGAGAAGGACTCCTCTCTTGATTTCTTCATTACCTACGTTATCATGGACAAATATAGATAATAGACTCTGATCAACTTTGTAGATGTTTTGTCTGATTATATTAATTAAATTAACAAGTGAAAAAGATATACACTAGAATTAATTCATCTCATCTATTTTAGGTGTTTTATGTATGTGTAAAGAAAACTATAAGAAAATACACTACAAATGGTATTGAGACATATGTAAATGATCCAACCTGAGCAGTCTCTAAATGAAATTGTAGAACCGGACAGGGCATGAATCACACTACTAACCATAGTTGGAGATAAAATACAGTTTTCAATAACATGGACAATAGCATGTCTTACTTGTCGTTCTTTCCATTTTAATGCAGGGACTTTAGAAAGGAAGGGAGGGTGTGTTGTGTTTTCACTTTTCTCAATCACAAACCGTAATAAGCTATAAAGTACAGGCTATTGTACTCGACATTCTTAAAATCTTTTTAACTTAATTGCAGGGCTTTTAAAAGTTTGTGAAAATTAACTCTACTGCAAATGCCAACTACAGAGTACACCTTACCATGAATTGTAGGGAAGAGACTGGAACACAGGTTGTGGTATAGGTTTTTGTCCATGCTCATATCATACACTTTCTGCCACTCATCGTCTGTCATCTGTTTCTTTATCGTCTCTGCCGTTATCTCCTCATCCTTCATGTCTCTACCACCAAACTAAATAAAACAGTCACTATTGATTGATTTACAACAAAATATATACTGTATATATATACATATGCTTTCAATATCTGTTAATCGGAATCTTCTCTATTTGTTTTTAAAAATTTGTAGGTTCAACAACTATTTATTCCCCTCCTCTTTATCTTAGTGAATAAACTTGTTCTATAATCAAAATACATTGAACTAATATGGACAGATTTGAGCATTACACACAATACAAACTATATTTTGTCATTGCATATGACAGAGTTAACTGCCCTTAGAGTTAGGTATCACTTGTGATGTCATGGGTTCAAATGTTCTGTCATAAGGAAACAAGGGAACGTTTGGGTAAAATAATGCTACCACATCTGATACCTATCCAAAAGAGCCGACAACTCTGTAATATGCGAAATCAAACTACATTCCATAAACATCTTATTATTTTCTATAATTAGATATACATTATCATACCTACCCTTGGATTACTAGAAGACACTGTGCAGGCTAAGAAAGCCAGTCTGTAGGTAAGATCTCGTACTCCTAGAGCTTTCAGGCCTCGCACACCCTCTGTCTCATAACCTTCATTTCCATGCACCCTGGAAGATGTCTCGGAACGTGCCCCTGGTGACAGAAATGAAGATATTAACCTCTTATGAAATTTTGCATCCAACTAAATATACCGACTAAATGGTATGTACCATTCAACCATTTCTCAACATTTGGCAGATTAAATTTTCTCCCATACTTCACGGATATCCTGTGGTTGCTAGGGAAAAGATATCTCTTTCTCCCATACTTCACAGGGATATCCCGTGGTTACTAGGGAAAAATATATCTCTATCTTACACAGGGGGGTGTAAGACAGCTCACACGCGCTAGACAATAACGTGACGTCATCAATACATGTGGCGTAACTGCGGCGCGCATTGTAGATGACGTCATCAATTTTGACGCATAACGACGTTCCTGCGATCATGGCATGATGAAAAAGCTGGAAACCAAGTGGAATTTCATCATTTTTTCTACTAAGTATTGGAGAAAAAGAATCAAAAATGGGTCTGTGAAGTGGACAGGGATATCTCAACCCTCGTGAAAGATTTTGGCCGTAAACCCTCTGCAAGCCTCGGGTTGACCGACCAAAATCTTTCACTCGGGTTGAGATATCCCTGTCCACTTCACAGACCCATGTAAGATTCTATTAATCATAATTTTGGTAATATGCCGTTATTAAGCCATTATGTCGTGAAATTGCAGTAAAAAATGGATACAGTTTAAATAGACAAGCGGACCATGGGCCTTAACGGTCACCTGAGTACAGATATAGAATGAAACAAAGACATATAAACACTATATACTGGCCCTTGATGTCGGTCAGTGATTTTACAAATTTGACATTATAATTCATGAAGAGTATCTGCTTCTATCAAACCTGTGAACTCAATCTTTTTTTGAAATTTAAGTCATTTTGACCCTGTTTTGTCCTGCCCCTCTGGTCCCCCAGGGGGTCAGCGAGGACTGTCATGGATATTAAACTTCTATATCTCAGGCTAATAACTAACTCTAATCAAGTTTGATTCATTTCCTATGAAAATTGAGCAAAAAATGCATGTTCATAAATGTGTTCTTCCTATATAAACTAAAGAAAACTTGACCCCTCCCCAAGGGGTAACATGAGACCCAGGGTGATATAATTCACAATTTTATAAAATGACTTAAGATCCTTCCATCTACACAGAGCAAAGAGTATTTGATTCTACCAATTCCAGAATTTTAGAAGAAGACTATTGAAGATTTAGCCTATTTGACCCCTTTTGTCCCCTCTCTTCTGCCCCCAGGGGATCAGCCAGGACCAATATGCATATCATGTTAAAATGCTATCTCAGGCTAATAATTATAACTAAGTTAACTTGTTTACTCTAAAATTGAGCAAAAAATACCCATAAATGTGCTTTCCCTACATAACTATAGTAAACTTAACCCCCTCCTCAGGGAGAAACGCGAGACCCTTGGATCATATAATTCACAATTATTGTTAAGACCTTTCAATCTATGAAAAGTACTTGATTCTACCATTTTCAGAATTTCAGAAGAAGATTTTTGAAGTTTTAGCCTATTTGACCCCTTTTGACCCCGCCCCTATGGCCCCTGGGGGTCAGTCATGGAAAATTTATTAATAGGATTCAATGGCAACTTTATACTGATAATTCTGACAACATTTGAATTATTTCCTATTACAAATGACCGAATAATGCTCAAAAATGTGTTTTCCCTATATAACTATGGTAGACTTAATCCCCTCCCCAGGGGGAAACGAAAGACTACTGGGTCATATAATTCACAATTTTTGTAAAGGACCTTAAGACCTTTCTATCTATGTAGAGTATATTATTTTACCACATCGGTGAGTAGAGAAGAAGATTTTGGAAATTTTAGTCAATTTTACCCCTTTTGGCCCCTCCCACAGCCCCCTGGGGGGTGGGGACCATATAAATCACAATTTTGATTGGCCCTATGCCTTAGAAGATTTGTACATAATTTCATTGAAATTGCTTCAGCGGTTTTGAGAAGAAGTCAAAAATGTAAAAAGTTTATCATCGCACGGCGGACGGCAGACGACGACAGACAAAAGGCGATTAGAATAGGTCACCATGAGACTTCGTCTCAGGTGACCTAAAAACCAAGTTTGCTATGCTCGACACAATAAAAGTTGAATTCTCACCTGGTGTTGAGATGGTGCCCACGTCTGGTACAACGATCAGTGTACCAGTAAAGTCACACTTATCTCCTGCCTGGGCAGTCTCTACAGCCTCCGCTCGAAGTATCACTTCCACACTGTAGAACAAATTATGTATAATAAAACATGCATTAAACAAACTTAACAAGAGGTTTATATTTTTATTAGTAACCATAATAGTTGCTACCAGTAATCATCAATACTTTCACCGTCGTGGATATAACTGCAGTGATAGTAACCCCTGGAATATTGAGGATGACCGATGATTATATAGGCTTAATATGTCTTTTTAACCCAACTTCTGCATTAACCCAGAAAAAGTTTCTGACTCCATTTTTATCAACCAGCCATCTCAGCTTGAGTTTAATACCTCGAGATAAATTTTCTCAGTTGGCCAAATAATACCATAGACTTCAATATTATTCCGCCTAGGCCAAATATTAACCCCAATCTGATTAAAATACAGATCCTTATTATCACTATGTTTGATAAGATGATCTGAGAAAATCCCATTAGGGGTCATGTCCAGGTGACCTTTGGAAATGGCCAATCAAATTACTACTTGCAAAATTTTGACAGTGAATTTCAGGGACGAAATAGTTTGAAAAAACTGCCAGAATTATTTTGGTTTACTTAGTCATCTCGCCCAAAGAGCACAATAAAGCTAGTTGTATATGTATACAGGGACGAAATATCGTTTTCAACGAATGTGACAAGGTGTTGAAAATGTATCTTCTATGAGGACCACGTGGTATAAAGGTCATCTGGACGCGACCCCCTATGGGATTTTGTCAGATCCTTTTTATAACGGAGTGGTTATAAGGATCTGTATTTTAATCAGATTGATATTGACCCCCAAACTTCTGGACTTATTGATCTAAATATGCACATAGGGAACTGTTGACTGACCTTCTAGGAATACTCCCTCTTGGAAGTTCAGCTTGTGTTTCTTGTATCCGCACTTTTTGGAAATCCACAAACTTGGACTTGTTGACATCTAACATGAACCGTGCCCTGTTGTTACACACAGGATTCCTGCATATTGATGGCTGGGGGAAAAAATATCAAAATTTCAGGGCTGGGGAAATGTACTGCCGCTTTCTAGGCTGTCGGACGAATGAATGTTGACAGCACACTTGTCCATCGAACGAGGAAAAAATTCTGATGCTGATTTTGACCTTTCATTATATTATACAATGTATGTCTCATTATTTATTGCTCAGTCTATATATAGGTGACAATCAAAAGAGTACAGCTTAAACAATGCATTATATATACACAGTCAGATATGCTTAATTATCTGAAAAATATTGAGGGTAAGTGAACATGCCATTTGGACTAGTAGAGGAGCACTTGCTCAACAGAAGAGTGCATTTCAAAGATTTTCCATGGCTCTTAATATAATTTTGCTTCCATAATACACAATGACTATTACTGTCAACGCAAGAATAGTGTGAACAGTTTCGGTTGATCACTACATCAGCATGCTGTCGCTATTGCCTGGCAGGCTGTCGCTACACTCTCGATACCTTGGTCACAGTTTTTGTTATGTTATCTCGAAGGTGCCGGCAGGTGGCGCTGTTACGTCACACACACGTGTTGAGGGAAACACGCTTGTCAGTAGCTGAGCTACTGTCAAAATGGACGACTTTGTTGAGCGTGTTAACCCGGTACTGTCGTTAAATACAATGAGAAGTTAGCCGTTGTTGTGTCCATTTATCTATATCTATGACCTGATACCAGTACAACAAATTGATTTGATTGTTTTTGTCATATCTATTTGATTAATCAAGAGATCGAGGCAACACATTAGGACCTAGCTACAGTAGAATAGGCCTAATAAGCATCTGGCGTTCGTAACATGAACCTTGAACATGAACATGTCCTTGCATAAAGATGTTCCATCGCTGACAGAGCATATAAGATATTCATTATTTGAACAATAATAGGTGTTTAATTATGTATATATGTCTAATTATGTATATATATGTCTAATTAACACAAAAAATAATATAAAATAATATATTTTGCCTTTGGTGCATGTGCAATCAGTACTTCATTCCATATAGGATATAGTGCCACAGATTTTTTCCGGGATGCAATTAATTATTTTTCATACTTTTAATTTTAATTAAAATTAGAAGCTTAAACTTTTCAATGGTGGTAATGGTGTAAAGTTAGTAACTTTTGTAACTGAAGAAAAATACTATAATCATCTGCTCCTGTTTTAGATAGTGGAAAAATACCATTTTCAGCAGTGGAGCATCTTTAAAGGGACAATTCAGGCCTAAATTAAAATATTGTTTGTTTGCCCTCCTCCGACCGACCCATGAAAATCGGCCCGACTCAAAAAATTTTATTGAAATATTCTAGTGAAATTTTTTTTTATTGTCGTGTACTTTCCAGTGCCGTGTGAAAACCTTTGATGAATCGCGGTATAAATTTTTGTTTCGCCTTATTTTAAAATATTCAAATTCAAATTTACGTACATTTGTCTCAGCCAAATGAGCAAACGATCGTGATTTAACTTCAACGTGCCGACATGCACTGATGCAGTTGTTTGTAACATCGTACACACATGTGTAGGAAAATGGCGCCGGGTTGAAGCCATACTTTCACATTTTCTCACCGGGTGTTTGGGAATTTGATCGGTATTGCTATTGATACGACGATAGTTTGATAATGTTTTAGATATTTATCCAAGTATTAACTGCATTAAAACATCGTAGCAAGTATTTTTGTTTCCAGAGTAAAATACGAAACTTTGCGGCTAATCATATTATACTGACTGCGTAAACAAAACATGGCGGCCGAAAAGTAAAGCATGGTTTCTCCAACTGATCGTGAACTACAGGTACGTTACGTTCACAAATAAACATATTTGAAACTGTAAATGCCTTAAGTAGATGTTTTAGGTAATGATTGTATTGAGTTAGAATCCACGACTGCAGAAACGATCTGCATCAATGATGAATATCTTTGCCGATTCATGTAAACAAGAGGCCCAGAGGGCCTGTATCGCTCACCTGGTTTGTAATGCCAAGTAATGTTCTGAATACAGGTTCATTGTTTCTTTTCTGAAGGAATTTTAATATTAACCTCTAAATCCCATATTGGGCCCCACCCCTCCCGCCCCCAGGGGGTCAGAGCCAAAATTTATACAAGTTCTGTTCCCCTTCTTCCAAGGATGTTTATGGCCAAATTTGGTCACAATCCAAACAAAACTCTAGGACAAGAAGTGATTTATAGGATTTACCTCTATTACCCCTATTGGGCCCCACCCGTCCTGCCCTCGGGGGGCCAGAGTCAAAATTTATACGAGTTCTGTTCCCCTTCCCCCAAGGATGTTTGTGGCCAAATTTGGTTACAATCCATGCAGAACTCTATGACTAGTAGCGATTTAAAGGATTTACCTCTATTTCCCCTATTGGGCCCGCCCCTCCTGCCCCCAGGGGGTCAGAGCCAAAATTTATACAAGTTCTGTTCCCCTTCCCCCAAGGATGTTTGTGGCCAAATTTGGTTACATTCCATTCAGAACTCTATGACTAGTAGCGATTTAAAGGATTTACCTCTATTTCCCCTATTGGGCCCCGCCCCTCCTGCCCCCGGGGGGGGGGGTCAGAGCCAAAATTTATTGTTTGTTTGCCCTCCTCCGACCGACCCAGGGGACCAGAGCCGAAATTCATACAAGTTCTGTTCCCCTTCCCCAAAGGATGTCTGTGGCCAAATTTGGTTACATTCCAGGGGTGTACAATTCCACTAGCCCGACGTCTGGGGCTAGTGAATTTCAGGTCAGGGCTAGTGGCTTCACGATCATTACTAGCCCGTGGGCTAGTGAAAATTTCTGTTAAAATCCTATATTCACATTGAAATTTTAGTTGTAAATCAGCAGTTTAGCCTTTTATTGCCGTTCAGAATTCTAAAATTCAGTAAATGTGTCGTCAAAACTGAAGCAAACGATATCGATGCATACCACAGGTGGTTCCCAAACGTATAACATTCTTCATCTAGGTGCATCAAACGTTTTGTTATGTAATTGATGAAAATTAAGCGCTTGAGTGACCCAGATGGCCATGTGTTTGCCGAGGTTGGAAAATCTTGATTTCTTGACTCTAGATAAGAATCAATTATGAAGTGACAGTTTTATTATCTAGCATCATTATCATTTTAGTGTTATAAATTTGAGTATATGGGGGTTGGATTCAGAAAGAACTACTGCTGTGAGATGGATAGCGGATCATTTTGAAGTACAGTCGAAACTCGTTATCTCGAAATTCAACGGACCAACGAAAATAATTCGACTCATCCGGAATTCGACTCAAACGTAATGCCATTAGGTTTGGTCAGAAAGTGGTTTTTAACGGTCCTTATATCTTATGACAGCCGGGTACATGCCTATTACCGTGATCAGCATATTATCGTGATTTTCCAACTTATAAGGTTTGTATTAAATCTTTTTAGTTATATGTTTTCAGATGTTATGGGTTTTTTTTAAATACATTTTTAAATAAAAAAATTGAATTACGATAATATGATCGTCATATTTTGCACTATCAACATTCCAAACAAACCTTAGAAAACGCTTTCGTTTCTAATGATTCCTAAACAAACACGCTTCCGGTCATGATCAGCCACGCTGCTAGCTGTGTAAACACGCGTCGTGTTTATGTACAGGTAAGTCACAATTGTAAAGTGACACTAATTAGGAAGCCAGACTTGAGAGCATTATTAAACAATTATTAATTACTAGTCATTGTTGTAGTATGTTCCCATAGGCCTGAATCTGCATATACCGATCGCGATATGTGCAGGTAAACCAATCACGTGTTACGACAAACCACAGGTGAATTTCAATTGTTTGTATCCATGTTATATTTACGTAATTGTTGGGGTTTTTTTTATTTAAAATTTTGACTAAAATTAAATTCGAGATAGCGACTATTTTTTTCGTTGAATATCCGTTCTAGGGACCAGGAATTGACTTTGACACAACCGGAGTTTCGAGTCATCGAAATTCGAGTCATCCGATCTTAAAATACATACACAAAGAAGGACAAAAAACGGGACTTGAAAATTAATTCGACTCAACCGGAATTTCGACTCAAGCGATTTTGAGATAACGAGTTTCGACTGTAATTAAAATACACGGTAAAATGTACATGTTGTCATGTACGTATACACTTGCAGATACATAGGTATGCTTAATTAACACAGCTGACACAAATAAACTCACTGAATGTTTTTCAAAAGAACTTTAATAGAGGTTTCATAATTATCGGTACAATATTTTTGCGTATTTTTCATCTTATCTTTCGCATATTTTTATGATATATTGAAAACTTGTAAATGAAAATCAGCAGTGCTAATTAATAATCATTTACAAAATATTTTATTAGTAAATTGTAGAATTGATTTTGTGTAGTTCTTGGAATAAATCTATATGAAATTGGCATCATTTTATTCAAATACGAATGTATCATGCAAATGTAACTCGATAAAGGTTTATTTCAATGCTCAGAAAATTAGGGAAAATAAGTAAGTGTTCAGTAAAGCAGTAATTTCAATTTAAGATTTTTTACAGAATTTTCATGAACAGTACTATTTACTAAATTCATCATACCTATAAAATGAACACAGCTAGCAGATAATAGATACTGATTGTTCACTTTACATTTTCCTGCTAAGCTTTTAATATCAAAGTTAAACTTTAATAGATATACTGATTATGTTTTCTTTCTAATGATAGTTTTAAAGGAAGTATCTGAGTGAAATAAGAACCATAATTTCAAATCTAAAGAATTTGCATGCGATGGCATTGTTGCATTATCAATATTGACTCAAGAATGTTTTTACTAAATGAATACCTGGTACCTGTGAACAATTGGTGTGATATCTTTATTATTAGAATGGTATTTAACACACTGTTAGACATGTACTTCTTTTGTACAGGTTTGTAAAAAAATCCAGATAGAGTAAAATGCACATATAAAAACGAACGAAAAATAGGGCTAGTAGACTTCTGATCAGGGCTAGTGAAAAATTGATGCTACTAGCCCTTGGGCTAGTGCAAAATTTTCAGAATTGTACACCCCTGCATTCCATTCAGAACTCTATGACTAGTAGCGATTTAAAGGATTTACCTCTATTACTCCTATTGGGCCCCGCCCCTCCTGCCCCCGGGGGACCAGAGCCGAAATTCATACAAGTTCTGTTCCCATTCCCCAAAGGATGTTTGTGGCCAAATTTGGTTACATTCCATTCAGAACTCTATGACAAGTAGCGATTTAAAGGATTTACCTCTATTTCCCCTATTGGGCCCCGCCCCTCCTGCCCCTGGGGGATCAGAGCCAAAATTTATACAAGTTCTGTTCCCCTTCCCCCAAGGATGTTTGTGGCCAAATTAGGTTACAATTCATGTAGAGCTCTAGGACAAATAGAGATTTAAAGGATTTACCTCTATTTCCCCTATTGGGCCCTGCCCCTCCTGCCCCCAGGGGATCAGAGCCAAAATTTATACAAGGTCTGTTCCCCCTCCCCCAAGGATGTTTTGTGGCCAAATTTAGTAACATTCCATTCAGAACTCTATGACTAGTAGCGATTTAAAGGATTTACCTCTATTACCCCTATTGGGCCCCACCCCTTCTGCCCCCGGGGACCAGAGCCAAAATTTATACAAGTTCTGTTCCCCTTCCCCCAAGGATGTTTGTGGCCAAATTTGGTTACATTCCATTCAGAACTCTATGACTAGTAGCGATTTAAAGGATTTACCTCTATTTCCCCTATTGGGCCCCGCCCCTCCTGCCCCCGGGGGACCAGAGCCAAAATTTATACAAGTTCTGTTCCCCTTCCCCCAAGGATGTTTGTGGCCAAATTTGGTTACATTCCATTCAGAACTCTATGACTAGTAGCGATTTAAAGGATTTACCTCTATTTCCCCTATTGGGCCCCGCCCCTCCTGCCCCGCGGGGGACAGAGCCAAAATTTATACAAGTTCTTAGATTTAAAGGAAATGTTGACGGACGGACGGACGGACGACGCGCCATGACATAAGCTCACCGGCCCTTCGGGCCAGGTGAGCTAAAAATGACAAGCCGTACGAACACTAAAACGTGTTGACCATGCCGATATGAAGTGTTCATGGAAACATATATCGGCGTATTTTGTTGAAAATAACCTCCAAGTAAATATGAGCACTATCCACAATTCGTAGTTATTGATAATTAAATTAAATCATCCGTGAATTAACTTGAATTAAATGACAAAAATAACAAGCACACAAACAGTTATTTACTACGTGATTTTTCTATGCCGATAAAACAAACAAAAAGAATTTCCGATACAAAGTCATTTTGGTGAACTCCATTGCTCAAATCCATCATCCAGTAAACTGAAAAATAGGTGGATGGTCTTATTTGCAGACATCCCCCCTAAGTCTGAAAATGTGTCAAAATAGGTGGGGGTCTTATTTGCGGGAGAGGCTTATTTGCGGTCAAATATGGTAAAAGTTGAATCATTCCATGGATCTTCCAACGTTTTGGTAGTCGGATGTAACATGGTCGAATGTCAGAATATTGGGGTCAAGGGTCAAAGATAGAAGTCCACCGTCGGACGTATGGATTTTTTTTTTGAAATTCGGTTGATGTACGATAGTCCAGAAAATATTTAAAGACTCTTTCCCGAGGGTATAGACGTTCAATGCTAACCCTGCCCAGACAAAACGCCCATGTTTGATTATTTTTCTTATACGTCTTGTACTTGTATTGACACATCATGTGTAGTGTGAGTCACAGCTGTTTATGACGTCATAACAATTGCATGTGATTTGATTGTTCTACACGCGGACAATGGACATTTTCAATTGTTGTGACATCCAGTGATAAATCTATGTTTTGACAATGATGGGACAATTTGTGGTAATTGAGTCAAAACTATATAAGTTTGAGTTTTGCAAAATAAAATAAAATAATTTTCCTACCTACCGACCCATTCTGAAAATTCCAGGTCGGAAAAGGGCAAACCAACATTATTTTAAGTCTGGCCTCACTCAGGCTAATTCTTTTACATAACCAAGAAGCAAAATATAGCATAAATGTATTGTTCTACATTTCTTATGAAACATAAAATTTTGACAAATTCCACGTCATTGTTAAGTATTTTCATTGATACCTTTGAAATTCCAAATCGTTGATCAATACAATTAAGCAGGTGCATGTATACGCTGTACCCATACCCGAGCCAAAGTCACACACGCTAAACAAATGAACTTCATAACCACTGAAGAGGTGATAAAATGATTTTTAGGCAAGATAATTCAACTAATATGGTAAACACACTATTGTGAGAGCGATTTGAGCAGTTTTAGACAAAAGTTGCATTACTTTACGAGCAAGGGACAGGGTTCGGCATACAAGGTGTTTGACCACAATGTGTAATGGCGGACAGTGAGCGAGTTTGAATATTTCACACACATTTCACCACCTTGGGCTTTTCTGGCATATCACAGTAAAACCGACTGATCTAATTTCCATTAGAACTGTTTTTTTCCAATATATGTACAAATTTTAACACTCTCTTAGACTGCATTGTCGCTTTAAGATAACTTTTAAAATACATTATCATTATCTGATAAGAATGTTATCATTAAATAGTTTGATATTTGAGATTTTGATGTCATAGGAGTGGTCTTTTCCGTAAAATAAACTACCATACAGTTGTTACGGCATATTTATTAGGCCTACTCCTTTTCCGGCAGTTCCAGTATCCAAGTTAACAGTAATATAACACTGTAGACAAGTCACAGAAAATTGAAGAAAGAGGTTTAAAACAGATACTAAAATCAAGATCATTACTTGTATTACATATTATGTCTAAATCGACAACACGTTAGCACTGACATTAATTCTGCATTGTCATCTGAATATTGTTGGTTCAGTTAGTTTTTATTACAGCCATAGATCACCTTTAAAAGTACCTTTAGCTTCTGTACGTGTAGTCCGGTTTCCTAATTCATACGTTTAGTATTTTTTAGGTTACATTTCGGTCTTCGATTTCTCCATGATAATGTTTCAACGCTTGCCAAAAACTAAGCCACACTGATGTCCGATTTGACTACGGTAATTACTGTACATACTGAACGTAACCTTACAATATGTAAACTACTTCAGTAACATTGCTTTGAGTCTTGTAATGTACAGTACGTTTCTTTAAAAAGTAAACAAGAACAGTATTGTAAAGATTAAAATTCTGATTTTACATATAAAAGTTTCGGGGTCTTTGTTTTTTAAATAATGAAGTGTGTATCCTTATCAAACTTTATTGGTTTTTGGCTGCATACAAAAAAGTTGTAATCTACTGATAATCTGTGGACGTCTGGGCGAGCATGCAAAATTTAATTAACTTATAACTATGTGTATGTTTTTATCTACCTGTGTATATTTAAACTGTTGTTCCACATCTTTGATCACCGTTCTACAATCCAGACACATAAATGTGCCGCTGACCAGCTCTGGATGGACAGGATGTGTCCTCACTACCTGACCAACAATTCTCAGCAGTGTACCCACTTTGGCAGTGGTCATCTCACGCACTCTAAAGAGGGAGAAACCAGAGGTGCCATGAGTAACTTAATACTAACTCAAACCTGTACATATAACATTAATGTATCATCTTTTATTAGATCTGGAATTTGATCTTGTCAATAAAACAATTAACATAGAAATCTAGCTGGAGCATTATTGTCCAACAAAGTTTTAACAAATCTAATTTCATAATTCTAAATGCCCGAAGCAAGCCATATTGCAGATATTTTGAAGCAATTCATTAAATTGGACTGGATCCAAAACCTAGTCATTGAATTTCACTGATATTTTTACAACACTTTATGTGAAATTCAATTTTCCAAGGTCAAAAAGGTGTAAAAGAAAACTTCTGATCATTACTATTTTCACTTACTTCAGCCTAGTGGGGACATCTGTAAAACTGACATAAAACTCTTTTGCTGGGGGGATCTGACCCCAATCCTTAGCATAGTTACGGACAGCACGACAGAGGAATGGATAAATTCTGAAAATAAAATAAGTTTTAATGAAAAACTCTATCTTTCAGTGATATTGTAATTTGTAAATGAATTAAAAACATCAATAGAAAACAGTTGGTCAATAATCAGTGGTTAATGATTAATATTATCAATTTGCATTCCATCAGTGTAACTTATCAAATGCAAGGGTTCCCAAAATGATGTGAATAACTACGATCAGTCTCACCTTCGGGTGATTGTGACGTCACAAAATTCTCATCAAAATATGATGTCATCGGAAAGCGGGACTAATCGACGATTAATCATAATTCACCAACATCATGCTGATATCTCGAAATTAACATATTGGTCTTTAAAATCTCAAGATAGTACAATAATTACCACAGAACAAATAATATAATTTCAAAATTCTGATCTTAAAACACGGATTAACCTGTAGTATTCCTCCAGAATGGTGGTAGACAGCTGTTGGTTGAATTTTTCGACATCTTCGAAGCTAACTGTAAGTGTATTTCTTTCTGGCCTGATCAATTCCTGTACTTCTGACAAGTACTTCTGTTCACCATCAACTGAAAATCTGTAAAGGAAAAGATGCAAGCATCACAGTGAGACACAGCATTTTCAATAAGACAGCCATCTAGTTAAAATCGTTTTATATATGACACAGCACTACTTCGGCAAATGTTAGAGGACAGTTTAGAACGCCGAATAAACTTTTGAAATTTAAGGCCTACAATGTGTTGAGCACAATGAGCTGAGCCAGTAAATGGAGTACAAGAGCAAGTCATGTGTGTCGGTTTAGGTGACCATAGAAAATAAATAACAATGTTGAAGCAATTTGTTAAGTTCTAAAATTGGACGAATAGCAGCAATTAATATAGTTTTACGTCGATCTAGCAGATCATTTCTAATTCTCCAACAAACAACCTAACGTATTCCCTTCCGAGCAAACATAGGCTAACGTTACAGTGTATCGCAGTATCGTAGTGCCTCGATCTATACCTCAATATATTTTTCTAGAAATTAAGAACAAATGAATATAAGAACCACTCACTCTTCCAAAAAGTCTTGAAACAGTTTCTGGCATCTTTCGCCAACTTGATCTTTTACTTGATTAGTTCTGACAGCTTGTTCAGCAACATCCATAGCGAAGATTGCGGCAACGTGTTTACAGTGTACACAATGAGGCCTTTCCCGCCAGATTAGTCACGTGATTCATAAAATGCACTACGTTCGGAAGGTTTCTAAATCGCACTTACATGAAAGAGCATCCGAAGTTCTCTATATTAATAGGGAACCATCGGTCCCCCCAGTCAGGGGCGTAGGAAGCGTTATTGAGTAAGGATCAGCTCTGGTGAAAAGTCAATATTTTCTAACGACTAACTTTTTTTCTAATATAGATTTTTGGAATTAGGTTTTCATACCAAACTTAAAAAATGTAATGAAAATAATAAGGTGTTGCTTGATTTTGAGCTTTTATAAATCAAAGATAGCTATTCTAAATGATGTTAATTGGGTTTTTTTTACTCGAATTTCACTGTTTAGACAATTCATACAAAAAACTTCAGCAATATTTCGCAAATAAGTTATATGATAAATATGAATATCTTTTAAAGAAAATAATGATATTAAGAGTATCACACAGTCGACCAATTATTGTTTTGCTTAGAACTGCTGTATACGATATTCCTACATCCTATTTAAAGTTTCAAGATGAAAATACCTCGTCAACCGTGGGTCTCCGACAATGCCTAATTGGTTATTTCTTAAAATTTGTATATAAAAATTTCTAAAAGCAATGGATGTATCATTTTTTTACATATTTTCTATATGACAACTTGCTACAAACTGAGACAATTAGGCATAGTTTTTAAATATCACAAAATTTCTTTGATTAATGTTGAAAAGAGCCTTAAACGAGACCGAAACTTCACCAGAGCAGACCCGTTTCATCTTCAAATCAAGTTGCCATATGTAGTAGGAATGCATTACAAAAAAAGTGTTGTTGTTTTTTTTATTATTATTTAATGTTATCAATATTGTCTAGGTCTATTGTGTCTTGTTTCGCCATTATTTGTTAAAGTTGTATGGTCTATAACTTTCGCTCTTTTGGTCATAGTGAAAACTGTTAAGTGTTATACATATTTTTCTCCGTCTGCCTGAGGTTTAAACTTTCTAATTTTACCACTTTTTATGAAGTTGCAGCACTGAAAGTATCTTTAATTATAAAAGTAAAAAATCTTTTTAACGTGTACACGTGAAAAATAGGCTCGAAAGATGCCGAATCATTCCGAACTCTTCCGAACATCGTCGCGACAATCTCGAAGTAAAACGAGAGTTGTGAAGAAAATATCAACAATGACCTCATCAGACTCTATCTACAAAGAAAATTATGCTCGCACATTACAATATTTGGTACACACAACATTTTACGGTAATGTGTAAATTGGATGTTTCAAATACTCAATCTGTGGACATATACTAGCATGATTTGTAGGGCTGAAACGATTAGTCGAATAATCGGAGGCGATTAGATTAATGAAGCTAATCGCTGATAATCGATTAAAGATTTTATCAATCGTTAATCGTAACATGCATAGCCAGTGCATTGTAAGCTGACTAAACACGTTGACAGATCATGGATTTCTGAGTAAGCCATTTCTACTGGAGTTTCATCTCTTTATGTACATGTTTTGAACTCAACAAAGCATATATGATGTGAGAAATACTTGTTAAATTATATCTCTGTGGAAGTTAAAGTCATTAATCAATGAAAAAGTGGATGTCATGAGAAAGCTTGCATCACGCTGTTCGCCAATTTTCACTGGCGATCGACTCCATGTTGTTACGTCACGGAGGCCTAATCGCCGCCGGGATGCTCGGGAGCGGAAGGAGCAGTAATCTTGAACATTTAAATTTTACTATTGCATGTGTTTATCATATAAAAAGAATGTTTTTGTTTATATTCTAATTGAATATAAGAGTTGTTGATTTATTTTATTTTTTTGATCACGGAAATAAAAAAGTTCATTGACGAAAATTTGGTCATGTCGCTCCGTTATGGCATGTGAAACGTTGCAATATTCATTAAATTTATATTTTTGTTCTAAAAAATAAATATTTGTTCTTAAAAAAATAAATATTTGTTCAATAATACAAAATATATATTCAAAAAATAAATATATGTTCATAAAGAATAAATATTTATTCAAAAATTGAAATATATGTTCATAAAAAAATATATTTATTCAAAAAAATAAATATATGTTCATAAAAAATAAAAATATGTCCATAAAAAATAAATATTTATTCAAAAAATTAAATATATGTTCATAAAAATAAATATATGTTCATAAAAAATAAATATATGGTCAAAAAATAAATATATGTTCATAAAAAGTAAATATATGGTCAAGAAAAATAAAAATATTTGTTCAATCTGTATTTAGGATTATTGAACATATATTTATACATTCAATGTGCCAAAATAAATATATGTTCATAAATGTTGCATTGTGGGACAGTATGTAATGACACCAAGGGCTTTCGTTACGGCGTATTTGATTGGATAAATGAAAACGAAAGTAGTCTTGATCATGGAAGTGTTTGTTTTCAAATGAAGGCTGCAGACGATTTGACGATGGAAGTGGAAATGCTATTTGTTTTGGTGAGTAAACTAAGTAATACCTACCACTGGTAGCCCTGTTCTGTTAATTTTCGTTCTTAAACTGTTATTTTAACCATATTCGTGATTTTATAAATATTTATGTTGGTTATATCTGTTTTACTGTTATTATCAAAATTTTAGTTTTCTTAAACTAAAAGCATGTTATTATTTTCTAGCACACGTTATATTTTTGCTGCTGTGTTATCTCTATCTTTGCATGCGTTTGTCTTTTTTAAATGATGTTAGATTTAGTGGCTGATGTTATTATTTATTTTGCATTGTTATTCATTTCATTTCACGTGTTAGTGTCAGCAATGATTGTTAATGATTTTGTTTCCCATGTTATTGCCAGAATGTTACGTGATTTTTATGTGAAACTTTGTTAGCATCAACAGAACATGTGAGTATTTACGTGACCACGTTAAGAGTATCGTTGGAAACGTTATTTTTTTTGAAAGCGTTATTTTTTTTCATGGAAATACCACTGCCTATTGTTCTCATTGACCCCCTACGGCGACAGCGCAGTGAGCCGGCGGGCGAGCTTCGCTAGTGCGTTGACCACTCACCCATAACGAGAGCACGGCTCCCAAGATATAGTCGACTGGCGGTATCGCTGTCACTGTATCGCTACCGTATCGCATGTGCTGTGCAACTGAGCATGGAATATACACATGTATATAGTTTTCAGTTACTATATTTACAATTCTTTTTCTCCAAAGTTTGCATTCACTGTATAAATTTATTGAAAATTCCTTACATATTAGGGTTGTGTTGGAATCGACAAGGACGTTTAAATCCTTCGAATCGGTCATAGTTTAACTACACTGTACAAAGATTTGATGTTTTTTTTAACATATTGTGTATTTCAAGTTTATTGATTATTACGTTATAACTATAATATATAGATATGTTTCTGATAACGTACGTAATCTGTTTTGATAAACGAAATTGTGTACATTTCTTGAATGGCTGATTAACAAAATTATTTGTCGAAGTTATGCATATTATGGAATCTGTTTTGATTAACGAAATTGTGTACATTTCTTGAATGGCTGATTTATATATATCACAACATTATTTGAGGCATATTTTGGAACAAGTGCTATACATGTATATTCAAAATGAACATTACAAAATCTACTATACCGACGGTAATTCTATATGATATGTCGTATCGTACAGGGAAGACACAAATAAATATCAAATGCACGTCCCTTGAATACAGTTACAATACGCATGATGCAAACTGACATGCATTTATTTAATTAAATACACTGTATTGTACGTTTTGTCTACGTTATGAAAAGTGAAATATATATTCAAGTTCATGCTAAAATCACTGTCAAAACAAACTCCATTGTATCCGACTTGCTACCGCGCACGGACATGTAACATGCGCAGCGACCCGTGAAAATTGCCCGCGGGTCAAGCAGTCGTGGATCTTTTATTTTCGTCAAGTATTATCATCTACGCTAATTTGTATGTACTGTTTGGAATCGGCTTGTTAACTTAAGCCATTAACTTTTAACTTCAACAAAGATTATTGAAAAATGGTACCATGACATAGAGTCATCTAGCTAAAGGAAAACTATACTCTACTATCAAAGAATTTGTGTCACGATAAA
The DNA here is from genome assembly GCF_041381155.1 of Argopecten irradians. Classification (NCBI taxonomy): domain Eukaryota; kingdom Metazoa; phylum Mollusca; class Bivalvia; order Pectinida; family Pectinidae; genus Argopecten; species Argopecten irradians. The sequence goes on along the minus strand of NC_091137.1, from coordinate 24,412,081 downwards.
ATGAGGTGTGTTCTCCTTTCAAGACACTCGGAGTCATTAGTTGCCGGACACCTAGATATCCGCATTTCGGTGTCAGGACATGTATTGTGGTAACGAGACTTATTTGGTGCGTGACGTAATCGACCCTATGCGAGGCAGCGCAGCTCATCACTATCAATGCTTGCATACGGCGCTCGACACACCTACCTGTGATTTTCAAAAACGTATTTTCAGCGATTTGGGATTGTTGCTACGTTTCTTTGATTTTTTTTAATTATTAAATAGCATTGTCATGAACTTTAGTTTTCTTATAAAATGTTAAGCAATGCGGGACGAAAGCGTAATTGTGAGAACCGCGATGAACAACGTAACCCTGTACAATTTCACCTGGATGCGGAGGCTGGTGGATAATTATGTATATTTAATGAGTGTAAAACTTTCGTGTAGATTTCTTACTTTTTTTCAAGGATTTATCATATACGTCCTTGCTTTTTTTCAATGATTTATGCATTCTTTCTAAAGACTGTAGTAAAAAGTAACACATACTTGTATTCATCGTAGCGATTAACATTTTTCTACATATTTAATTCTCCCTTTCTCTTTCTTTCTTTCTCTCCCTCCCTCTCTGAGTGACAGGTCACAGCACTTACAGGTTCTCGCCATGTCTGCTAGTGTGATTATCCTGTTTAGACAGGAATTCACACTAGACCTATACACGGTGGAGAAGGTTAACGGAATCGTGATGCGCCCTGACTTACGAGGCTAGACTTACGGGGCGCTTATATTTCATTGTATTTAGGCGGCACTAGTAGGAGCACGAAGCGAGAAAATGGCCGACAATAATTGTATACACTTTATAGACAAAGATATTGAAAGGGAACATTAACATTGAAAGTTGCTAGTAGACGTAAAAAAATCTCTTTATGAGTTGCAAATTGGTTGAAATCTTAGCGAAGTACGGGATTAGCTGGGCGGGTGGTTACGTTATGTATAGTAATCTTCAGAATGTGCACACAAGTCATCTACAAGTATTTAAACCAGAGACTTAAGGATTTGTGCATTCAAAAAAAAAATAATTTCAGTTTATGCTGGCAATGGCTTTAGATTTCAGATTTGTATTTCACTCTCAGACATACACGTATGTAACAGGAGGTCACTATACATAATATAAACATGCAAGTATATTGGGCCCATAGTGCAACAGTGCATTACAATATGTATTAGTGATGTACATGCTCTTTATCAGACCTCGTAGAAACCTCTCCGTGCCGCGCGCGACCGGAATAACCTGTAAACCGCCGATATCGAGGTCAAATTTTCTGACCACCCGATCCCGCGCGATCATGCATATTTTCTAGCTCTAAACCGTGTGACGTCATAATAGTCCGTGGCTTATAGCTGTACTATAACTGATGTGCTATCACTTACATCGACGGTCACAGGAAAAGCCGATCAAAGATTTTTTTTATGATTAATTTTGAGCGAAGTTAATCGTACAATAACGTTGGCTCTTATATAAATAACTAAAAGAGTGAAATTCGATGTTTCAAATACTCTAATTTATGCTCTAATAGCAGGTATCTTCATGTAATTTTTTGTCGAGGAGTTCAGCAACGAATAAGCTTTAATTAGATAACATTTTCCTGTAGTCTGTATCTTTGATACATTGTGAATTGCAAAGTTTGTGACTGTAAAATGAAATTTTATGTTACAATTTAAGAAATCCTTGATTAGAGCATCAAGGATATGATGCTTGACATACGTACGCACCGATGTTTGATCATTACAAACATTGTGTTGTGTGTTGCTAACCGAATAAATCGAGATACATTTATTGCAATACCGTAAAACGTTTCAACATGTGGTAGAAAGAATTTACTTTTGATATTATAAAAGATCATATAAATGAGATATTAAGCAAAACAAACTATTTTTTCAGACCGTGCGGTCGCTTTCAATTTTTAATCGATATACGAGTATATACACTGATATTATAGATATATAATTAGCCATGCCTTTGGTTTGATGGTTATGTAATACCTTGACCAGGATGTTGTTTACCTGTACACGCCGCCATTCATCGAACTCACCTGCAATTACCTGGCCGCGGGCAATTTGCTATTCGGTGGACTATATCGGGTATTTGCTATTTTCTTACTGTCAATCAGGTTAGGACATCCGTTAATTGGATTGTGATTTGAATTATGGAAACCCAGTACATCTATGCACTAGGTTTTTTATTGTCACCTCCATTTTTAAAATGAAGATGTAAAAGCAAATGGAAATAAAATATACCTGATCATACCTAGGAATATATATTACATACACATATATATATGTCGTACACAGGTAAAACAAAAATGGAAAGTGACTTATTCAGAAACAAAAATGGTTCTAAGAACTATTTCAACTAAAGGTTTAACCTAAAATTATTCCAGTCTAGTACTGTAATTACGGAATCGTCGCATATAGCAATCTTCCGTAATTTCTAAGGTATTAGTAAAAATTCTAAGCATGTATTTTCACAGTTTCGAATCTAAATGTACATGTATAGTCATACAAGAAGGGTTACAACATTATCAATCTAAATATACTTATCTAAATATCACTAAGTATATTTTATAAAAGGTACAAGATATTATATCTAGTTATAATCCCTGTATACAGGTAATTTCAATTTTCATTTGAACATACGATAAATGTTCATATATCATACTATTAAATCTCGGTATGATATACAAAATGGTCGACAATGAATATACTATTTTAAGGATTAAGTATGATTTTGAAATAATAAATTTATAAAATCTACATTTAAACTGTAATTTAGGAACATATATCAGAAATACCATTGATGTATTTCTGCTTTTTAGTAAACGTTATGGATAAAGTTTCAAAGGCAACAATATAGATATACATATAATTTTCGGTATAAGTTCGGTACTGTTACTCCAATATCACATAACTGATAACCGTCCACATTTTATTTTTACTCAAAACTGTGCCATGTTTGCATCGTTATGGCAGAAGTTTGAAATAAAAACACGGATTCTAGATATATTCATGCTAAATTTTGGGATTTTACTCGTAAAAAGATAGTGTTACGTTATACTGTTTTTTTATTACACTGAAATTCACATCATAGCTATCTAAATCTCAGTCCAGACTGATCCGAACATCATTTTGATATCGCTATCAAATTGGACTGATTATCTAATCATAAGTAAGATATATGCTTGTTTGAATTTTTGAAATGGTGTAAATGGAATGTTTTGAAACTGAAAATATCTACATCACAAAGCTAGAATAACCATTTACTCGAAAAACTCGTATACGTATACGTATATATGCTGTATACATGTATAGTACTATAGGCTTACCTTGTGTAGCCGCGGACTACTCTGACATCACAAGACCACGAGACCGCCTAGCTCATTATCTTTGAACCGTAGTCGACTCTACCCGTAAATCACGACCAAAACCAACAGATAGCGCTAGTGTGATGTAGATATTTGGAATTTTCGTTAAGATACAATGCAGTAAATACTAATACCTTAGAAATTACGGAAGATTGCTATATGCGACGATTCCGTAATTACAGTACTAGACTGGAATAATTTTAGGTTAAACCTTTAGTTGAAATAGTTCTTAGAACCATTTTTGTTTCTGAATAAGTCACATTCCATTTTTGTTTTACCTGTGTACGACATATATATATATGTGTATGTAATATATATTCCTAGGTATGATCAGGTATATTTTATTTCCATTTGCTTTTACATCTTCATTTTAAAAATGGAGGTGACAATAAAAAACCTAGTGCATAGATGTACTGGGTTTCCATAATTCAAATCACAATCCAATTCAATTCAATTCAATTCTTTTATTACACTCAGATACACTATTGTGTATAACAAGAGGTCATACATATATAATTGAATTTTAAAGCATGACAGGCAAAATTAGATGCATTATTTGTATAAAGATTCAAACTTTTACAAACAAAATTCAGTGTGTCATAACATTTTTTCCAACAAATTGTTTCACCTTTAAAGTGTACACGGAATGGAAAATGATATTTAGATATGTTATTCTGTTTGATCTCCTGACAAGAATGTTGAAAACCGCATCAAAATCGGCCGCTTCAGTACCGAGATACCGCCCTCTGAAGTGCTCGATTTTTACCTGTATATCAACTGCTAATCAGGGAATCGGCCGCTCACGCTGATTTGGGGAATAACCGGACGTGACGTCACGAGGACAACGGCAGTGAGGTGTTTGGTAGTGGGGTTATAGCACAAAGGTGGACATATGTATTCCTAAAATGGGGTTACGAGAATTTTACAGATATATATACAGTATACAGTTATGGTGAAAATTTAATCATATATAAAATAGGAAATATTGCAACTGAAATCATGCCAAATACATAAGCAGATTAGCGGAAATTATAAGTTATTTATGTTTCTGGTATAAGCCAGGTGTACCTTGTGTAAAAACTTTTAAGTAGAGATCTTATCTCTGTTTTAACAGCTTACTAAATTTTCAAACCTGGGGAATATTCAATTTTCATAATGTCATATAAAAAGAGACGAATTTGAAAAATGATGGTCATATAATTATCCATTTGAATATGTTTCTGTATAAATAAAAATTCACTTGGCCTATGGATTTCAAGAATCAGCATAACGAAAAGAAAAGGTGTTAAATGTATTTCATAGTTCAATACACGTAAATATCATAGACATAAATTGGGAGGGGGTAAAAAAATAAACCATCTGAGAAATTGAATTTAAAATACATAATTCATTTATAGCTGTAACGAGTCTATCTTCCTTTTATAGCTACATGTACGAGTACATGTATGAGAACATGTGTTATTTTAACAATATTCAACAGTACATTTATTGGTCATATAGATTATCATTATTAGTATTATATAATGATCGATATTGAACAAAATTCACAAAGAATTGGATATCCAAAATCTAGCAACTACCAGAAATATCAAAATTCTGACATTGTGCATCATATTTGCATTGTTCTTTCTCGACATGCCATTTGTAAATAATTTTGTAGTTTCTGTTATAAGAATACATATACATAACTAGAAATATATATACGAGACAAATGTATACATTGGTCATTCTGAAATATACAATTATGTATACATCTAGTGATTTATACTCTTGTTATATGTTATGTTCGAACGGTATATTTTACTGTAAACCAAGGATCTATAAGTGTAAACAAATATGACATTATACAACAATTAAATGATGGTCCATCGCTAACTTACCTGTGATCTTACTTTTGACACCTGACGTGAGCTAATCAACGAAGCGTGACAGGTCACTAAACACCTTTCTTACGTAATCTGGTTATTAGCCCCCTCATTAGTCTCGGTTGACCACGCGTTTTAGTTACTGCAGTTTACAGGTAAAGAGATAAACGCAGCACGACATTGGCTTTTCGGAAGTACAGTTCTGTACTTGATATCTGCAACTTGGATTATACATAGACATCTTCAGTCTTTTTTTGTCTGACTCGTGCATGATTTATTTTTTCAATTGAAGACACTAATAAATGAATTTGAGCGAAATATCAACAAGTCGTCGGATGTATTGTATTATATGAAAGCTGAATGTATAAATTCGTCAAAAAAATTGGATCGATTTCAGATATAACGCAATTAGTAGATGCATTTACATATATGCAAAAAATTCTGTTTAGAATCATAATTTAATTCGTATGGGTAGGTTATATGAAAAAGTCAGAAATTTGTGAAGCGGGTTTGACCAGTACAACGACCCGAGTCGGGTTTTGGATAACCAAGGACGTATATGAGAAGGATAAGTCACACTGAGTTTTGGGCAAAGACAACGCAGGCGCTTTTGTGTTTGTGCACTGACCGTGACGTTGGGCGACGACTGATTTCCTTTGATATCCGCCGCCGCAGCCTTTGATGTAGCATGGGGTGCGAGTCAAAGTCAAACAGATTGTTTATATTAGATGGCAGACACAGAAAATCGCCACTCTATCTTATGCGAGTAGAGTAGGTCCCGTTGTCCTCGTGACGTCACAGGTCAGGGGTCCCGAATCGGGGTCAATGGCTTTGGGCTTCAGGTGTGTTCTAGAGAAAAGTCGCATTATCTCTAATACCGTATTCGCTATGAAACTCGTACTTTCTCCATTCTAAATTTTATACAATGACACATTTATTTAGCCTTATATACCAAACCATTCCGTGTACACTTTAAAATTGGTAACATAGGAGATATTAATATACATGTATTGAGTATAGTAATAATTGACTTATTCATATGTGTATATATATTAATACATTAGAACAATACTTATATTTTAGATAATTTTGAGCTGTAATTAATACTATAACAAATTAACGGATGTCCTAACCTGATTGACAGTAAGACAATAGCAAATACCCGATATAGTCCACCGAATAGCAAATTGCCCGCGGCCAGGTAATTGCAGGTGAGTTCGATGAATGGCGGCGTGTACAGGTAAACAACATCCTGGTCAAGGTATTACATAACCATCAAACCAAAGGCATGGCTAATTATATATCTATAATATCGGTGTATCTACCCGTATATCGATTAAAAATTGAAAGCGACCGCACGGTCTGAAAAAATAGTTTGTTTTGCTTAATATCTCAATTATATGATCTTTTATAATATCAAAAGTAAATTCTTTCTACCACATGTTGAAACGTTTTACGGTATTGCAATAAATGTATCTCGATTTATTCGGTTAGCAACACAAAACACAGTGTTTGTAATGATCAAACATCGGTGCGTACGTATGTCAAGCATCATATCCTTGATGCTCTAATCGAGGATTTCTTAAATTGTAACATAAAATTTCATTTTACAGTCACAAACTTTGCAATTCACAATGTATCAAAGATACAGACTACAGGAAAATGTTATCTAATTAAAGCTTATTCGTTGCTGAACTCCTCGACAAAAAATTACATGAAGATACCTGCTATTAGAGCATAAATTAGAGTATTTGAAACATCGAATTTCACTCTTTTAGTTATTTATATAAGAGCCAACGTTATTGTACGATTAACTTCGCTCAAAATTAATCATAAAAAAAATCTTTGATCGGCTTTTCCTGTGACCGTCGATGTAAGTGATAGCACATCAGTTATAGTACAGCTATAAGCCACGGACTATTATGACGTCACACGGTTTAGAGCTAGAAAATATGCATGATCGCGCGGGATCGGGTGGTCAGAAAATTTGACCTCGATATCGGCGGTTTACAGGTTATTCCGGTCGCGCGCGGCACGGAGAGGTTTCTACGAGGTCTGATAAAGAGCATGTACATCACTAATACATATTGTAATGCACTGTTGCACTATGGGCCCAATATACTTGCATGTTTATATTATGTATAGTGACCTCCTGTTACATACTTGTATGTCTGAGAGTGAAATAAAAATCTGAAATCTGAAACTAAAGCCATTGCCAGCATAAACTGAAATTATTATTTTTGAATGCACAAATCCTTTAAGTCTCTGGTTTAAATACTTGTAGATGACTTGTGTGCACATTCTGAAGATTACTATACATAACGTAACCACCCGCCCAGCTAATCCCGTACTTCGCTAAGATTTCAACCAATTTGCAACTCATAAAAGAGATTTTTTTACGTCTACTAGCAACTTTCAATGTTAATGTTCCCTTTCAATATCTTTGTCTATAAAGTGTATACAATTATTGTCGGCCATTTTCTCGCTTCGTGCTCCTACTAGTGCCGCCTAAATACAATGAAATATAAGCGCCCAGTAAGTCTAGCCTCGTAAGTCAGGGCGCATCACGATTCCGTTAACCTTCTCCACCGTGTATAGGTCTAGTGTGAATTCCTGTCTAAACAGGATAATCACACTAGCAGACATGGCGAGAACCTGTAAGTGCTGTGACCTGTCACTCAGAGAGGGAGGGAGAGAAAGAAAGAAAGAGAAAGGGAGAATTAAATATGTAGAAAAATGTTAATCGCTACGATGAATACAAGTATGTGTTAATTTTTACTACAGTCTTTAGAAAGAATGCATAAATCATTGAAAAAAGGTAAGAAATCTACACGAAAGTTTTACACTCATTAAATATACATAATTATCCACCAGCCTCCGCATCCAGGTGAAATTGTACAGGGTTACGTTGTTCATCGCGGTTCTCACAATTACGCTTTCGTCCCGCATTGCTTAACATTTTATAAGAAAACTAAAGTTCATGACAATGCTATTTGATAATTAAAAAAATCAAAGAAACGTAGCAACAATCCCAAATCGCTGAAAATACGTTTTTGAAAATCACAGGTAGGTGTGTCGAGCGCCGTATGCAAGCATTGATAGTGATGAGCTGCGCTGCCTCGCATAGAGTCGATTACATCACGCACCAAATAAGTCTCGTTACCACAATACATGTCCTGACACCGAAATGCGGATATCTAGGTGTCCGGCAACTAATGACTCCGAGTGTCTTGAAAGGAGAACACACCTCATTTTATCGTGACACAAATTCTTTGATAGTAGAGTATAGTTTTCCTTTAGCTAGATGACTCTATGTCATGGTACCATTTTTCAATAATCTTTGTTGAAGTTAAAAGTTAATGGCTTAAGTTAACAAGCCGATTCCAAACAGTACATACAAATTAGCGTAGATAATAATACTTGACAAAAAATAAAAGATCCACGACTGCTTGACCCGCGGGCAATTTTCACGGGTCGCTGCGCATGTTACATGTCCGTGCGCGGTAGCAAGTCGGATACAATGGAGTTTGTTTTGACAGTGATTTTAGCATGAACTTGAATATATATTTCACTTTTCATAACGTAGACAAAACGTACAATACAGTGTATTTAATTAAATAAATGCATGTCAGTTTGCATCATGCGTATTGTAACTGTATTCAAGGGACGTGCATTTGATATTTATTTGTGTCTTCCCTGTACGATACGACATATCATATAGAATTACCGTCGGTATAGTAGATTTTGTAATGTTCATTTTGAATATACATGTATAGCACTTGTTCCAAAATATGCCTCAAATAATGTTGTGATATATATAAATCAGCCATTCAAGACATGTACACAATTTCGTTAATCAAAACAGATTCCATAATATGCATAACTTCGACAAATAATTTTGTTAATCAGCCATTCAAGAAATGTACACAATTTCGTTTATCAAAACAGATTACGTACGTTATCAGAAACATATCTATATATTATAGTTATAACGTAATAATCAATAAACTTGAAATACACAATATGTTAAAAAAACATCAAATCTTTGTACAGTGTAGTTAAACTATGACCGATTCGAAGGATTTAAACGTCCTTGTCGATTCCAACACAACCCTAATATGTAAGGAATTTTCAATAAATTTATACAGTGAATGCAAACTTTGGAGAAAAAGAACTGTAAATATAGTAACTGAAAACTATATACATGTGTATATTCCATGCTCAGTTGCACAGCACATGCGATACGGTAGCGATACAGTGACAGCGATACCGCCAGTCGACTATATCTTGGGAGCCGTGCTCTCGTTATGGGTGAGTGGTCAACGCACTAGCGAAGCTCGCCCGCCGGCTCACTGCGCTGTCGCCGTAGGGGGGTCAATGAGAACAATAGGCAGTGGTATTTCCACGAAAAAAAATAACGCTTTCAAAAAAAATAACGTTTCCAACGATACTTGTAACGTGGTCACGTAAATACTCACATGTTCTGTTGATGCTAACAAAGTTTCACATAAAAATCACGTAACATTCTGGCAATAACATGGGAAACAAAATCATTAACAATCATTGCTGACACTAACACGTGAAATGAAATGAATAACAATGCAAAATAAATAATAACATCAGCCACTAAATCTAACATCATTTAAAAAAGACAAACGCATGCAAAGATAGAGATAACACAGCAGCAAAAATATAACGTGTGCTAGAAAATAATAACATGCTTTTAGTTTAAGATAACTAAAATTTTGATAATAACAGTAAAACAGATATAACCAACATAAATATTTATAAAATCACGAATATGGTTAAAATAACAGTTTAAGAACGAAAATTAACAGAACAGGGCTACCAGTGTACGTGTACATCTCAATTAAATGTAACTGTGTGACAGGGCACATCGTTTGCAATTGGCGTCCGACCAGAAACATATATAACGTTACGTAACCTCCCGTCAAATAGTTCAATAAACCACAACATGTCATGTAAGACGACGACCGTTTTCGTTTATTCGGAGCAACCAGTTCGACCGTTTGTTATTGTCATTATCTAAAATGTAAATCCTGACGGACCTGCAGTTTTTTTTCTGACCGAAGGGTCAGGATGACCTATATAGTCATCATGCACCGTCCGTCGGCGTCCGCCGTGCGTAAACTATTCATTCAAACGACTTCTTCTCAATAACCGTAAGGCCTAAAGTACTCATATTTGGCCTGTAGCATGCTGGGATGAAGAACTACCAAAGTTGTGAAAATGAATGACCTTGACCTACTTTCAAGGTCAAAGGAGTCAAATAGGCTAAAATCTTTGAACAACTTCTTCTCAATAACCGTAAGGCCCAGAGTACTCTTATTTGGCCTGTAGCATGCTGGAATGAAGGCTACCAAAGCTGTGAAAATGAATGACCTTGACCTTCTTTTAAGGTCACAGGGGTCTATTTGGCTAATATATATTAAGTACTTCTTCAAACTAGCCGAAAGGCCCAGTGTATTCATCTTTAGCCAGTAGCATGATGAGATAACGGACACGGGGGTCAAATATTCTAAAATCTTGAATTTTGAATTTCTTATCAAGTTCTTGCCAGTGTAATTTAGCTGACACTTGCATGAAATGAGCCTGACATGGTCCCGACCAAGTGTTGTTATATTTTAATGTTGATCCGAAATCCAAGATGGCCACCACACCTGCCATCTTGAAAATATATTTTGAACTTCTTCTATTGTTCTAAGTTTGGCTGAAACTTGCATGAAATGATCCTTACATTGTCCCGACAAAGTGTTTTTATTTTTTAACCATGACACCATATCTAATTAATTTCCTATACGGCTATTGCCAAGGTAGTCCGAAGACCGTTAAGGCCCTTGGGCCTTTTGTTTTTATACAGGCCTGTGAGGGCTTTGTTAAGGCTCGTCTGAAAACAATATCAGATTAGCAGGTCCCTCTGAAATTCATAAACGAACGTAGCCTAGGTCAAAAACACTCAAAACCGTATAATCGAAAAACGGCCAATGACTTTGAAGGTTCATAGGTATTGTGATTTTTAACCCTGCTCAGGGGCTTGTACCTTTGACAGTTGAGAAAACAATACACTGCAGCTTTATTAAAACTTATATTTCTGAGAGTTTTTCTTAATGCGGGGAAAATGTTAACATAAAATTGGGAAAATGCAGCAAATATTCAGCCACAGAGCCTAGTTTCTAATGATTAGATATATATATATAAGATAGGTCACGTCTATTTACATACATTACACAAATGTGAATAGATGTGACCTATCTTATATATATATATCATCATTAGGAACGAGGCCCTGTGTTCGGACAGAGAATTGTAAATAGTGTTACGGTTGCCTTCTAGCTTCGTGCTAGGGTGAATTTCCCTTTAGCTCAGTCAATAGAGTGGCGGACCAGTAAGTCTGGGGTCGCGGGTTTGAGTCTGGCTGGCGGCACACTACTCTGCGCCCTGTTACATTTTGTGCCGTAGACCACTCCATATGAGATTGAGAGCCTTTTTTGGAGAGAGAACCTGGGTTGTTCTGTGTTCGGGGGTGAACACGTTTGAAGGGGGGAGTATTAGTGTTGTAAATAGTGATATCGTCGCCTTCTAGTTCGCGCTAGGGGGAATTTCCCTTTAGCTCAGTCGGTAGAGTGGTGGACCAGTAAGTCAGAGGTCGAAGGTTCGAGCCCATCTGGTGGCACACTACTCTCGCCCTGTTACATTAGTATGTAAATAAACGTGACCTATCCTATATATATCGCATCATTAGGAACGAGGCCCTGTGATTCAGCCATAAATGTACATAAAAATCCCTGCTATTTGTTATATAGTATTATATTTTGTAAACAGTGGTAATATTTGCATTATCCGAATATACAACTTTGAATAAATTTCTTGAATCTTTCATTTTGAATATATATTTGGTAGAGTATATTTATCAAAATTAGTATATGTGTTGATATTCTATATTTTGTAGATCTCCTAATAGAAATTGTGACAGACATGAAAGAAAACTCAGAAAATTGGCTGAACCTTTTCCTTAAATTTAGAGATTGTCAGAAACACTTATCTGTTTCTGGAGACAAGCGTGCAGAAACTACGCTCAGCTTATTTTCGGAAGCAGTAGAGAGGTATGGATTACCATCAAGGATATCAACGTAAGAGGTGATCGTTGAGTGGAAAATGTGCTAGTGGAAGAGTTTATGGAAAACTAAAGAGGATCGAACCGAGGCAGTTATATTGGAGGAAGATCAGTACACAACTGAACAGTCGCAATAAACGACTATGGAGGGATGTTTATTATTCAGTGATAAAAACTTTTTATAGCCTTTTTTTATAACAATGTTTTTAGAATATGCAAATGTTTTGAATGTCGAGGATAAAAATGTTCTTTTCTGTCTCCATTATGTCTTCTTACCATGGATTAATGCTGCTCCAGCCTCTCGGTTAATTTTCTGAAGCCTACAGTCAACATAGTATTAGAACAAAACATGGTGAACGTTGGAGTCCGTACATAATGTGGATGAATATATTGATTAAACTTACATAGACAGAACAGTGTTGCTGTAAGAGATGTCATGAAGTCAGCTAACATTCAATCATTTGGAATAGACCCCTTTGAAGTGTACACCAATAATGGAGACATGTTTCCACCACATTTTCCAGAAGTGGAATTACAGTTACCTACAGGTAGACAAAGAGAGGAAATCCTCAATGACTTGAGAACAAATGTTAATCCAATGAGCAACGGTCCAGAGTTTGGCATAGATATTTACCTAATTGTCAGACAATATCTTCTTTCCTTGCAGCAGTTGGTGTAATGATTTTTTTATAGCCTTGCAAAATTGTAGTGTTTGGTTGTACTGAAGAATTATTACTCTTTTTTTTGAGAGATACTGTAAGGAAGTAATGTTTTTAAACAACAGGAATAAAGCTATTGTGGTAGGGTAATTAATTATGTAATTAATTAAGTAACTAATTAGTTATGTAATTAGTATTAGTGTATTTATGTATGGTTATAAATTAAGATGCACCCCTGCTTGTCCCAATACTGTCTATATGTCACCGTCTTGTTTACCTGTATACCTGTATGTTACCTGGAATGAGTGAGTGCATGGATGGATGCATGAGTGCATTATTTAATTATAGGTGAGGGTAGGTACCAGTCAGTTGACTCACCTGGCTAGTCAGCTGATTGATTTTATTGGGTAATAGATATAATAATGTGTTATTTTATTGGTCAAACTTTCCTTCCAAATTTCTATCTTTGGAGCACTTTCCTTTGTCTGTGGACAGTTCACAGAAAGGTTTTAATGAGAGCATGCAGTTGTGTTTTTGGTCTAGCTCTTAGACCTTTTGACTGTTTTGTGGAATTGGAATATAATTCTTCTACTTCTGTAAGTCATCTTTTTATATTTCTTAGCAATATTGTATATCCTGTGCAATGTTCATAAAGAAAACTATGTATATTTATTTGTCTTATTTTGGTAAAATTATCAGAATGTATTTTTGAACAAGTTAAATTAACTTGAAAGTGTAAAAGTATAAGTATATATTTGAATTTAAGTGTAATTGTCTATTTATATGGACCATTTGATGTAAAGGAGTATATATTTGGATCTCTAGCATTATTAGTATAGAGATCGAAAACTAGTGTTTTATATGAAGATGTTATATTAGTTTAGACCTTTTTGTAACATTATGTATTTTATTCATTATTCATGTACGTGTTTTATATGAAGATGTTATATTAGTTTAGACCTTTTTGTAACATTATGTATTTTATTCATGTACAATGTATAGGACCCTTGGTCGAATGAAACAGATAAAGTGTATGTAATGCATTGATAGTGTATTATGTTGTAGTGTCTAAGTGGGTAGATTATCTCCCCTTAGACTAGAGTATTTTATTGTATAGTTGTAAAGGGGCGAATTTTCTCACCCTGATATAGCATAGTATAGAGAAGACATTGTCTCCGGGAAAATATTGTCTCCCCTTGTATTTATCATAATATCTATTACATGTATTATAAATGGTTCATAAATGTCTTGTTCTACAGTTACTTATAATATAACTGTATTACTGTATTACTGTATGTTAAATAGATATTTCACATCTGATGCTAATTTACTGTAGGCTACTTAGGGATCTTGTATGTATGGATGGATGTATGATTAGTATGAATGTTATTATGTATTATTGCATTGTGAACATGTATTTAATGAGCTTGTTTTATTTTGTTACAGACATACACACTTACATGTATTGTCAATAAACCATCATGACTTAGAAGACGGATTGTGTCCTCTATTACATCCCAACACTCCCACCTTCATCTGGGACTTAACCAAACCCAGTTACACTATAACTGTGGACAGCAGTATACCTGATGAAGTTTAATCAATTATTAAAGCATTCATTACTAAAGTCTGTAATTAAAGAATTTCATGTGAAATGTTAAATGAATAAACAATCTAAGTAATTTGAAATAGTACACAGTAAAGGACTGTTAATAATGTTTGTTGCTAAAATTTACCCTTTCAGATTCATATCCTTTCAGATTCATATTTCGATTTTCAGATATAGACACATCTATTATGTGAGAAAATTTAAAGTTTGCATTAACTTGAAAGTTTTCTGATATTTTTAGCCTACTATTATATATTTATGAATTTGCCTTAATAATGGAGGAAATATACAATTTTGTTTTTCTCTTTGTTGCAAGTTTTAGAAAGCCCATTCACTTTATTGACTGATCAGGAGTTTTAAGCAAAATGTCCGACACTCAACCATTTTGAATTTTGACATTGACAGTTTATCACCTTTCATGTTTTATTGATCTTTCTCAAATTTCATATGAAGGTTACCTTCTGTCCCTGGTTTATGTACCAGAAGAGTCACATTAGCTTATTCAGGACTTGAATTGTAATTTTTCTTGTCACTTGCTAAAAAATGCAAGTGCCCTAAATTTGTAAAAAAAAATATCATTTTACTTATAATTTAATATCCGTATTAAAATTACAGTTTTGTATTACAGATGTATATCAAAGAACTTATTTTTGCATGATTATGCGAGGTGTATAGGTACCAGGGTACATGTTTATCAACAACATTATAGTAAGAACTGTGTCCTTATATTTTCCATTAAAACAAATTTTCCACAATCATTTAATATCATTTTTAGTCCTTAAGCCTTGCAAGCAACACCTATTATGCTGAGCGTTAAGAAGGAGTAGTACCAGATTTACAGACTTTAGTACCGCGGTGGCCGAGTGGTTAAGATGTACCGACATATTATCACATGCCCTCCACCTCTGGGTTGCGAGTTCGAATCCCATGTGGGGCAGTTGCCAAGTACTGGCCGCTGGTTTTTCTCCGGGTACTCCGGCTTTCCTCCACCAACAAACCTGGCACGTCCTTAAAAGACCCTGGCTGTTAATAGGACGTTAAACTAATCAAACTAAAAAATTGGTACGTCTCTGACAGGGGACAGAACCCAAATTCTAGCTTCCTCACAAGGGCGAACACTCTAGATCTACCAAAGGCCAAACGTGAGGCAGTGCATTATTCAGCATACTACTAGCCATATATCACATTTTTTTTCTGTCATAGTTATGGAGATGTTGCAATTGATGGACGACATACTACAGCACATGCTTTTCTTATAGTTACAATTATGTATTAAGCTAAAATTTGTAATTTGCATACTTTAAGAAATATCGTTTTATAAAGGAATGCAAACACAAGTATAAACTGACTATGAAAATCTTTATTTATGAAATCAAAGGAAGGAATTATAAATCTTATTTTGTAATCCAATCTCCACCCTAACACAGTAAATGCAGTTGTACATAGCTCATTTCATTAAACAACTTGAATACATGTGCTCACAAAATAATACCATTTATAACATAACAGAATTTACTCCAAATATTGTGATCTTTTGATTTTTTTCAATATCCAAAGTCATAGGAAAACAAGTTATACATGTATTTATAGTTTTGCTCCTCATGACATTACATCTACCATGCTATGAAAGCTGCTTTGAGGATGAAGATGTGCTGTAAATAATTACAGGCACAGAGGCTGAATGGTCATGTGACTATTGGTACAATACAACACACCAAATTGGATGAAAATGCCTACCTCTTCTGCAACTTACAATTTACAATTAAGACTCATTGTATATAACAAGAGGCCCATGGGTCTTAACGGTTATCTGACTATTGGCAGGATAAACCACACCTCAAAGAAAATAGTAGTGGTAAACAAATTGAGGCAATACAAAACACTCTTTTAACAAAAGAAGTTCATTTTCTGATACATTTGATGAATTAGACCTTGAATGAAGGTCAAGGTCACTAATTTAAAACAAGAGGCTAATTTGGCCTTGATGGTCATCTGACTATTGGCACAATACAACACCTCAAAGAATATAGTAGTGACAAACAAGGCAATGCAACAAACTCTTTAATAGAAGAAGTTCAGTTTCTGATATATTTGATGAAATTTTTTACCTTGAATGAAGGTCAAGGTCTATATCTTTAATATACATGTTAGCCCTTCATACAAACAAGCCACAAGTCCAATAACAGGTCTCAAGGACTCTTAGCTATACACAAGTTGTTTAAAGATTTAAGCCTATTTAACCCCTGTGACCTTGAATGAAGGTCTAGGTCATTCATTTGAACAGACTTGGTAGCTCTTCATCCCAGCATGTCACATGCCCAATATCAGGACTCTAGGCCTCTTAGTTATTCAGAAAAAGTTGTTTAAAGATTTTAGCCTATTTGACCCCTGTGACCCTGAATGAAGAAAATATTACTAAATTGATTGAATTGACCGTTATTAAAAATATTCTATTTTTGTTTGTTTTTATTTCATGAAATTTCATGTAAATGGTATTGCTTCATGAAACTTTATTATAACAGTCCATTTGAAATGTGTCACATTATTAAAAATTGATTTTATAACAAAAGTATTATTTGTTACAGGAATGACATGCTCAAACTGATTTAATTTTCCCAAATCCTTGGCATTCTTTCAATGCTCTCATCATAAGATGTTTCAGTTGATCTACATCATAATCCCTGGGAATATGAAAGTTCAATGTGCAAGTTGTCAGTTGATGTTTAAGGTAATCTGAAAACAGGTGGTTCTAAGAGTAGTGGAATTTTGTTGAGAAGCCTGCAGGAAGTATCTCATCCGCTCCAGTTATAAATGTGAGTAGTTCTCCAAATGTGATGTCAACTGAAATGGGGAAAAAAATCATACAAAAATGGATGTTTTGGAAATAAATCTGGTTCTCAATATAAACACTCAACACTTAACCAACATGCGAATACAGGGTTTTCGAGATCCCAAAACGACGCGAGTAAAGTACAATTTACCGTTCATTACTCACAACATCGCGAAACTCATGATATCATAATAACCGGATGCTGGGACTAATCCACAGTAAATTGTACTTTACTCACATTGTTTTGAAGTCTTGTAAGCCCCGTATTTGTATACGCTTCTATAGTCATTACATAATTGACGGATCGCAAGCTGTCAATCAAACCGCACATGACTTTGTATTGTGTGTGCTATGATGTTTGCTCCGACATTGAATAGAAACACGTGCGTTTGTGAGCACGAGGCGTAGCTATATTACACCTGGCGATCGGTCAATTGCTTTTAGATGCTCATCTACCGTAAAGATATTTTATCTAACTTACATGTATTAAATCTTAACCTCCAATGCTTTATGCAAAATTATTAAACATTTTATAGTACTATATTAAATTTATCACAAAACAAGCTTACAATAAGTGTTGCAAGCAACACATGTACCCTGCCATTAATTAAATTTATGAAGTTTGAACAAATTCTGTTGTTGTGTTCTCAAGTTATTGTCCCGAAAATAAATTTGTGAAACTTTCTAATTAATTTTAGTAACTTGATCAAGCAAACTTATTTTATCTAAAATAATGATAAATTAAATGAAGCTTTTTACAATTGGGATATGCCATATATACCTATACAATGTAAGTCCACCGTAGTTCATCTCCAGTTCTCCGCTGAACTTTACTACAATTTGCAAACCATTGAAAACACTACCAAGAATGTCTCTAAGTTTTACTGTTATTTCTTGTTTGTCGAACATGTGGATCCTGCCTTTCAATTCGTTTATACCTGCTTCAATGCCTTTGGAAGGAATACTGGGTTTATTTCTGTAAAATAAAATTGGAGCATAAATAGTTGGATAACAAAGTCTCTTAAACATTCATCAACATCCTAAAAAATGTTTTAACTCTATGATCAATTACTTGTATACTAGCTGTAAAGTGAATCTGTGGAGTTAGCTGTACATCAGCAGGGTGGAAATAGGCGGTATAACAGGTTGGGACACTCCCTCAAATACAGGACTATTACTCAAATGCAGGACTATTCTGCGTATATATACGGGAGTGTCCCCAATCTGTATAATGGGGGACTACTGTACTGTACGGTACTTGCTATGACATTGGCCAGAATCGCCGAAAAAGACCGCTTTTTTAGACACCGACCTCTATCCGTCATAACAAGGATTTATAAGTATACGTCCTTGGCAGGGACGTAGGAAGAGGGGGGCAGGGGGGTAATCGCCTCCCCACCCCCGTTACCCAGGACAGGGCCAAACATGTCTTTTTGCCCCCCCCCCCATTTTAGCCGACTGAAATGTTCTAAAAATGCACATTTGAAAGAAAAATGGGTCCTCCTGCACATTTTGCATACTTCATTTTAGAAATACGAGTACTCTGGGCCTTACGGTTATTGAGAAGAAGTTGTTCAAAGATTTTAGCCTATTTGACTCCTTTGACCTTGAAAGTAGGTCAAGGTCATTCATTTTCACAACTTTGGTAGTTCTTCATCCCAGCATGCTACAGGCCAAATATGAGTACTTTAGGCCTTACGGTTATTGAGAAGAAGTCGTTTGAATGAATAGTTTACGCACGGCGGACGCCGACGGACGGTGCATGATGACTATAGGTCATCACCCTTCGGTCAAAAAAAAAACTGCAGGTCCGTCAGGATTTACATTTTAGATAATGACAATAACAAACGGTCGAACTGGTTGTTCCGAATAAACGAAAACGGTCTTGGTCTTACATGACATGTTGTGGTTTATTGAACTATTTGACGGGAGGTTACGTAACGTTATATATGTTTCTGGTCGGACGCCAATTGCAAACGATGTGCCCTGTCACACAGTTACATTTAATTGAGATGTACACGTAGGTATTACTTAGTTTACTCACCAAAACAAATAGCATTTCCACTTCCATCGTCAAATCGTCTGCAGCCTTCATTTGAAAACAAACACTTCCATGATCAAGACTACTTTCGTTTTCATTTATCCAATCAAATACGCCGTAACGAAAGCCCTTGGTGTCATTACATACTGTCCCACAATGCAACATTTATGAACATATATTTATTTTGGCACATTGAATGTATTTAAGCATTGATGTCACTATTTTTTAATTTTATCGGGGTATGAAAAAAAAATTGTTTGCAAACTGTGTGAATCCGCGTAGCGGATTCTCACATAAGTTTGCAAACAATTTTTTTTTCATAACCCGATAAAATTAAAAAATAGTGACATCAATACTTATAATTAATTTTATACTCTATTTGATAAAATGAAGTATGTTTAAATGTAACATTATAGTGTTTTTTCAAGGGATTCTTTTTTCCGAATCAATACGCAACGTCAATGTCTCTATTGTGACGTCACGTTAACGTCGGGGTTTCGCGCCATTCTCGGATTTTTTTTTCATAGTGGTATGCAAAAAAAATATTGGCCAATCAGAAAGCCAGATTTGGTATGAAAACAAAGAAAAATTAATTATAAATATATATTCAATAATCCTAAATACAGATTGAACAAATATTTTTATTTTTCTTGACCATATATTTACTTTTTATGAACATGTATTTATTTTTTTGACCATATATTTATTTTTTATGAACATATATTTATTTTTATGAACATATATTTAATTTTTTGAATAAATATTTATTTTTTATGAACAGATATTTATTTTTTTGAATAAATATATTTTTTTATGAACATATATTTCAATTTTTGAATAAATATTTATTCTTTATGAACATATATTTATTTTTTGAATGTATATTTTGTATTATTGAACAAATATTTATTTTTTTAAGAACAAATATTTATTTTTTAGAACAAAAATATAAATTTAATGAATATTGCAACGTTTCACATGCCATACTATGGGGCGATCCGGATTTGGTTGATTAGTCGTACGTGTGAAGGTCGCGTCAAAACAGCGGGTTAGCAGACTTGATTTAAATGATGTTACGGAAGACAATACAGGAACGGAATTCAGAGCTTATTTGGGATAAAATACGTTTGTTTTGTCAATAAATCTATTCTTATTTGTTGGTAGGCTTATATTATATAAGGCATGTCCTCTGTCATATTATACGGTAGGTGTTATTATTAGTTGATAACAAAACATGGCGGACGTTTTCAGTAGTCAGTAGTGAAACAATATAGTTGCCTTCAATTCAAACGATTAATCGATTAGTAATCGATTACATGTGACCGATTAATCGAATACAAAAATTACTAATCGTTTCAGCCCTAATGATTTGCTCATATAGGCCAGAAGGAAAACGTAAACAAACACGTGTGCTTACGCTAGTTACCTGGCTCACCACGTGCAGGTCGTGTCGAACGTCAGTCACGTGATACGATTAGGAATCCGACAAAACCCCGAAGTCACTGAACATGGCGGTGATTGAAGGCGCTTTATTCAAAACCAGGAATATATGATTCCTAGATTTCGGCTCTCTTATAGGCCGACATATGCTTTTGGGGAGCTAAATCATCAAGTTGCATGTCAATGTTTAAATATCAAATGTTTAAGTTACTCATCGTTACAGTGAAATTAGCAGCAATACAACTTTAAGGGAAAGCTTGTATAAGTCGCAATGCCTGATCCCTTTGTCTTTTATATAGGCATTAAAATATCATCGCATTACAAAAGTTAAGAAAGGTTCCTCAAAGATTCGCTACAATGTATGCCACAATACACGTACCTTTCCGAAAGAAAACAAAAAAACAAATGTTAAAAGACCGTACGATCATAAGGAATTTATGTCTATTGCCAAAGATTCAATTGCCGTCTGACGCAGTTATTAATTTATCAACTAACGCAATAAATAAAATGACGTTGGGAAGCATATAACGTTCATTCTCCACTAAATGTACAAATTCCATTATTAAGTGTCCTCTATCAATATCGGGACTTAAAAACCATGTTTGTATATCATGTTTGTTTCACACGTAAAATATATTGATTGATCTTCGAAAATAATCAAGTGTTGTTCCTCTGACCAATTAAGATTTTTCTCATCATCACATTAAATATGGCTCTCGTGACGAATTTCGACTGTCCTCTTAAGCTATAATGTATTTCATAAATCAACTGTGACTAAGGAAATGGGTAAATGTTACATTTTTTTCTATCATATCATAGATATTATCATACGCAATGAGAATAGACAAGTATTGGCACACAAAATGCTTAGATATTTTTTATATAACTCATTTTATCATTGTCACAAACTATGCTGGCAGATACGTTACAAACAAATAAAATCATGTACACAATTAATGTATTATTAAATGTCCACGTTCTCTTCGTGATAATGAACTTTAATATGTATACTAACTTTTACCTTCATGACAAGGACACATCCATTAACAATTAAATTAACAGGTGCGATCTAATCTTGAAAATATACATGTTACGCAACGACATCAACAGATACGTTACTACTATGTACTTGATTACCTAAGATGCCACTTTCCCACAGAGATAAATTCACATCACAGTTTGAAAAGTATATAATACTAAGTGTTACAATGTTTGTGGTTTGGTCGACAAGTCACACGGTGTCATTTAAATGATGAGAGGGGTTAGTGTCGGTCAGTACGTTACCGACAGATACGTTATGGAAAAATACCCCATATCGACAGAAATTCTCACGCTTGTCATAAAACATTCGAAATTAGCTTAACCACGTGGCAAGTGTCTGAGAGTTTGTCAATAGTTTACAAGCGGGAAGATTCGTTGTGTTGCCAGTGTTGGGAAACTCGAAATAAGAAAAACCTTTACTTTCCTTTAGTATATACCTGTACATAGTAACATATATATACATTTCTGATAATAATTACGTGATTTCTAACACTAGTTAGCTGTATTTATTAAGCTATTAGGTATATAATTAATTGTTAAATGTATAAATCACATACCAAAATAATAACGTATCTGGTATAAACGATCACGTATCTGTTTGATGAAAGATGTACCGTTAACTCTAATATTTAGTGTAAAACCAATAAAAATACTGTTACATCGACTAATTCAAATACATTTTATAGCCAGATATTGTTAGAATGTTTGCTATACTAATGATACGGTAATGTGATATATAAACATGAAATAACGTATCTGTTTATTTGGTAACGTACCTGTCATATTTGGTAACGGATCTGTACTTTTGTACGTAAACCTAATTTGAGTGAACTTGGTTTCATTTATAGCAATTTGTTTCAGACTAGATATGGTCAGAAAATGTAAGTTTAGGGTTGTTTGTGGCACTCAAGTATGACGGAGACTGATACGTTTCTCAGGTGAAGGAAGGCGAGGACAATGAGAATGAATTATTCCTTTTCCTCATGTCACAAAACATCAACAAAGGACAAGTGAGGTTTCGTTGGCCAATAATATCAGACGAACTGTTTATCCTGAGTTATCACATCTACCTGTCAGCCGTGCGGGTCGTTTTTTCCCAATTAAATGACAAGAACGCTGAAACCATCCGCAGTCAATGGGAATCGGTGTAGACAGATACGTTACCAATATGGTACAAACATAATCATCCCTTCATCGACGCCACTTTCAATAGTTTTGATCTATCGTTTGATAATTTCGATGTTGTAGTTTTGACTACAAGTTTTGAAGCAGATTCGTGTTATTGAATTCATTTATTTTCTAATACTTCATAAAGACATATACCAAGAGAACAGATACGTTATCGCTGCTAATTTAGGCAAAAATCATCTAAAGTATTGCAGAGAAGTGAAACCGCTGATAAGTACGTTTTCTTTGATGCATTTTGACGAATTTATGAAATAGAAAAACATAATAATCCTGTCAGATTTCTACAGTCATATATTAAGTATGTTGTAACATATACGTTACTGTTTAAAGCAGGATTTTAATGTCCTATACAGTAATTTGTGATTTATACGAATACAAAATTACTGACATGTACTGATGCAGATAAAGGTACAGTTTGATAATAAGGAAAAATATAGAAACAAAATACTTTTGTACTATTTTTATATGTAACTATTCGAACACACTTATGAATCATACAAACCAATATTCACAAATGAACTTTTCATAACTGCAATTGATAAAGACAAGTTGCTTTTGAGACGGACAAATGGCTTTGAATGGAAAGAAAAGTCCAAAACCAAAGCAAAAATTCAGTTAAAGTGTATATTTTGTGGCATTTCTAATGACAAACCTCAATTTAGTTCATTTTAACAAAGTCACGTATCTGTTCTTTACCAAATTATGATGGTTGACTGTAACAATTATAACTTTTCTTTGAGTAAAGATAGGAGCCAGCCCTTTTGGATTTAAAAAGTAGAGATATTTGCCAAACAAATGACAATACATAAGAACTTTGTTTTCAATTTTCATATTTTATGTTTTCATTTCTGAAAATATGCAAATTAGTGGAGAATGAACGATAAGGCGGCCAGTGTCATGAAAATTCATATTTAATTTATTTTCATTTAACTGTTCATAAGGTTATATGTAACTTGAATAAATTGTGCGACTCTACAAAATTATCAATCTCGTTTCATATTCCCATTTTAAAAATTAAAAGTACATGTATTTTCGGAAAGACACTGCGCGATCGATATCGCAGAAAGCGTGTAGAAGTCAGACTACAATATTAGAATATATCAATTAGCGTATATATTGCAGCTACACCCTTGCATTATTGCAAGATAAAATCTGCACAAACATCGGAACTTTCTGGATGGAAAATAGCAACTTCATGATATGCATGTCCCAAGACCCTTTGTTTAAATGTCGAAATAAAAAATCAAGCATCACAAAAAATATAATCTTTTAACGGATATGTTTTGCGATTGGTCGAACCCTAGATGTATACATGCATGAAAAAGGCCCAAGCGATACCAACATACGTCGATGATCACGAGTACTAGCGTAATGTATTATCTTTGCTTTGACACGTGAATGTGCAATGTATTATCTTTCCTTGACACGTGAACGTGGGGTTCAAAAGGAACCTCCATGGATATAAAATAAGAAAGTTTCAAATAATGATAAAAAAAACCTTTGAAATAGCAAATAATACGACGCCCAAATTAGCGTACCGTGGCGCTGATAGTTTGTGGACATAATCTTTTTTTGCACTGCAAGGATATAGGACAAATCCTTGGGCAATAGTTAGGTACTTTTGGTAAGCGATACGATCTCGCCTACATTGTTGCTGGAAACCTTAAAGTAAGGTGATCCCAGAGAATGATCAATGTTGGGCGATTATGAAAGAAGGATCTTTTCTCTGACTTTCAGTCATCTTGTTGACGGATCAGTCCCAAGATGCCCTATGCACAACTAGGATCCAATTATGTGTAACACGTTATACGAGTTACATTTTTAAAATTTGAGAAAGAACTCTTCAGTATTTTCCCCCGAGAAGCGGTAACAAACTTCAATTATCAAAATCCGAGATCCTATAGGCCATCTTGCTGACCGATCCACAACTAAGGCCATAGAGGAACCTCCATATAGAATTAGAGAATTTATTCAACCGCACGTATGGATCATATATATTCAACCAACTGTTGTATAACTTCAACAGGTTACTTCATGGGACTACTGAAGGGAATAGCCCAACATCTGAAAAGAAAATAGGTTTCCAAAAAATCGTTTTCAATTTCATTTTGTTTTAATTTGATAGGTCCTCTTCCCAAATCAAAATATCCTACTAAATATACACTGAAAGTAAATTATTGCAACCTTCACTAGTTAATTGTTCAATTACAAACTGAATTCACTGTTAAAAATGAAAACAGAAATACATCTTTTGTTCTGGCTCTTTTATTCAATTTTTTAATGTTTCTTTTTTCCTCTTTTTTAACATCTTAGCATTGATGGATACTTCATTCAACATTTGAAAAAAGCATCTACAGTTTTATCCACTCGATGGTTACATATTACTTGGGGGTCTTGTTAAGCTTGACAAGTATTTGTTATAGCATCTCATGATCTGATGCCATGGAATGATGAAAAAGTTCATCTTGTATAAATACATTTGACTATTCTGACAAGTGTTAGATTAAACTGGATGGAAACGAAGAAAACTAAAATCAACAAAATTTAACTTCAGTAACAATAATAATGTTATTTGAAATAAAGCATGGATTGTTTTTTTGTTTTGTTTTGATCTTCGTAAAGTTGTAATTTATTAGAAGCACTAAGCATATGCAGCAAGTAAGCATTTTCCATTGGTCTTGGTTTGACAGACACTTCACGTTTGACTAGATTTTAATATATTCATGATTTGTAACTTAAATTTATCGATCACTTCCTTGAGCATTGTTCCGTATATGATGGTAATTTACTTAGTCCCGAGTCTTAGGCCCGATCTTTAATCGACCTCCTCGATGGTTGGGCCACCGCTTCCACCAGTGGACTGACTGTCAGCACCACCTGGCATACCTCCAGGCATACCACCGGGCATACCACCGGGCATACCACCGGGCATACCTCCAGCGCCACCAGCTCCCTGGTAAAGCTTGGTAATGATGGGATTACACACGCCCTCCAACTCCTTCTGTTTGTGTTCGTACTCGTCCTTTTCAGCTAGCTGATTAGCGTCTAGCCAAGTGATCACTTCTGAGCACTTGTCAACGATGGTCTTCTTGTCGTCTTCGCTGATCTTACTCTTGAGGTTGTCATCCTCAACGGTGGATTTCATCTGGAAGGCATAGCTCTCCAGGGCATTCTTGGCGGAGACACGGCTACGTTGTACATCATCTTCTGCCTTGTATTTCTCTGCGTCGTTCACCATCCTTTCGATCTCATCCTTTGACAGACGACCTGAATGAGGCAACAAAAACATTTATTTAGATAGTTAATTAATTCCTTCATCCACTTTTATTTCCTTTAAATTATTGAATTTTTTACATTATTTTAAACTTTTGAAATTTTTAATAAAAAATGTTGAAACAATATTTTGATAGTCAAAATCATGTTCCAATAGTAAAAATAAACCTACCTTTGTCATTGGTGATGGTGATTTTGTTTTCCTTGCCAGTGCTCTTGTCGACGGCAGACACATTCAAGATACCGTTGGCATCAACATCGAAGGTAACCTCAATCTGTGGAACACCTCTGGGTGCTGGTGGAATTCCGGTCAGTTCAAACTTTCCAAGCAGATTGTTGTCTTTGGTCATTGCTCGTTCTCCCTCGTATACTTGGATCAACACACCAGGCTGATTGTCAGAGTAGGTGGTGAATGTTTGGGTCTGTTTTGTGGGGACAGTTGTGTTACGCTTGATAAGGGATGTCATCACTCCTCCAGCGGTCTCGATACCCAGGGACAATGGAGCTACATCCAACAACAGTAGATCTTGGACCTCCTCCGACTTGTCTCCGGACAGGATAGCTGCTTGGACAGCTGAAAACAATCAAACAAATATAAATGTTAACTTCAAAAAGAGCAAATAATATTTTAATTAACATTATAGAAGGAACTAGACTATCAGGCAAAATGCAGCAATGCTTTCATCTTTTGCATATTAAATTTTCCAAGATTATGGCAATTTTTGAAGGAGCATTAAATATACAAAGAAATTTTCTTGAATCATAGCAGGTCTTCATGTACTCCAACAATGTTAGAGGTATAGCACGACGGGACACTTTTGATCATGACATTGTGTCCAACCTCTAACAATCGAGGCAGGATTCACACGGCGCAGAAATGGGCTCGATAAAAAATTCAAAATTTCAAGTTGTGTTTACACTAACCTTTCATATCCTGAAAGAATTATCCCAAATCATGTTAAATCCAAAATTCAAAACGTCACTATTGCACTTTTATACCGAATTTAGACATTTCTTTACCCCCACCACACTATTTGTAAGTCTACCCGGTCGCCATTTTTACTCGGTTGTTACAAATTACGGAATGGTGACAGAAAGTAAAAGTATCATTATCTATAAAATATCTTGCAGCATTTCGACTAAAATGCATTAATTTATTTAAATATTTCCAGAATCAATCAGAACTGATAAAAAATACTTGTTTCCGTGCATATAAACAACCTTGGTTACCACTATTAATATTATCTTTCCACTTGATACACCATACCATAATTTGATAAACTGGAAGTGACGAAAATTTGAATAGGAATTAACCTCTTAATTATACAGCGATGCACATAATTGCTATGGGTCAGCTCTTAAATGTGTGATTATTCCGTGGGTTAATGTTATGTCATACCTATACTTATACCAGGAAGTGTTCATGGACAACTTCTGATTACGTTATACATGTTTTTGGACATTCTGGTAAGTTTTTCACTGCGTAATTAAGCGTCAAAGTTCCGCTCTAATTCGAGGGCGTAACTTGCGAAGACTCATATAGGGGTCGGGCATTAGATCTCGGTATTGCACATCAGAAGTTTCTCAATATCAAGATCTAATATTATTGGATTAGTCTTCATGGAGAATAGGGGTTGATGACCAAATGGTCCTCTCCAAAATGACCTCTGCAAGTTTAATGAAAGTCCTTTTTTTCTGTTTCACTTGAAGATTTGTTTCTGTGATAAAAGTGCAAACCAAAATAAAATTTGGCAAGTCGATTCTTTGAAAGTTTTAAAACCAATACTGATACATACCTGCACCATAGGCGACGGCCTCATCGGGATTAATGGATTTGTTCAGTTCTTTGCCATTGAAGAAGTCTTGAAGAAGTTTCTGGATCTTTGGAATACGTGTGGACCCACCAACCAGTACTATGTCATGAATTAAACTTTTGTCGAGTTTAGCATCACGTAGGGACTTTTCTACTGGTTCCAAGGTACCTCTGAACAGATCTGCGTTCAACTCCTCAAAACGGGCTCTTGTGATGCTGGTGTAGAAATCAATTCCTTCATAGAGGGAATCAATCTCCACGCTGGCCTGAGCACTGGATGACAAGGTTCTCTTTGCTCGCTCACATGCTGTCCTCAGACGACGAACAGCCCTTTTGTTATCTTGTATGTCCTTTTTGTGTTTACGCTTGAATTCCTGAACAAAGTGGTTTACCATACGGTTATCGAAGTCCTCACCACCCAAGTGGGTGTCTCCAGATGTGGATTTCACCTCAAAGATTCCATCTTCAATCGTCAGAATGGATACATCAAAGGTACCACCACCTAAATCAAAGATGAGAACATTTTTCTCTGTGCCAACCTGGAAAATAATAGAACAATATTATATTGACTGAACTTGAAATTTCAGAACTGTCACTGAAGAATTGCTAAAGTAGCAACTTCAACATCAATATAAGCTACTATGTAAACAATAATACACAAGAATTCCAGGGAAGTAGATGTGTCGCCTGCACAGCATCACAAAAAATAGTTATTTACAGTTGAAAATAGTTAATAATAAGGTGAATTAATAAAGTCCTGTAACTCTGGCAAATATTTATGGATTTTGAGAAGTATTGTACCCATCTAAGATCTCATTTATATACAGCAATATACCAAATTTGGTTGAAATCGGACAAAAAATACTGAAGTTGTCAATTGGAGGCCATGTTTCGACGATTTTAAAGTCCCGTAACTCTTGCAAATATTGACAGATTATGACCAGTATCAAACCCATCTTAGATCTCATTGATATAAAGAAAGATACCAAACTTCATTGAAATCGGACAATAATTAAGTTGTTCAGTGGAAAACATGGATTTTTCTGTTTGTACAATTTTCAAGTCCGTAACTCTTGCAAATATTGATGGATTTTGACCATTATTGAACCCATCTGAGGTCTCATTAATATAAAGCTATATACTTAATTTGGTTGAAATTGGACAAATATTTAAGTTATCGAGCGGAAACCATGGATTTTTTTCTGTTTTGACGATTTTAAAGTCCTGTCACTCTTGCAAATTTTTTAATATTGATGGATTTTGACCATTATCGAACTCATTCAAGATCTCATTGATTTAAAGCTTTATACCAAATGTGGTTGAAATAGGACAATAAATACTGAAGTTATCACACGGAAACCGCTTTCCAGACAACGCCGACATAATGATACCCAAGTGTCATCCTTGTGTTGCAGGCGACACAAAAATAACTTTTGTGTAGAAGTTTTTATTATGTCTCCACAAAATACACTTTAAATGCTCTCTAAAACATGTATGCCTTAGTATTTCATAAACAGTATAAACTCCTACTTGCATTGGCAGGGCATGAAAAATTCCAATATTGAAAGCCTTACCTTTTTGTCCAGACCGTAAGCAATGGCGGCTGCTGTTGGCTCGTTGATGATACGAAGAACATTAAGACCAGAAATTGTTCCAGCATCTTTTGTTGCCTGTCTCTGCGAGTCGTTGAAGTAGGCTGGGACTGTTACTACTGCATTTGTTACGGTCTGGAATAAACATCAATCAATTCATTTCTATACACAAACATTTATGCCTATCAAATCTCAACACCAACATTTCGATGTAGTCAATTGGAAACTAAATAAAGACTCATATTTCCATACTTGAATATTAGTTATCTGCCCTTGCAGGAAGGTATTGTGAGATTACATAACTCTAAGCACAACATTAATGACTTTTCACTAACAATAACTGCCAATGTGCAGATAACTGCCATGTATGTATAGATAAAATACTTCACACTTTAAAGTAATACCTTTCCCAAATAAGCTTCTGCAGTTTCCTTCATTTTGTTGAGAACCATGGAGGAAATTTCCTCAGGGAAGAAAGTCTTCTCTTCTGTCTTGTAATTGACTTGCAATTTTGGTTTACCATTGTCATTAACCACATTAAACGGCCAGTGTTTTTTGTCGGATGTCACACATGGGTCATCGTATTTTCTGCCGATAAGACGTTTGGCATCTAAAGCAAACATACAATGATTATAAAATGCAATTGAACCGATATTTTTTAAAATAACAGGTTTCCATTATATAGCATTAACAGGTTAAAAACCACTTTGTTCATAAATTATCTGCCATTTACACCTTACAAGGCAACAATTGGATTAGAAATGGTTCTTCCAATAATTTACCTTAAACTAAGAATGTTCACATTATGGTGAAGTAAATTGTTTAATCATAGAGAAGCAGTAAATGATATTGTAAATTACTGTGAATTCTATCTTTTCCACACAAGAAAAACAATCTTTTACTTCAAACATATGGTCTTATTTCAACTCTGAAAAGCCTTAAAAAGAAATTACCAAAGATTGTGTTTGTTGGGTTCATTGCCACTTGGTTCTTGGCTGCATCTCCAACGAGACGCTCTGTGTCTGTGAATGCCACATAACTTGGGGTTGTCCTGTTTCCTTGGTCATTGGCGATGATTTCTACTTTGCCATGTTGAAACACTCCAACACATGAGTAGGTTGTTCCCAAATCAATGCCAACTGATGGTGCAGTAGACTTGCTCATTTTGCTAAAAACAAAACCGAAATAAAACTTAAAGCAATTTTTTAATAAATGTTCACATTTTTTTTCTTAAAGCAAATTTTATTCCATCTCTGCCTATTTCAATCTACAGTGTACCCCATTCCCTCCTCCAAGAATGTTAGAGGTTAACACAACGAGATACTTTTTAACATTGTGTCGTGTGACCTCTAACGAGCACGACCATTGAATCATGTTGCTGGGCTACAGCTGATCAAAATGATGTAAAATGTATCAAAAGTCACATTTTATATGCTGTCACCTACCTTTATGGATTTATGTATCACAAATACACATATTTGCAAGACTTTTTCAACAAATAGGCCGAGAAGCTATGATAAATGCATTTCTTAAAATATTCATCGTATTTTCACTTGTATATTGACTGCCATTTTAAATTTGAATAGGAATATTGAGGTTGAAATGTGTACAGAAAACAAGCGAAACGAAGTAAGCCTCAATTCCATTATGCATTTTGCTAAATTTAAATTTTGTGTTTTATATTTACCATAGCAGCCATAAAGTTTAAGTGACAGTAGAATTGGGCACATTGACTTGCATACAATTAACATGGATTTAACAATATGTGAGTGGTGTCATACACATTTATTTGCAGGAATGGATAAATATATAATCAACAAGTCAAGCAGTAATCGTTTATATATCTTGCCATTTTAATTGTCTTAGATATCTAAGTTTAAACCCAGCGACAAATAACTGGGCGCTGCCAGCATCATGACAGACATACGGATATTGTATGAGGTCGCATATCCACCCAATATAATCAGATGGAATAAGACCTCATACACGTGTAGGAGTACCCATTCCCTAGCATCTTTTAGATGTCATGAAAAATAAATTAATTTGATTACTAATAGTAATAAATAGTAATGATCAGTGATCAATGTGATCAAATGTATATAATCGTAGCTAGGTCTATTTCACCATTCACATTGTGAAAGTCGGACACATAAACCTTTCAGCAGACATTCTTTTTTCCGTTCACTCGTTAACCAACCTGACAACAGAGTAGTAACAAAAACCAGACTATTTGTAACATGTTGCCAAGGGGGAAATTATCTAGGAATGATAACTATTCCGTACACTCTATTTATATACCATACTTTTAACACTTCATTGTTTTGTTGTCTCCTTTACGAGACGGCTCTACCACGCCAGACTGAACTCACATGACCAATCCCGGAAGATAATGAATAGAACTTGCTAGAACAAGGTAACGCGTCCTAAGTCAAATCGATAACGAAACTAAAATTTCTAGAAATAAAAAATCTCGTATCTGAAAGTAGGATCTTTATGTTATTCATCCACAGTGTTTACAAATTATATATTTAAACGTAACTTAAGTTAAGACAAAGACTGAGTAACTAAGCAAAACCGGTTATAAAATGGGATCGATTTAGCCGGCGGCGTGCACGTGGTGTTGACGATTGGTAACGTGAATGAACAAAGCCTTCGGTAGGCCTACTTCCAATCTAACGAAACATCATTTCGAGGGAATTTAGTAACTAAAACTAATGTATTATTAACACGAGAAATATAAAATGTTACGATCTTCATTTAACTTTTTGATACAACGGTGTTAGCCCAGTGAAAATTCAATGCCGGTCATTGTCATCTGCACGAGGGCTCCTCCCTGAAAATTATTTTTGACAAAATTTACACAAATCCCAACAAAACCATCAATCAGAATCGAATCGATTTTCTTCCCATACAATTTCACAAAATTACCTGTTGTTTTTGGTGTTTCTTCTTGAATATAAGCGCCAGTTATTTCAATGTTCTTGTCTCAGCTAAACCCCTCGTTCCGGTTTGATCTTGGTTCCCGGCGTTATGCGACCAGTATTTATGCGCACTTGAGGATATGACGTGAAATCTGGAACATTCCACAATATTCGCCAATCAGAGCAGAGAAAACAAGTCACGTGTTTATAACACCCCCTTTCTAGATTTTCCACATAGTTCCAGAAAAAGAACTCATCAATGATAACTAGAGTACGTAAATAATACTGATAAATATAGAAAATCACACGATATTACTATTAACGTTAAAAACCGAATATCGGTTAAAGATGTCAATATTCTAGATTTAACAACGTTACTGACGTTACAAGTTTAGTAAAGTATTAGATATGTTTTTTTACGGTTTTATATTGTTGGAATAATTTGTAAATTTATGTAGGCCTAACAGATAGATTCTAATATTTTTTTTATTCAAAATTTAAATGTTTAAATAGAAACAAGGACTTTTAATATTGATATTATGCAATTTGTACTTGGTACTTAATTGGCCTAGCCTACTGTTACAGTAGCTATTTAAATCGTTCCTAACAGGAAAATGGAACACGTGCACAATTAAGTTGAGATGATTTTACATGACATTTCAATCCGTATAGCCTAATATGTCACCATTTAAATAAGAAAGTGATGAAAATCTCAAAAAGCTAGGAAAACGCGCTGTCGTGTATTTAAATTAATTTCGGACGTGTTTTGTGGACACTCGAACCTGCTGAAATATGCATTTCTGACATGTAAATAAACCATGATATGAAAAATGGAGACATCTGTTTATATGTAGTATTAGGGAAAATTATGTTTCAAACACTACGATTTTTACAATATATATCTTTAAAAAGTGTTGGGTAGTCTATTTCAATAAAATACTGAAAAATGAATATAGTCTTTTTTAATTTATAGCTGTATAATTACAATGGACCTAAAACTGTAGACCAAATTAGCCAAATGTGACATTTAAGCATGACAATAATAATTTTATTTCAACTCTAAATAACAGTATTAACATTTTATTACCAGATTTTTACAACCTCTTAAATAAAAATGCTACAATCTCTACCGGAACTAAAAACTCCAAACTACATTGGTTACAATATAGAATCAACCAACACATTTTAACATCCAATTCTTTCGTGTCTAAAAGTGGGCTTGCTGAAAGTGCTAATTGTTATCGTTGTAAAACGGAAAAAGAGACAATAGTACATATTATGGGAATGTATAGATGTGCAGAATTTTTTTAATTAACTTTGAATCCCTATTAGATAGATTACTCATCCCATTCGCCTTTAACAAAGAAACATTCCTTTTTTGGATTATTTAATCAACCAATACTACATAATAGGGTAGATAATATGATTATTTTAGTATTAAAACAATACATATATAGCACAAGATGTTATCAAGAGAATTTATCAGTATGTGCCTTAACTAAATTTATAAAGGAAGCGTACTTCACAGAAAAATATACTGCAGTCAGCAATGGTGACATTCATATTTACAAATTAGACAATTATTGGAATAAATGGAATAGCTTAATCAATATGTAACCCTGGTTCAATAATTTAAAAAAGGAATATTAACAACCAGTAAATCATAATCAAAAACTCACATACACATGTAACATTAGCTGTGGCTTCTGAGATCTTTCTTACTATAACTCTCTCTCCTTTCTCTCTACCCTCTTATCTATCCACTATACAAACCCTTTCGCTTTCTCGCTTCTTTCTCCTCTTCTTTAGAAAAACAACATCACTGTATTTTCCTTTTAAAAATAACTGATTTAGTATGATGTCTCATTACGTAATCTCAAGATAACGCATATATAATACAGGTCAGGTTTATATTGTATATTAGACTGACAATGAAAGAATATAAAAGTATGTAAGAATCGATAGCAAGAGTGTGCATGTTTGTATGAAAGAGAGTAATTATGATGTCATACTTAATATATATATATATATATATATGATGTCAACCAGTAGTAATGCTTGTGCTAAAGGCAAAACTGAAATTGAAGATGAATGGGTCATAATATGAATGATTACGTACTAGCACAAACCAAGGAGATTGAAATCGGTGATGAAAGAATGAGTTGAATAATGTATAATATGTATTTCAAAATGATTTTGTACAATGTGTTGTTTCTAAAAATAAAAAAGATACAAAAAAACACAACAACAACAAAAAAACATTTTATTAGATTCTACCATATGTTAGTGAATTATCTCTACCATCCACAGGTGAAACTTTGATAATGCAAATTCAAAATGAGCTTAATGCACCAGTTTCTAGAAATCAATAAAGATTGAGCACTTTGCAAGAGGATTTTTTTACTTCGTGTATTTATTGGTCCTACCCTGACTTTTCATATGTAAAGGGAGGCTACTCTGACGATAATCGGCCACCTGACAACATGTAAACAAATGAAAGACAAATGATAAACATGTTATGTCTACGACACTATAGTATCACCAACGTTGTTATCATTACTGCATGGTTTGTATACACAGGGACTTGATGAATTCATGCAGATCTACTTATTAGCTACATGTAGCACTAGCTAATAGGCATATACATTTTGTATTAGATATATCTGTAAAGGTTCCATTACTTAGGTGACTTATGATTAATCGAAGTGTATCATTCCGCAAGTCAGACAGGGAGGGGAAATAGGAAGATGGCGATACATCGTACATTACAATACATTATTTCATTATACTACATATTATGTTTATAACAAATTATTGTTTTATTTATATTTTAGTCTAGTGATGTATACGTGCATGATACGTTTAATCACATTGATTACAGATATCGATGTACATGCATGTTTTGCTTGTTCTTGTTTAGTCTTGTCTTGCTATACAGTGTCACTTTTTTTTTAAATTTCATCCCGGCATGAAAGAAATTTTCTAAGCAAACTGTGTGAATCCACGTAAAAAATATTCATACAAAATTTCTTTCATAATCCGATGAAATTATCTTTTTCATAGAAATATGAAGAAAAAGAATCGGCTATTAAGAAAGTCGAATTAGTGTGAATACAAAGAAAAAAAACCCATTTATTTCGTTTTGATAAAAAAAATAATAATAAACGTATATGAGTTGCAAGTGAAATCCTCCATTTTGTGGAAATAACAGGAATAACAATGATTGAACATATTTACCAACGCTTATAGTCGAATATTACCATGGTTGGGTGGATGTCATTTTCTTATAACTTCTTCTTATTCTTTAATATGATTTTGGCTTCTGGCTGTTCTGAGATAAAATTGAGCCAAGTAGGCCAAAATATTAAGGACTCAATAAAACATTGAAAAGTAGCATGATTAGTTAACTGTTTATATTTCAATTAATCCTATTGGTTTAGCTAATGTTTTGATGAACTATTTTATTTGATTCGTCAAAATTGACAACATTTTACTTTTACTATTTCATGTGTTGGCTTTCAAGAGTAGGGTAGCGAAATGCAGCAAGCTCAGAAGCGAAAGACA
The DNA here is from genome assembly GCF_041381155.1 of Argopecten irradians. Lineage (NCBI taxonomy): Eukaryota > Metazoa > Mollusca > Bivalvia > Pectinida > Pectinidae > Argopecten > Argopecten irradians. The sequence goes on along the minus strand of NC_091137.1, from coordinate 24,375,712 downwards.
TCTCCCCCTCGAGTTATTGGGCTGGATATTGGGGACACTAATTGTAGAGTTTGCACGTGGTCATCAAAATCCGGAAAACCAGAACCACTGGTAGACGAGTTGGGAAACAAATGTGTACCATCTATTGTAGCAGTTACGGATGTGGGCGTGGTGGCAGGTCACGAAGCTCTGACATCCTTCTCAAGGAATCCTCACAACGTCTTTTCAGGTACAGGTTCGGATAATGCGTTTTACGAGCAGACGGTTAGACAAAATATCAATGTTGAGCTCCCCTCCAACATATACGTACTTGCAGATATCGTCATTCTTTTTAACAACTCAACAAAACACATTTATCAAATACGAAGTTCCCATGAGAAAAAAAAACTAAGAAAAATTCAAGTAAAAGAATATTTAGATTTTAATGCTGACTACAATACACTTTTCTCTGACGAGACATTTGCGCTCATGTAATTAAGATTTTTTTCCAAATTGGCAGCGCTTTACGATATCTAAACACTCTGAACATTCCCGTTAACTCCTGGGAACCTTACATAGCATACCATACATCAGATAATGATTTAATACGTTTAGGTATAACAGCTCTGTTGAAAGTGGATCCAGAGGAAAAACGCTTTAAAGTGGAGATCAATGGTGTCGAAACGACACTCTCACCAAAAGATATTCTCACCCATCTACTGGTCAAAATCAAGGACATAGTCCAGCGACATTTTGGCAAGGTAAGTAAACTTACCGATGTCCGTGTTGGTGCTGTGCTTCCTTTCTTTTATTTTATTCTGAGACTTGATAGTCAAAATATTTTTCTAACAGAATAATACAGCTCCGATCTACTTGTCAAACATTTCCCATGGCATGATCGAACCCAGAACGCACGGATGCGACACATGTTTCCGTGTTAATTTGCTTTCACAAGGCTTTGATTCAATTTCAACAAATTTTATTTCAAATATTACTTGAAAAGGGTTGAACAACAGACATAGCCTATATAAGTTCTCTCCCTAAAGCTTTGATTGCGGTACAAACTAGTATTGGTAACCTAGTTATTGGATATTAGTTATGAGAGGACTATACGGATACTTGATTGTGTTTCAGACATTCATTTTACCTTACTTTTTTATCATTCCAGGAAGCTGTGAATGCTGTGGTTGCGGTACCGGTTTCGATGACCGATACTGGTCGCCAGGCCGTCAAAGACGCATGTAATGCTGTTGGTCTCAATACAATGAGGGTTATAAACCAGCCAACAAGTGTGTGTATTGCTTATAGACTCGACAGAAAGGTATGTACTCCTTTACATGTAGTACATCTATTAGTGAATAATATTTGTATGCGTGTTGATATTTTGGGTAAATAATTAGGGTTTATACTTCATTATTTGGTATTTTGTTTACATTTAAGAAGCTATGTACAACACCAAAATATATTTTGTTCGGGTTTTTTTTCCATTTAAATATTATCGGGAATCTATTTTCTTCTACTGCGCGGTATAAGTTGTATTATCAGCTTTTATATTACAATTTAAAGGCCAACTACCTTTCCAAAACAAAAAACAAAAGTTTCTTTAAAACAACTCAACGCAAGTATATACAGTGTCGTGCCAAAAGTCTTTCACATTTTATGACGCGTCGTCGTTCAATACCCGGAAGTAATTAGAATTTCTTTCCTCGCGATCCAAAAATTAGTACTAGAATCGGAACTCTTTTGTGTTGTGCAAGATGAAGTACGGGTGTTATCTCCCATATCTGTCAAATTCGCGTGGGGCTATTTTTAGTTTTGTAGCAGACGTCAACAATCATGAAGGATGGTTCGCCGGGAATTGACGTTGGCTGAAAAGGAACAAGTATATATATATATTTATTACATAATTTGTTTACACCAATCTATATATGAAGAAATATAATATTTTCAACTATTACACCGACCGTTCAATAAAACCTTGTTATATTGCACGGTTCGAAGTTATATTGCACGCTTCCATGGAAACGTTATATTGCATGGTTCGAGATGTTATATTGCACGGCTTTAGGAACACCTCGCTGTTGTTGTCTAGTTTTGTAGAAAACTTCCGAGGAATTGCGAGTAACAGTGAATCACGTTATTATGACGTCACAAAGGTTCACGCTCAATTTCGCGCTGGATTTATAGATCTCGAATCAAGCATGTCATGTAGACGTTTACTGTACCGAGTAAAGGACGGACACGATGAATTCATGTATTAGATCAAAAGGCTGCAAGCAGGTCTAATAATGTAAAAACAGACAATGAGACATCCAAACCGGAGTTACAACGTGACGTACGTGGGCTATACGTCAATCTTCAATAGGATATTAAGGTTTTTTTCCGTACGGTACGGTGTTGGTGATTTTGTTAAGTGATTGTCGTATTCGTTTTATAAAAAAAATATTCAACTGAAAAACTGGTGATTATGTAATAAAACAAATATTCCATGGTTACTGTGCTCTAGTTCATAATATTTACCCCTCGGTGATGGTAATCAACAAATGTTATATTGCACTCGGCCTTTGGCCTCGTGCAATATAACATTTGTTGATTACCATCACCTCGGGTTAAATATTATGAACTAGAGCACAGTAGCCCATGAAATATTTGTATAATATATCGATGGCCTGAGAAGAGGTTACAACATCAAACAGGTGAAATGGAAATACTTTCTTTGGCACCCCACTCAAATTTGCTGGGGTTTGGTACCCCAAGTGTCTAAAGGGTTTATTTTAAGGGGTCAATGAGAAAAAAATGTTGTTGATTTTTTTTTGATTTTTTTTTTGTTGTTTTTTTGTTTGTTTTTTTTTTGGGGGGGGGGGGAGGAGGGTTTAGGGGGTTGGTGGGGTTGGTGGGGGTTTTAAAAATTGAACCTAAATATATATATATATGTTGTTTCTATTTTCTGTTCCCTACAACACACTTATTTTCACTCAACAACATATCTCAAATCACAACACAATGATAACATATTTGAAGATTTCAAATTTATTTATATGCCTCTAGTGGGATTCGATCCATCGACTTAACTGACAGTTCCTGGCCCGGTGCTCTATCCACTGCTCCACAGAGCGTTTGCTGAGAATTATAACTTTTTCGTGTACTATTATTCACTTATATGACTTATAAATCATTTTCACATAAACATTTGTAATAAATATCAGAATCAAACTAAAATCAATCGAAGAAGATTATATATGGTTGTTACCTGTTGATACCTATTTGAGTGCGGGGTGCAAAAGGAAGTCTTACCGGTGCAATTTTCTCTGCAGAATCTACATTAACAGTGAAGTTTTATTTTGCTGTTTTGCCGTCTGGCGCAGTGATAGTCCACTACATAAAGCACAGTTATTAGGACGATGACATTAAAAATAATAAGAATGAATTTATTATAAATAAATTGTTCAGAAAGTGATGGTAAATGTAGTTTAAGGCTCTGTCAGTTACTAATTTTTGGGACTCTACAAAATTATCAATCTCGTAATATATTCCCATTTTTAAAATCTGAGTATTCCGTTAAAAATGAGAAATGTATTAAATAAAGACCAGATACTAAATCATTTTGATGATTGATTGATTACCGATATATATCATTTATATATATTTTAATAAACACATTTTAAAGTTACCGTAACTGGGCAATTTTTTTGACATGCTATTTTTTCGTCAGTAATTTTTTGCAAACAATATGTTTCGATGAATTCATCTGTGAAAATGATTCAAAGTTATAGACAAACATCCACAATGCCTTATAAACATTAGTTACGACACAGAAGTTTTGCACGTTAAACGTTCTTCGTTTTTATGTATGTTAAGATAAAAACAGAGCTCCATAAAGGCAAATAATTACTAATAGAACATAACACTGCAAAAATGTGAAAGGAAATTGTAGACCACATCGTGGCTTCATAGTTTGATCTTGTGTACTCATTTTACTAATTATAGACGTAAATTTGATTTTTGGAAATACTGCCAAAATTCATTTACAGTTCTTATTTGTCTGTGTAAAATTAAAACTATGCATTGCAAGTAGCGTAATTCTCAAAATCTTAGTTACATTTGGTAGTAATTAAAATATGAAAAACTCTTGTTGACTCGTCAGTAAGGAAATTACAGCATACTTATACATGTATATTCAAAATGCTAAATTTTCTATATCCGATTTCAGTCTCCGGATAAGGATATCAAAGTGTTGGTAGTTGATATGGGTGGTAAAACCCTCAAACTTTCAGTGCTACTCATTGAGGACGGCATATACGAAATTCTTCACACAGCTTCACATTTAGATGTTTCCGGAAGTAGATTTGACGAACGTTTGGCAGATTTTCTCTTAAATGAATATGATAAGAAAAACAAGACAGCCCTTCAGAATGATTCAAGGATCACGCGACGCATGTGCGCTGCATGTTGTAAGGCAAAAGAATGCCTCTCAGGATCGTCATATACAAATATATTGATAGAGAACTTACACAACGATAAAGACTACAAAACTAGCGTGCGAAAAGCCAAATTCGAAGAGCTTAACATGGACCTTTTCAACCAATCAATAAAATTTATTGATGAGACATTAAAAGATGCGAATGTAAGTCAAGAAGATATAAACGTTGTGGTGATGGCAGGAGGCTCAACGAAGATACCAAAATTATCAGAAATGCTGACCAAGAAATTCCAGGAACAGGTCTTATCCGGTAACATTGATCCGGAGGATATCGTCTCCTATGGCTGTGGTAAGTGGTAAGTTCAGTCTTTGCATATTTTAGAGTTAGCTCCCTTGCGGATAGGAATCCATTGACATAATTATTTTGTGGGAGCAATTTACGTCGCGTTCCATGAAAAGTATGACGTTACGCTCGCAAACACATGACGTCAGAACCAATACATACCAGCAAGGACAGATAACTTTGTGATTTACAAATACAGAACATTATCATCATATGACCTTTTACGGTGAGCGTATTGACAAACTTTGTATGATTAATTTCTATGTCTGCGTTATGTTAAGTTACTATCCCCTAGTTATTAAACTAGTAATAGTTTGCATGTCTATGTATCACTTCGAATAGATCAAAGTGGTCATTTAGTAAACTGAAAGATGTGAAGAACATTTTAAAAGAAAGAAAACGGGACGAAATTAACTAATAAACAAATGGGATGAGGTTATGGTTTGCGAGAGTTGAAAAAGCATGGGAATGATAAACATAGTATTGGAACGAGGTTATCATAGATTTATTTAAATATGAAAAGAGTAGAAAAGAGAAACGTGAAAATGGTAGAAAATAAGAAGAGAAAAGCGGAGGTTAACATCAATGGGAATGAAAAAAGAGAGTAGCGCAAATGGGAATTAAAATGGACATAAGACAGCGTGGTATGGATACGAATGGGGAGTCAAAAACAAGAACACAAAAAGAGCTTGGTAGAAGGAGAATGTGAAACAAATAATGGAACGTAGTCGGATATTTGCAGAAATAAGAAACAAGGTGAAAAGTTAACCTGATTTAAAATCTCTTTGCATTTTGTTTTGTGAAGATTTTAATACCATTTTATGTATTTTTTTATTTTACAGTTATGCAGGCAAATATTTTGGCAGGACATACTCAATCTGAACAAACAACCGATCTACTACTACTTGATGTAGAGCCACTGTCGTTAGGTCTGGAAACTGCTGAGAACGTCATGATGGTTATGGTACCACGAAATGCCACGATACCATGTAAAAAGACCCTGGCATTTACCACATACCATGACGACCAGGTCACCATGGTATTTCGGTTGTTTGAAGGAGAGAGATGTTTCTCTGTTGATAATAATGACCTCGGGATGTTTGAAATGACAGGGATTTGGCCTGAACCCAGAGGACGGGCTCGGATTGACGTCACCTTCGAAATTGACTCAAATGGCGTTCTAACCGTCACTGCAGTAAACCGATTCTCAAGGAAGTCTCAGTCATGTTCTATCACGGATTTTAAATGTAAGTGATATGACAAAATGATTTAAATGATAGCATTACTCATGATTTTGTCATAAAAGGTCTGGTATGGGCACATTTTTTTTTAAATTATTCGATTCCCTGAAAATGTTATAATCGATTATTAATCGATACCGAATCAATTAATATATGTAACAATTGGTTTATAATAGATTATATAAACCAAGATTTCAAATAGATTTTTATGAAGGAGTCGTAGATAAAGCAAGATAATGAAAATATTCAAATGAGAATGGAACATTTTCTCAACCCATCAATCCATAGGGTTTGACATACTTGGTATATTTTATATAATCTTTTCGAAAATTCTATGCAAAAAAATCATAACACTTCATGGTTTTTCTCAAATCTTTACCTCTTTTAGCGTTTTACGACTATAATGAGCTAGAGGACATCATTGAGAGTGCCACAAGTTCAAAAGAAATTGACGAAAAGAACCTGTCGACAGTAACGTCAAAACTGGAGCTTGTGAGTTTTATCACAAACATTGAGGCCGCCGTGGAGGATGGGAAAGATATACATGGTGATGTGAAGCAAACAGTATTGAATAAATGTGGAGAAGTCAAGGACTGGATTGCAAATCAAGAATCCATTGAACAAAACATGTTTGAGGAAAAACTATCACTACTACAAAATGATGTCTCCAGTCTTGTGAATTTAAATAGTGATGTAATTAACCACTGTAGAAATGAGAAATTACATTTCATCAGTGGTAGAGTTCAGAATAAGGCACCTCGGAAATCCAAGGGGTTATCAAAGGGGTGGGGAAAGGGAAGGGGAGACTCGTCATCCACACTTGGAAAAAAGTCTACCAGACCAGCACCAGCCGTAGATTTCACAATAGACGAGGTGGATTAAATACGACCCAGACACCAATTTCTCCAAACATAATGTGAGTCAAAAACTGACTTAAGTCAGAGCTTTTCATATTGGTTACAAACTATTTTACTGAACTCTGCAAGTTTGTTTCGAAAAATCGTAACCTGGTCACTTAGATCACAAAAACGCAAATGGACCTAACACCATGCCATACATCTTCAAATGAATAAAAACGCATTTAACATGGAAAATACTAACATTTGATGAATTCACAGTTGAAATATAACTCTTGGTGAAATAATCGATGTAGTGCTATCAATTATTTTCAATTCCAAACAATGCACTTTATTTGCAAATGTCAATTAGACAGCAGGCATTGCCTAAAGGTGTTCTCTCTATGAAGTGCTATACAGTGTATTCCGAATTTGCATGTTACAGAGTTATCTGGACTTGCGGGTAGGTATTGATTGTGACGTCATGTGTTTGCGAGCGTAACGTCATACGTTTCGGAGAAAACGATGTGAATTGCGCTCACAAAATAATGACATAACAATCGATACCTACCCGCAAGGGAGCTAACTCTGTAATATGCAAAGACGGAATATTTTAATCTACGCACGATTCTTTGACTTTGTGTTGGAAATTAGTAATAAATTAGAGTAGAAATAAAGTAGAAATGTGCCAAACTGTTCCAATCTGAAATTATGGTATGTGGATTACAAACAATGATCTTATAAACAGCATACAATAGGTTTAAATAGCCATTAGTTGTATAAATATTTGTTAATGATGTCAGTCTTATAATAATTTGTTTTAATTTTGAAATGTTTAAATAAAATTTGATGGAAAAATACCGTTGATGTATATATATATATTTAACTAAGTAAAAAAGAACAATGTTCATGTGATGGTTTCCATATACATTAAAAGAAAACACAACTATAAAACAGTTTTTTCCTCCCTAGCGCTTTCTCGGCTCATGCCGGTCTTCAGGGGTTTGAATTCTTTTATTTGTAAAACATGACGTCATAGTACAATGACGTCATAGTAAGATTACGTCATGATATGGTACATAAAGATATTGTGAATGGTTCTGGAAGAAACTAACAAAAACATGAGGACAAAATAAAAACTAATATGAAGTTCCTTTGTCCCGTTCTGAATTTAGCACAGGTTTCATAAGTTGACTATATACAAATGTTCTTTCCTACATTAGTTGTATGAAAGTTTATATTTCAAGCTGGGCAATATACACACAAAATATTTTCAAGTGTATATGACCTGAATTGATCATATATTACATAGAAAAAAGATTCTGTGCAACTTAATGCTCGCATAAGCGCTTCGATGATATCGAATATTGTTCCTTGAAAAATGAAAACACAAATAACTGCACATGACAAGGGAACAAACTCAAACAACCCTCTATGTATTATATCATTCGTACCGATAACAGAAGCACAGGCTTTTTATTCTAAAGTATACTCAGGCTCAGTATTAAACATATAGGTACTGTATAACTGTAGAATCAAAAGCCTCTGATGTAACTCATGTGTACCGAAGAGTGTTGTAACCCGGTCTACTTACCCGAAAAATACGCATTGTTACAGAGATAGGACAATATCGGTGTAGACAATAGCGACAGATGGTAATGTAGAAATCATATTGGTAAATTAATTACGTAGATGTGAAGGTGTAAACATTGACACTGTAATGCATAAAGATAAAGGAATTAGCAATAATTAATATTTAAAGTTACTAAATCATTAGATTTACATAGATTTTTTAGGGTTTTTGACTTCCTACAAACGCTCTTATACCTGAAATTAGAAAGTTTTCAAAATTACAACATTCAATTTGAACTATTGGCAATGTTTATCAACGTTAAAATATCGCCAAACACAACAAGAAATTGTATCTGTCGGCATTGACTGTTTACAACGGAAAGAACCGAGTGCATATTTGAGTTCGAAATCGAGGTCGCTGAAAATCTCATCCGGCTAGTGGATATAGATGTAATAACAACACTAAGAGGCAACTTATATTTTATCGGTTACATTGGCCTGATTAAGCGTAATAGCCGATACAATATAGATGTAAGTATAATACTGGGTCAGTATAATATATACTTATACTTATGTTAGAAACGAGCACCTGTGCATTTACAGCGTATCTCAGTGGCGTAGGAAGATGAAACGTAATTGAGGGTAGGGGGGGGGGCAAGGTCCTCAATATTTGGACCCCCCCTCCTCGCCAATGTAATTCTTTAATTCAACACACAACCATATATACTTTGTAAACTTTTTTCGTTGTTGCTATCATCCCAGGATGGTAGCTATTAGAATCGGTCGCTTTGCCTGCCATATTGTTGGGATTTCACATGTTTATGAATACTCTGTTTACTTTGATTGGCTGGTCAAAACGATTTACGTGTGTTGATTGGTTACTTGTTGTTGTAGATTTCATGTGTGTAAGGTGTACTAGTGGGGAAATTATTGCAAACAAATTATCATTACATAAACCCAGAGAAGTCCGAATGGTTTTTTTTGTCGGACATTATTCTCAGAAAATACACAAGGCGGCGCTACACGTACTGAATAGAAACTTTTCAGGAGCGCATGGAGGATCTTATATAGTCTAACTAGTACTGTTAGCTAGATGATCATGGCCTACTTGTAAAAACTGTATGTTAAAACAAAGTTAAGCTTTAATTGGGGGATATATGTGGAACTGTATGCGCTAAAGTAAAGTACAGTTTAAACGAAATGTTATGCTTGTTTCAATGCGTATTAAGTATTTCACCAACTTGTCCAAGTACAATGTATATCAGTACAGTGTATATTAGACGGAAAACGTACTTGGTAGCATTAGGAAAAGGCCCATTATACCTTCTGAACAACTTTATTAAAATACACAAGACGTTAAGTTTCATAACGCAGGTCGTATTATGTTTCCCGACGTCGTGTTAGTTGACTATTTCTGCGCCAGGCGGTAAAACTTCAACTTCGTTAGTGTTGTAACCTCATCTTTGGCCATCATTATCAATTTTACTATGTTATAATTGTTTTAAAGATACTTTCATTTTTTGTTTCGGAAAGGTAGCCTAGTGGCCCTTTCACGATTATCATGAAGTTGATTATCTTTTACATTGAATGTGAAAGCATTTAAATTATCATTCTTCAAAAATGAATTGTCATAAGAACTATGACAGCTAACTGTGAACAGAACAATTCGTCAAGCTTTCCTATTATTGCTTCCTAATAAATAATGCTGCATGGTAGCCTTCTTAGGTTTTTGAGAAGCTAATACATGTATACATTTATAGACAGTGGCGTCGATAAAAGGAAATTAATGAATACGCAAATTGCAATGCGAGCGCCGAAGGTGCGATATTTTGGTGTTTGGGGGGCCGAGAGTCTCCTACGAGAAAAAATAATACGATTTAGAATGGCTATGATAAGTTTAAAGATGCATTTTGATGAATTTGCGAGCGCCTAATACGCGAGAATTTGGTGTTTGAGGGGTCCAGGGGTCTCCCCCGGGAAAAAATATTACGATTTAGAATTTTACGATGCATTTTGATGAATGTGGGAGCGCCCGAACGCGCGAGATTTTGGTCTTTGAGGGGGTCCGGGGGTCTCCCCCGGGTAAAAATATTACGATTTAGAATGGCTGTGATGAGTTTTACGATGTATATTAATGATTTTAAAGCGTTCTTAACATGATACTTTTTTTATTTAAAGTTACCTGCATTTAGAAATGATAATTGTGAATGCCGTCATATCATTATGCAACTCTGCTCGATCTGAACATACCGGCTTCACACCATCGGCACATTGTTGTTTAACTCAAAATAATAATGAATTAATTGTCTTGCTATGTCATATAAACAAATGAATCTTTTAAGATACATTTTTTAAAATAGTACGTAGAATCCCTTGATTGACATTTTTAGTCTAGTTATGTGTATTGAATTTTACTGTTATACGTTTCAACTTTATATGCATACATAAACGTTTAAGGAAATGCGCCACGAAGCGGAAAATTGTCTAAAATAAATTTAAAGTACGAAAATGTCAAAAAGGCATGTTTGCCCCCGTCCTGGGAAACGGGGAGGCAATTGCCCCCCCCCCTGACCCCGACCCCCTCCAACCTCGACCCCAACCTTCCCCCCCCCCCCCCCCCCCCCCCCCTGCTTCCTACGCCCCTGTATCTTCTGTGAGTATTTGATGGAAATATGTATATATTATACATGAATACAGGTGTATACAATGTAAGGTATATTTTTGCTTTGAATACATAAAAGTACACATAAGATTTAGATATATAGTTAGGCTGATTGTTTTAAGTAAATCAGATGGAAAAAAGTTAAATAACTAGTGACATGTAGGGGAATGTCCATTATACGGATATAGACTATAACTAGGTATATATAGGGAATGTCCATTAGACGGATAGACACTATAACTAAGGTTATATAAGGAATTTCCATTAGACGGATATATATCATAGCTATGGCTATATAAGGAATGTCCATTACACGGATAAAGACTATAACTAGAGATATATAGGGAATGCCCATTAAATTAGACGGATAGACATTATAACTAAGGATATACAATGAATACGGAATGTCAAATATTGATATAATGATAAAAGAAATACACGTACTTACTTAGTCCGCTAAACATGCCTATATTATTAGTTTTTCCCCATTTTTTCCTTATTTTAAAGTCTATATATTAGGCCAATTTTTTTAAAAGCCTAATAATATTGGCAGGTTTAGCGGAATAGTACATAATATCATGACAAATGAAAATAAAATAATGGTAGAAGCAAGTATAAAACCATATAATATAATGAAAACCCTTCTTTATGGCTACAAAAACCTGTACAGTATAGGATTATTTACACTTAAAAACTCTTCAAAAAACTTTTGCATACGTTTCAACGTTTATTAGATTAACATAGTAATCAGGAACCTGTAGTCGATAAATTTGTGTTTTCAGTCGATAGCAGATATGTCCATTAGACAGATGAGATTTCCTTCGATCGGATGTTTGGAATGTTCACGCGTCGCGCATGCACATAGGGGTTGTTTACACTCGCCGAAAGATAATAATATGAAATAGTGACTAGGTCGGTCCTATTTATTTTCAGTTTTTCTCCATTTTGAACAAAATTGTTATACAAACTTTTAAATATTGTTATTAACACAAAGTACTGAACTTTTACAATTAATTTTAGTCCTATAATTCTTTTTATCTTTTATTACATGATTTTTTAGCGATTTAGTCCCTTTAACAGCATAATACATAATATAATAGTACTAAGCAATATAAAATGAAGCAGTAAAAAGCAAATATAACGCATAATGTCAAATGCAATTTGCAAAATGATTTTACAATAATGCACACATACAATGTACTTTCAATCATTTATATAATATAACTTTACTTTTCACAGTTGACCTTATCGTAGATTAATAATGCAAGAAAAAATCTATGAAAAGGTTTAACTGTACGACGGTGAAGAACAATGCTTTTGACTCCTGTTATACAATCTAGGTCAGATCAAGTGCATGCCACTTTCTCAAACACTCAATATGAGCCAAACTAACCTTGGCGTCCAACCTATCCCCTTTTGATCATGGTGTCAACCATTACACTTGATCAAGATCTTCAACTCTGAACCTTTCAAAACCTTGCAGTGTTTTTCGGTAATGATTTGTATTTAATACAAATTTATGTAAAAATAATTTTAAAACAAATAAATAAAAAATAAATACTTAACAACCCCCAACAAAAACAATAAAGAAAATACAATACTACATGTATATCATATAGAAAATAAAAATAAATATTCTACCCTAAACTGAGATGATGTTCCGCTAATTGCGACGTCACAAAAATCACGTCAAAGTATGATGTTACAATAAATAGAACGTGGGACTAATCAACAGCCGCTTTGGTATCTCGATATCGACGTATTAGGAGATTCGAAACATTAAGTTTATTCTGAAGGTTAATTTATGAAGTAATCTATTTTTGCGGCAGAGACGACCGACAATAAGATGATAGCAACGACGGATATCCTACCGGTTTCATGAATGGAATTACATAACTGAGTCTATTTACATAACATAATTTTGACTTTGACAGCTTTATTTTTATCCCAAAACGAAACACAAGACCGCACGAAACGATCAGCGATTATGCCACTACGTGAAATGTCAAGTAGAATTATCTTAGTATAGTCTGCCTACAAACCCAATTTCTTTCCCTCAGGAAATTGCTAGGTAGCTGATAATTAAATAATGGCTTTTTATTCAATTTTTTAACATTTCTTTTTTCCTCTTTTTTTAACATCTTAGCATTTATGGATACTTCATTCAACGTTTGAAAAAAAGCATCTACAGTTTTATCCACTCGATGGTTACATATTACTTGGGGTCTTGTTAAGCTTGACAAGTATTTGTTATTGCATCTCATGATCTGATGCCATGGAATGATGAAAAAAGTCATTTTGTATAAATACATTTTACTATTCTGACAAGTGCTAGATTAAACTGGATGGAAACGAAGAAAACTAAAATCAACAAAATTTAACTTCAGTAACAATAATAATCTTATTTGAAATAAAGCATGGATTGTTTTTTTTGTTTTGTTTTGATCTTCGTAAAGCTGCAATTTATTAAAAGCATTAAGCATATGCAGCAAGTCAGCATTTTCTATTGGTCTTGGTTTGACAGACACTTCACGTTTGACTAGATTTTAATATATTCATGATTGGTAACTTTAATTAATAGATCACTTCCTTGAGCATTGTTCCGTATATGATGGTAATTTATTTTGTCCCGAGTCTTAAGCCTGATCTTTAATCGACCTCCTCGATGGTTGGGCCACCGCTTCCACCAGTGGACTGACTGTCAGCACCACCTGGCATACCTCCAGGCATACCTCCAGGCATACCACCTGGCATACCTCCAGCGCCACCAGCTCACTGGTAAAGCTTGGTAATGATGGGATTACACACGCCCTCCAATTCCTTCTGTTTGTGTTCGTACTCGTCCTTTTCAGCTAGCTGGTTAGCGTCTAGCCAAGTGATCACTTCTGAGCACTTGTCAACGATGGTCTTCTTGTCGTCTTCGCTGATCTTGCTCTTGAGGTTGTCATCCTCAACGGTGGATTTCATCTGGAAGGCATAGCTCTCCAGGGCGTTCTTGGCAGAGACACGGCTACGTTGTACATCATCTTCTGCCTTGTATTTCTCTGCATCTTTCACCATCCTTTCGATCTCATCCGTTGACAGACGACCTGAATGAGGCAACAAAAACATTTATTTAGATAGTTAATTAATTCCTTCATCCACTTTTATTTCCTTTAAATTATTGAATTTTTTACATTATTTTAAACTTTTAACAAGATCCTTATTTATACTTGAAATTTTTAATAAAAATGGATGTTGAAACAATATTTTGATAGTCAAAATCATGTTCCAATAGTAAAAATAAACCTACCTTTGTCATTGGTGATGGTGATTTTGTTTTCCTTGCCAGTGCTCTTGTCGACGGCAGACACATTCAAGATACCGTTGGCATCAACATCGAAGGTAACCTCAATCTGTGGAACACCTCTGGGTGCTGGTGGAATTCCAGTCAGTTCAAACTTTCCAAGCAGATTGTTGTCTTTGGTCATTGCTCGTTCTCCCTCGTATACTTGGATCAACACACCAGGCTGATTGTCAGAGTAGGTGGTGAATGTTTGGGTCTGTTTTGTGGGGACAGTTGTGTTACGCTTGATAAGGGATGTCATCACTCCTCCAGCGGTCTCGATACCCAGGGACAATGGAGCTACATCCAACAACAGTAGATCTTGGACCTCCTCCGACTTGTCTCCGGACAGGATAGCTGCTTGGACAGCTGAAAACAATCAAACAAATATAAATGTTAACTTCAAAAAGAGCAAATAATATTTTAATTAACATGTATAGAAGGAACTAGACTATCAGGCAAAATGCAGAAATGCTTTCATCATTTGCATATTAAATTTTCCAAGATTATGGCAATTTTTGAGGGGGCATTAAATATACTTTCTTGTATCATAGCAGGTCTTCATGGAGAATAGGGGCTTATTATCAAATGGTCCTCTCCAAAATGACCTCTGCAAGTTTAATGAAAGTCCTATTTTTCTCTCTAACTTGATGATTTTTTTTTTGAGAAAAGTGCAAACCAAACGCAAATTTTGGAAAGTCGATTCATTGAAAGATTTAAAACCAATACTGATACATACCTGCACCATAGGCGACAGCCTCATCGGGATTAATGGATTTGTTCAGTTCTTTGCCATTGAAGTAGTCTTGAAGAAGTTTCTGGATCTTTGGGATACGTGTGGACCCACCAACCAGTACAATTTCGTGAATTGCACCTTTGTCGAGTTTAGCATCACGTAGGGACTTTTCTACTGGTTCCAAGGTACCTCTGAACAGATCTGCGTTCAACTCCTCAAAACGGGCTCTTGTGATGCTGGTGTAGAAATCAATTCCTTCATAGAGGGAATCAATCTCCACTCTGGCCTGAGCACTGGATGACAAGGCTCTCTTTGCTTGCTCACATGCTCTCCTCAGACGACCAACAGCCCTTTTGTCGTCTTGTATGTCTTTTTTGTGTTTACGCTTGAATTCTAGAACAAAGTGGTTTACCATACGGTTATCGAAGTCCTCGCCACCCAAATGGGTGTCTCCAGATGTGGATTTCACCTCAAAGATTCCATCTTCAATTGTCAGAATGGATACATCAAAGGTTCCACCACCTAAATCAAAGATGAGAACATTTTTCTCTGTGCCAACCTGAAAAATAATAGAACAATATTATTGACTGAACTTGAAATTTAAGAATTGTCACTGAAGAATTGCTAAAGTAGCAACTTCAACATCAATCTATAAGCTACTATGTAAACAATAATACAAAGTAACTTTTGTGTAGAAATTTTTAATTATTTTTTTGTATCTCCACAAAATACACTTTAAAAGCTCTCTAAAATATGTATGCATTAGTATTTCATAAACAGTATAAACTCCTACTTGCAATGGCAGGGCATGAAAAATTCCAATCTATTGAAAGCCTTACCTTTTTGTCCAGACCGTAAGCAATGGCGGCTGCTGTTGGTTCGTTGATGATACGTAGAACATTAAGACCAGAAATTGTTCCAGCATCTTTTGTTGCCTGTCTCTGTGAGTCGTTGAAGTAGGCTGGGACTGTTACTACTGCATTTGTTACGGTCTGGAATAAACATCAATCGATTCATTTCTATACACAAACATTTATGCCTATCAAATCTCAACACCAACATTTCGATGTAGTCAATTGGAAACTAGATAAAGACTTGTATTCCATATTTGAATATTAGTTATCTGCCCTTGCAGGAAGGTATTGTGAGATTACTTAACTCTAAGCACAACATTAATCACTTTTCACAAACAATATCTGCCAATGTGCAGATAAAATGTATGTATAGATAAAATACTTCACACTTGAAAGTAATACCTTTTCCAAAATAGCTTCTGCAGTTTCCTTCATTTTGTTGAGAACCATGGAGGAAATTTCCTCAGGGAAGAAGGTCTTCTCTTCTGTCTTGTAATTGACTTGCAATTTTGGTTTACCACCGTCATCGACCACATTAAACGGCCAGTGTTCTTTGTCGGATATCACACATGGTTCATCGTATTTTCTGCCGATAAGACGTTTGGCATCTGAAGCAAACAAACAATGATTATAAAATAATATTGAACCGATATTTTTTAAAATAACATGTTTCCATTATATAGCATTTACAGGTTAAAAACATTTTGTTCATAAATTACCTGCCATTATACCCTCTAACAAGGCAATAACTGGATCAGAAATGGTAATTTTAAGAAACATATGCCAATAAACTTCCTATTATTTATCTTAAACTAGAAATGTTCACATAATGATGAAGTCAATTGTTTAATCATAGAGAAGCAGTAAAT
This sequence comes from Argopecten irradians, assembly GCF_041381155.1. Classification (NCBI taxonomy): domain Eukaryota; kingdom Metazoa; phylum Mollusca; class Bivalvia; order Pectinida; family Pectinidae; genus Argopecten; species Argopecten irradians. The sequence goes on along the minus strand of NC_091137.1, from coordinate 24,358,896 downwards.
GCAGTTGGTAGTTACCACGAATTCTATTTTTTCCACACAAGAAAAACTATTTTTTTACTTCAAGCATGTGATCTTATTTCAACTCTGAATAGCCTTAAAAAGAAATTACCAAAGATGGTGTTTGTTGGGTTCATTGCCGCTTGGTTCTTGGCAGCATCTCCAACGAGACGCTCTGTGTCTGTGAATGCCACATAACTTGGGGTTGTCCTGTTTCCTTGGTCATTGGCGATGATTTCTACTTTGCCATCTTGAAACACTCCAACACATGAGTAGGTTGTTCCCAAATCAATGCCAACTGATGGTGCAGTAGACTTGCTCATTTTGCTAAAAACAAAAACGAAATAAAACTAAAGCAGGTTTTTAATAAATATTCACAATTTTTTTAAAGATATCTTGATTTATTTTGAATAGAGATATCTCTATTTGAATTAAAGATATCCCTATTTTAAATAAAAATATTTTTAATTTTGTTTATATTGAGATGTCTTCATTTTAAATACAGATATCTATAATTCAATTAAAGATATCTATAATTCAATAAAAGATATCTCTAATTCAAATACAGATATCTCTAATTGTTGTAGAAATACAGATATCTTTCGATTGGTAAAAACCCAAACGGCTTGCCATAGGGTAGTCTATTTCAATAAAATACTTAATAATGAATATAGTCTATTGTAATTTATAGCTGTATAATTACAATGGACCTAAAACTGTAGACCAAATCTACCAATGTGACATTTAAACATGACAATAATAATTTTATTTCAACTCTAAATAACAGTATTACCATTTTATTACCATATGTTAGTGAATTATCTCTAGATCTACTGCAGTTCAGAATTTTGCGTGGGGATTCTTATATATGTAGGCGTACCATCCGCAGGTGAAACTTTGATAATGCAAATTCAAAATGAGCTTAATGCACCAGTTTCTAGAAATCAATAAAGATTGAGACTTTGTAAAAGGATTTTTTTACTTCGTGTATTTACTAGGCCTATTCTAACTTTTTCACATGTAAAGGGAGGCTACTCTGACAGTAATCGGCCACCTGACAACATGTAAACAAATGAAAGACAGGATCTATTTATATATATTATCTGGTAAGCAAAACAAAAGATGTTATGTTTACGACACTATAGCATCACCGACGTTGTTTTCTTTACTGCATGGTTTGTATACACAAGGATGAATTCACGTACTTATTAGCTACATAGCTATACTACATGTAGGCATATATACTAGACTGGCCACCAGACCCTAAGTTGCTGATAAGACTTTCTCAGTAGAGTTATTTAATAGATTATCTCCCCTTAGTTTAAAACTTAGAATCAGGCACTTAGTAGAGACAAATATAATCAAGCCAATTTTTAGTGATTTTTTTAATATCCTAGAGACTGGTGGCCAGTCTAGCATATATACATATGATGTTGTATTAGATCTATAGGCCTATATAATCTCTGTAAGGGAGGGGAAATAGGTAGATGGTGAGACATCGTACATTACAATACAGTATTTCATTATTCTACATGTTATGCTTAAAAAAATATTGGTGTATTTATATTTTAAGTATAGTGTTGTATACGTGCTTGCTACGTTTAATCTCATTGATTACAGATTTCAATGTACATGCATGTTTTGCTTGTTCTTGTCTTGTCATGTAATACAGTGTCACTTTTTAGCTCACATGCCCGAATGGCAATTGAGCTTATGCTATGGTGCAGCCATAGGCGTCAACTTTTCCATTTAAACAACTTCTTCTCCAAAACTTGGAGACTTAGAATCCTGAAATTTGACATAGCATGCTGGGATGAAGGACTACCAAGTTTGTTCAAATGAATGACCTTGACCTTCATTCAAGGTCACAGGGGTCAAATAGGCTGAGATATTTTGGTAAGACTTCTGCTTCATGACCAAGAGGCCGAGCTAGAGACCTGATATTTGGCATGTAACATGCTAGGATGAAGGACTACCAAGCTTGTTCAAATGAATGACCTTGATCTTCATTCAAGGTCACAGGGGTCAAAAAGGCTAAAACATTTAAACGACTTCTTCTTAATAACCAAGAGACCTAGAGACTTGATATTTGGCATTTGACATGCTTGGATAAAGGGCTACCAAGTTTGTTCAAATGAATGACATTGACCTTGATTCAATGTCAGAGGGTTCAAATAGGCTTTAATTTTTAAATGACTTCTTCTTGATAACAAAAAGGCATAGGGACCTGATATTGGGCCTGTGAAATGCTGGGATCACGGGCTATCAAGTTTGTTCAAATGAATGACCTTGACCTTCATTCAAGGTCACAGGGGTCAACTAGGATGAGATATTTTGGTAAGACTTCTGCTTCATAACCAAGAGGCCGAGCTAGAGACCTGATATTTGGCAGGTAACATGCCGGGATGAAGGACTACCAAGATTGTTCAAATGAATGACCTTGACCTTCATTCAAGGTCACATGGGTCAAGAAGGCTAAAATCTTTAAACGACTTCTTCTTAATAACCAAGAGACCTAGAGACTTGATATTTGGCATGTGACATGCTTGGATAAAGGGCTACCAAGTTTGTTCAAATGAATGACCTTGACCTTGATTCAATGTCACAGGGGTCAAATAGGCTAAAATCTTTAAAAGACTTCTTCTTAAAAACCAAAAGGCATAGGGACCTGATATTGGGCCTGTGGCATGCTGGGATCAAGGGCTATCAAGTTTGTTCAAAAGAATGATCTTGACCTTCATTCAAGGTGACAGGGGTCAAATAGGCTTAAATCTTTAAACGACTTCTTTTTTTAATTACCAAGAGGCAAAGGGGTCTCTAATGTGCTTAGGGATGATATGAATTCTTATTTACTCTATTTGTTAAGTATGAACCATGCATGATTGCAGGTGAGCGATTCGGGCCCATTGGGCCCTTTTTTTTAATTTCATCCCGGCATGAAAGGAATTTTCTAAGCAAACTGTGTGAATCCGCGTAAAAATAATCATACAAAATTTATTTCAAAATCTGATAAACTTTTTTTTCATAGAAATATGAATTAGTGTGAAAACAAAGACAAAAATATTTATTTCGTTTTATAGAAAAAATAAACATATAGGAGTTGCAAGTGAATCCTCCATTTTGTGGAAATAACAGGAATAACAATGACTAACCATTAAAGTCGAATATTACTGTGGATGGGTTGGTGTCATTTTCTTATAACTTCTTCTTCTTCTTTAATGTCATTTTGGCTTCTGGCTGGTCTGAGATAAAATTGAGTCAAGTAGGCCAAAATATTAAGGACTCAATAAAAACATTGAAAAGTAGCATGATTAGTTAAATGATTTCTACTAATCCTATTGATTAAGCTAATTTTTTGATGAACCATTTTATTTGATTCGTCAAAATTGATAACATTTTTACTGTTTCTTGTGTTTGCTTTCAGGAGTAGGGTAGCGAAATGCAGCCAGCTCAGAAGCGAAAGACAGCTCCCCCTCGAGTTATTGGGCTGGATATTGGGGACACTAATTGTAGAGCTTGTACGTGGTCATCAAAATCCGGAAAACCAGAACCACTGGTGGACGAGTTGGGAAACAAATGTATACCATCTGTTGTAGCAGTTACGGATGTGGGCGTGGTGGCGGGTCACGAAGCTCTGACATCCTTCTCAAGGAATCCTCACAACGTCTTTTTAGGTACAGGTTCGGATAATGCGTTTTACGAGCAGGCGGTTAGACAAAATATCAATTTTGAGCCCCCTCCCAATATAAAAGTACTTGCAGATATCGTCATTCTTTTTAACAACACAACAAAACACATTTATCAAATACGAAGTTCCCATGAGAAAAAGAACTAAGAAAAATTCAAGTAAAAAAATATTTAGATTTTAATGCTGACTACAATACATTTTTTCTGAGGAGACATTTGCGCTCACGTAATTCCTATTTGTTTCCAAATTGGCAGCGCTTTACGATATCGAAACACACTGAACATTCCCGATAACTCCTAGGAACCTTACATAGCACATCATACATCAGATTATGATTTAACACGTGTAGGTTTAACAGCTCTGTTGAAAGTGGATCCAGAGGAAAAACGGTTTAAAGTGGAGATCACTGGTGTCGAAACGACACTCTCACCAAAAGATATTCTCACCCACCTACTGGTCAAAATCAAGGACATAGTCCAGCGACATTTGGGCAAGGTGAGAAAACTAACTAATGTCGGTGTTGGTGCGGTACTACCATTCTTTTTATTTTATTCTGAGACTTAATCAAAATATTTTTCTAACAGAATAGTCCAGCTCCGATCTACTTTGTCAAACATTTCCTATGGCATGATCGAACCCAGAACGCACGGATGCGATGCATGTTTCCATGTTAATTTGCTACTGAACATTGATTGCGAATGTTGTGGTAACTGCCGGTTTCTATACAAAATCCTTTCAAGCATATTCTAACGAATCCTACCCCCGATACTCCAGGGGTTACTATCACTGACATTATACCCACCCAATGACTTCGATATTGCTTAAGTGTTAAACTGCATCCTCACAGTAGACCGCGTTCACAAGGCTTTGATTGCGGTACCAGCTAGTATTGGTAACCTAGTTATTGGATATTAGTTATGAGAGGACTATGCGGATACTTGATTATGTTTCAGACATTCATTTTACCTTACTTTTTATCATTCCAGGAAGCTGTGAATGCTGTGGTTGCGGTACCGGTTTTGATGACCGATACTGGTCGCCAGGCCGTCAAAGACGCATGCAATGCTGTTGGTCTCAATACATTGAGGGTTATAAACCAGCCAACAAGTGTGTGTATTGCTTATAGTCTTGACAGAAAGGTATGTACTTCTTGTAGTAAATCGATTAGTGAATAATATTTGTATGTGTGTGGATATTTTGGGTAAATAAATAGGGTTTATACTTCATTATTTTTTTGTTGAATTCATTTTTTTGCATTTAAATATTATCGGGAATCTGTTTTCTTCAACTGCGCGATATTTGTTGTATTATCAGCTTTTATATTGCAATTTAAAGGCCTAAGACCTTTCCGAAACAAAAAATAAGTTTCTTTAAAACAACACAACGCAAGTATATATATATATATATCGATGGCCTGAGATGAGGTTACAATACCTAACAGGTGCATTTTTCTCTGCATAATGTACGTTTACAGTGAAGTTCGCTGTGTTGCCGTCTGTCGTAGTGATAGTCCAGTACATAACGTACAATGATTAGGACGACAGCGGGAAACATAATAAGATTTAATTTATTTTAAATAAATTGTTTAGAAGGTGATGGTAAATGTAGTTTAAGGCTATATAAGCTAATGACTTTTAGACTCTACAAAATTATCAATCTAGTAATATATTTCCATTTTGAAAATCTGACGCCGTTTAGAAAAGGTAGTGTTCCTTTAATAGTCAGAAATGTATTAAATTAAGACCACAAAGTAAAACGTTTTGATAATTGATTGTTTACCAATATGTATTTCATTTATTTTCATCTTTTAATAAACACATTTTAAAGTTACCGTAACTGGGCAAAATTTTTGACATGCTATTTTTTCGTCAGTAATCTATTGCAAACAATATGTTTCAATGAATTCGTCTGTGAAAATCATTCAAAGTTATAGACAAACATGCATAATGCCTTATAAACATTAGTTACGACACAGACGTTTTGCACGGTAAAAGTTCTTCGTTTTTATGCTTTATGTATGTTAAGATGAAAACAGATCTCCATAAAGGCAAATAATTACTAACAACACATAACACTGCAATAATGTGAAAGGAAATTGTAGACCACAACGTGGCTTCATAGTTTGACATTATGTACTCATTTTACTACATTACAGACGTAAATCTGATTTTGGCAGTACTGCCAAAATTCATTTAGAGTTCTTATTTGTCTGTGTAATTTTTTTTATCTGATTTCAGTCTTTGGATAAGGATATCAAAGTGTTGGTAGTTGATATTGGCGGTAAAACCCTCAAAATTTCAGTGCTTCTCATTGAGGAGGGCATATACGAAATTCTTCACACAGCTTCACATTTAGATGTTTCCGGAAATAGATTTGACGAACGCTTAGCAGGTTTTCTCTTAAATTAATATGATAAGAAAAACAAGACAACCCTTCAGAATGATTCAAGGATCATGCGACGCATGTGCGCTGCATGTTGTAAGGCAAAAGAATGCCTCTCAGCATCGTCATATACAAATATATTGATAGAGAACTTACACAACGATACAGACTACAAAACAAGCGTGAGAAAAGCCAAATTCGAAGAGCTTAACATGGACCTTTTCAACCAATCAATAAAATTAATTGATGAGACATTAAAGGATGCGAATGTGAGTCAAGAAGATATACACGTTGTGGTGATGGCGGGAGGCTCAACGAAGATACCAAAATTATCAGAAATTCTGACCAAGAAATTCCAGGAACAGGTTTTACCCGGTACCATTGATCCGGAGGATATCGTCTCCTATGGCTGTGGTAAGTGTTCATCATGTCCGATAGTAGATATTCCGTCTTTACATTCTTCAGAGTTAACTCCCTTGAGGGTAGGTATCCATTGTGACGTCATTATTTTGTGGGTGCATTTTACGTCGTGTTCTGTGAAAAAGTATGACGTTACGCTCGCAAACACATGACGTCAACCAATACATACCAGCAAGGGCATATAACCCTGTAATATGAAATACAGAATATTATCACCATATGACCTTTTACGGTGAGCAATAGGCAAACGTTGTATGATTAATGTCTATGTCTGTGTTGTGTTCAGTTACTATCCCCTATTGATTAAACTAGCGATATTTTGCATGTCTATATATCACTTCGAAACTGAAAGATGTGAAGAACATTTTAAAAACGGGACGAAAGTAATATAAAAAACAAATGGGATGAGTTTATGGTTTGCGGGAGTTGGGAGAGCATGGGAATGATAAACATAGTATTGGAACGAGGTTATCATAGCTTTATTTAAACATGGAAAGAGTAGAAAAGGGAAACGTGAAAACGGTAGGAAATAAGATGAGAAAAGCAGACGTAAAAGCGGAGGTAAACACCAATGGGAATGAAAAAAGAGAGTAGCGCAAATGGGGATTGAAATGGACATAGGACAGCGTCGGTATGGATACGAGTGGGGAGTCAAAAATAAGATCACAAAAAAGATGGGTATAAGGAGAATGTGAAACAAATATGGGAACGTAGTCGGATATTTTCAGATATAAAAAAACAAGATAGAACGTTAAACTGATTTCAAATCTCTGTTCATTATTGTTTTATGAAGGTTTTAATACCACTTTATGTATTTTTGATTTTACAGTTATGGAGTCAAATATTTTGGCAGGACATCCTCAATCCGAACAACTAACCGAGCTACTACTACTAGATGTAGAACCACTATCGCTAGGTCTGGAAACTGCAGAGAACGTCATGATGGTTATGGTACCACGGAATGCCACGATACCATGTAAAAAGACCCTGGCATTTACAACATACCATGACGACCAGGTCACCATGGTATTTCGGTTGTTTGAAGGAGAGAGATGTTTCTCTGTTGATAATAATGACCTCGGGATGTTTGAAATGACAGGGATTTGGCCTGAACCCAGAGGACGGGCTCGGATTGACGTCACCTTCGAAATTGACTCAAATGGCGTTCTAACCGTCACTGCAGTAAACCGATTCTCAAGGAAGTCTCAGTCATGTTCTTTCACGGATTTTAAATGTAAGGGATATGACAAAATGATTGAAATGATAGCATTACTCGTGATTTTATCATAACAGGTCTGGCATGGGCACAATTTGTTTTAAAGTATTCGATTCCCTTAGTGAAAATGTTATAATCGATTATTAATCGATACCGAATCAATTAATATATGTAACAATTGGTTTATAATAGATTATATAAACCAAGATTTCAAATAGATTTTTATGGAGAAGTCGTAGATAAAGCAAGATAGTGAAAATATTCAAATGAGAATGGAACATTTTCTCAACCCATCAATCCATAGGGTTTGACATACTTGGTATATTTTATATAATCTTTTCGAAAATGCTATGAAAAAAAATCATAACACCTCATGGTTTTTCTCAAATCTTTACCTCTTTTAGCGTTTTACGACTATAATGAGCTAGAGGACATCATTGAGAGTGCCACAAGTTCAAAAGAAATTGACGAAAAGAACCTGTCGACAGTAACGTCAAAACTGGAGCTTGTGAGTTTTATCACAAACATTGAGGCCGCCGTGGAGGATGGGAAAGATATACATGGTGATGTGAAGCAAACAGTATTGAATAAATGTGGAGAAGTCAAGGACTGGATTGCAAGTCAAGAATCCATTGAACAAAACATGTTTGAGGAAAAACTATCACTACTACAAAGTGATGTCTCCAGTCTTGTGAATTTAAATAGTGATGTAATTAACCACTGTAGAAATGAGAAATTACATTTCATCAGTGGTAGAGTTCAGAATAAGGCACCTCGGAAATCCAAGGGGTTATCAAAGGGGTGGGGAAAGGGAAGGGGAGACACGTCATCCACTCTTGGAAACAAGTCTACCAGACCAGCACCAGCCGTGGATTTCACAATAGACGAGGTGGATTAAATATGACCCAGGCACCGATTTCTCCAAACAACATGTGAGTCAAAAACTGACTGAAGTCAAAGCTTTTCATATAGGTTACAAACGATTTTACTGAACTCTGCAAGTTTGTTTCGAAAAATCGTAACCTGGTCACTTTGATCACAAAAACGCAAATGTACCTAACATCATGCCATTGTTATATATTCACATATATATAATTTTACTGGTCAGGAAGGGAGAATATGATTATACTGATTATATTAGTTGATTGGTATTAAGATCACATTATTCTGTAATTATTCCGGATATTTGTCCAGACTCGTTTTGTATATTCCGGATATAGCGTCCGGGTTTGGTTTATACACTGTGTATTAGATATCTGACCATGCTTTCCGGTTTTTGAGAATAAAACGAACCAGTCACGTTTATAATTCTTCATCTTGATGTTTCCTCTCACAGCAAGCTATAAATCCATAACAACAGCAGATGGTGGAGAATCTAAACGAAGAGGAATTTGCCATATTTTTAGTATGTGATAAACTTTCGTTCAGTGAACATTATCGTGAATTTGATTACAATGTCGATTAACAGAAAATTGAATGACAATGACTTTATCACCCCCAGTCGTGTTCGCGCTAGGCGTGATCAGGTGTCTCTTCAGGACGATTGTCTCACGTCAGAACGACGACAATCACCACCAGTTTTGAGTCCATTTGTTACCGATCGTTAGCTTGACCCGTCTTCGTCAAAGGTGTTTCACATTATTAGTGATATTGATGATCATGACCAATGCCCAAATAAAAATGACTATCCATACCATGATGCATATCAAGAGGGAAAGGATACACATAGAGGCCCACTCGTAAATAAGGACCAGCCACTATTTGTAATGCGGTCTATGCCCACATACACTGACAAAATACATTTGAATAAATTTCATGGTTATGCTGATCAAGATGCTGCGAAGTTCCTGTCGGAATTTGATAGCTATAGTACCTTTAGTGGCTTGAATTTGGATCCGACCTCGGAACGGATGATTGCTGCGTTCCACCTACATCTGGCTGGCCCAGCCTTAACTTGGTTCGATACTTTAAGCCCAGATGTGAAATCATCATGGACACAACTGACGCAAGCCTTCAAATCTAGGTATATCAGCGATAATCATCTGGACCCAGCTATAATGGCGGCTTCCTCCACATTTCATAAATTGAAACTCTTACAAGGCCAACCGTTGGAGGATTTCCATAGTACCTTGATTCAGCAAGGAAGGAAACTTGGAAAGTGTGATCGTGATATGCTTATTCAATTTATGGAGGGACTGACCCCCTCGCTGGCTTTCTTCGTACGAGTTTCAAATTGTAAGGATCTCAATACAGCCCTCCAGGTGGCACAACATGGCGATGCTGCAGGATATCGTTACCACTATCCAGGGGCTGACATCAAGCAACAATCCTCAGTTTTTGTCACAGGAAAAGGGGAAAATGCCAAGACAGAGAACAAGGAATTGGATGAAATCAAAAATCAAATAAAAGCATTGACTGAAATAGTAAAATCCAATTTAAATATTGGACCCAACCCTGAGATTTCTCAAACACCACCACACCATATGGTAAATACTGCCAATCCTGGTTCCTTTTCCTGCTATACCTGCGGTGGTCAAGGACATAGACAACGAGTTTGCCAATGGTCTGGACAAGGTCAGTCCCAGCCAGGAATACAATGTCAACTTTGTCACCAGTGGGGTCATGTGGCGACCCAGTGCAGACAGATACAACGGCCGGCTCCCAATTTTGATGTGTCAAAACCACCTCCGCCTTTCATGACAGCTCCTCAAGGTCCGCCGATTCAGGGAAACTACAGATCCCCGAGGGATTTCGGTCGCGCCCCCTCGGGAGGGACATACATGTAACCAGGACATAGCGACGCGCGCGCAGTGCTGAACCTGTCAGAGGTGCTATTCGAGATAGCTGTGAAAATCACGTTTATTCAGAGACTGAACTTTCTTCTGATAATACTTGTAGTGCTCAAGACTCTGACTCTGACTCAACTTCTACTACTCATGAAAATGACTCCAAATCAAAATTTATGTATATACCTGTGATAATTGGTAATCAAAAGTTTACTGGTTTACTTGATAGTGCTAGTGAAATAAGTGTTATTTCTGAGTCATTATATTGTATGTTGCCTCATTCATGCAAATCTCCTATTAATGTATCTGATGCTGTAGAGGTTAAGGTTGTTGACTCAGGTAGCCATGATATATACACCCTAGGTTCGTCAACTATCAGAGTTAATTTACATTCAGGGGTGTCCAATATTTTTGTACAGGTACTTAAGCACACATCTCATCCTTTGCTGTTGGGAGTTGACTTTTTGAGAAAACATCAGATGGTTCTGAATTTTGGTACTAATGTTACTGGCTCATGTAAACTTAAGGTTAGATGTAAACAGAGATTAGAGATACAACCAAACTCTGAGTGTATTGTACAATGTAAACTGCCGAAAGGTTCATCTGTGGGTATACAGGGCATTTGTACTGGCAAGAAAAAAATTGACAAAGCAGGTCTATTGGTGGCCAGATCAGTTGTTACAGTTCATAAGCCTAATTCCATACCTGTGAAACTGTTAAATCCTAGTAAAGCTTTTGTTTACTTACCGAGAAATACTGTTATTGCTGATCTGGTTACTATGGATAACTGTTATCATGTCACACCTGTACATACTGATATGTCATTTTGTAGTGGTGATAAGGTGAATGTTAACAAGACAACTGTTTTTCAATCATCATCACAGTCAAATATTATTGGATCAAATGATAGTAAAGAGAATGTTGGTGATTTTTCCAGTGATGTTAATCTTAAGAATGATGACTTGAAAAATCAAGATGATCATATGTCGGGTCAAAATTTATGCCATACACAGCAACTGTCAAATGAGCAAAAGTGTAATGTAGACAATGTTTGTAAATATTTAGAAGAGTCATGTGTACCAGATATTACTCAGTCTACTTTTGATAAGTCAAGGTCTGTTAGTCCTGATTTTGATACGTTTATGTCTTATTTTGATTTAGAGTGTGATAATTTGTCAGCTGTTCAGACAGACGAACTAGAAGAATTAGCAAAATGTTTGTATAAACATCATGAACTATTTGTGACAGATGAAAACCCATCGCTTGGTTTTACTACTATAGTGGAACATCAGATCCACCTTAAACCCAACGCCATATCTAAGCATCAGAAACCCTATAGACTTTCTCCGGACAAGCGCGAGGTACTTCGTACTCAACTTACGGAGCTGTTAAACCAGGGTATCGCCCTGTAGATGAGAAAGAGGACATACACATTTCTAGTCCCATCGTGTTGGTCGCGAAGCGTAATCCATCATCCAAACCCTCCGCAGATCGTGCCAAGTCTCATTTATCTTCATATCGATTCTGTTGTGACTTTAGATATTTGAACTCGCAAACGCAACCATTCAGGTACACCATCCCCAATTTACAGGAATTGACGGAGTCATTTGAGGGTACACCAAACTTTATTACCTCAATTGATATGAGTTCAGGATTTTTTCAGATGGGGATTGCTAAGGATTCTAGGAAGTACACTGCCTTCAACACCTGTTTTGGATCCTACAAATTTCTGCGCTTACCTATGGGACTTAGTACATCACCAAACTCCTTCCAGCTTCTCATGGATAAAGTGTTGCACGGACTAACATTTAAATCTGTTTTGTGTTACTTAGATGACATTCTGGTCTGCTCTGAAACATTTGAAAACCATCTTATAGATTTAGAGGAAGTGTTTACACGACTTCAGGATGCAGGATTAAAACTTGGTCCAAAGAAATGTATTTTTGCTCGCTCTCATTGTAAATTTCTTGGCCACGAAATATCCCGAGATGGTATCCGTCCTCCAGCAGACCGTGTGACAGCAGTCAGTAACTATCCAATACCTCCTGACCAGAAGTCGCTCAGAAGAGCCATGGGCCTTTTCAATTGGTTCAGAAAGTTTATACCTCGGTTTAGTGAAATAACATTTCCATTGAATCAACTACTTCGTAAGGGTGTCACCTTTCGATGGACACAGGAGCATCAGAGTGCTTTTGATAAAGTAAAGACACTACTGGCTAAGTCAGATGCTCTAGCATTCCCAAGATACGACATACAGTTTCGTTTGGCAGTGGACACCTCTAGCAGGGGCGTTGGATACATGCTTTACCAGATACATCCGGACAATACTCATCGTGTGGTTAGGTTTGGCTCTAAAGGTCTCAATACTTACCAGCAAAGCTACGGTCCCACTAAGTTAGAGTTGCTTGGGATGGTATACAGCGTGCTTGATTGCAGTCATTATCTGCGTGGTAGACCGTTTGTGGTGGAGTGCGACCATCAAGCCCTGCAACCCCTCTTTCAGAAACAACTCCGAGGCGCGATCTACGAACGCTGGCTAGCCATATTACAACAGTTTGAGGTACAGATTGAATACAAACCTGCTGCACAAATGATAGTACCGGATGCACTTTCACGATGCCACCCAAACGATGACTTAGGAGTGATGAATGAAAGTCCTGCAGAGGATGATTTGAACTTTCCCTTTGTTGAGGATACTCATGCTACAGGCATTACTCTGCCAACTGGTCAGACTCTAGATTCCAATTTCCTTAGGAACGATAGTGATGGTGTTTCTGTGAATAACATTTGTATATTGCATCCATCTCGGGTAGGGCCGCCAGCATTACCATCACCCAGTTATGACAGTGAATATGATGCCGATACAGAGGATCCTGAAGGAAAACTGCCTTTGCGTAAAGTGCACTGCCGACGTCCGTACCATAAACATAAATCTCAGCTGCGACCAATGGATAGTGCATCTTTGCCAAAATTACCAGAGAACATTGCTACCAAAGACGTGTTGCTACCTATACAGTGTGGGAGTTCTCACAAAACCGTGCCAAATACATCTCTTAATGTTATTGACAACCTGATACAGTTTGATGGAGATACGTGTGCTATGACAGACTCAAGGGAAACTGTTCAACCTGTCAATATTCTGGATGATCTCGTGCCGACTGACACCACATCAGATTTATTGCTTCCCACAGTCGTCTCAGAGCAACCTCAACTCATGTATCAAACCCCAACATCAGTCACTTCTTCACAACCAGAGGATACTTTCGACAAGACGACAGAGAGTGACTTACCACATTCATGGTTTGATTTAAGCACTGACATCGACAGTTCAAACCTTGATGAAGCACAATTACAGGACACTGAGGTAGACAGTACTCTAAGTGCAGATCATTATGTGGTACCTACTCAGATAGACACTTTACCAAAAGATTCACTCTCCAGTTCTGTTTCTGACAGTGATAGCAAACATTCTCCTGAAGAACATATTGGCACACTTGATATCAATGTATGTGATATCTTTAGAAAAACTGACTTCACCCCTGCCATCATTCGCGAACAACAGGAGAAGGATCAGTGGTTTCGTGCTCTTATTCACTTTCATGAAAACGATGAGTTGCCACTATCCCAAAAGGAGGCCAGGAAAATCTTACTTGAAGGCTCTGACTACGCGATTATAGACAATGTGTTATTTCATTCGCGAGTGGCCAAGAGTAAACGTGTGAAGAACTTATCTCATTATCAGGTTGTTCTACCATATCAACTTATTCCTACCATCCTTCACCTATACCATGATTCACTTATGGGAGGTCACTGCGGCATACAGGAGACACTGGATCGTATTTGCGAACATTATTATTTTCCAAAACTGTCCTCTATTGTGTCAAACTACATTCGGTCATGCCCAGAATGCCAGGAAAGGAAAATACCTCCATATCCTCAAAATCATGCAGTTACAGCACTTCCTGTACCAAACGGACCATTTACAGTATGGGAGTTAGACTTGTATGGACCTTTGCCTACTACACCTACTGGTATGTCATACATATTCACTGCAGTGGACATGTTTTTAAAGTACCTCTTTGGGGTACCTTTGGCCAATAGTGATGCTTTAAGTGTTGGAGAGGCTATTTTTCAGCTGATTTGTACATTTGGAACCTGTGAGACATTTGTATCGGACCAAGGTTCGGAATTTATTGCCAAAGCAACCAATGAAGCATGTCGCTTATTGCAAATCAAACAGTGTTTTACACCGAGTTACTCCCATCATTGCCTTGGTGCATGTGAGCGCACTCACCGTACCCTTGCTACCAAGATGACGCCATATATGAATGCCAGAAGGACCAACTGGGAGGACATCTTACCTGCTGTTCTATTTGCTATGAATGCTTCTGTCAATGCTACAACAGGTTATTCGCCGTTCGAGGTTGTTTTCGGAACAAGACCCCGATTTCCCTTGACACTGGACCAAACTTTAGTCACGGTACCACAGGATATTGCTGTATATACACAACAACTTCAGGAAAGACTCTCTGCCATTCAGAGAGACATGAAAGAGAACATTGAGAAAGAACATTGAGAAAGCCCAGTCCGTCATGCTTGCGAAAGCAAACACTAAGGTTCGACCTCTCAACTTTGCAGTGGGTGATTATGTCTATTTGCGTCATGAAACTGTTGGTCAGGGACAGAAATTGCAGAACATCTACCAGGGTCCACATATCATTAAAGAATTAATATCCACACACTTGGCGCTTCTTACGGATCCCAAGACACAGAAAGTGTTTGCAAAACCAGTTCATGTCAATCGATATGTGCGATCCCCATCGGCATCTGACTTCTTTAATGTTGTTTCGACATGTAAGGTTTCAACAGCAACCCAGACAGATATCAACAAAATATTCGATGTTCGGGAAGAAACTAGTTCACACCAAGACACATCGGATGTTCGGGAAGAAACTAGTTCACACCAAGACACATCGGATGTTCAGGAAGACACTAGTTCACACCAATCTGCACTGGATCCAACCACATCTCCGGAAAGTTCATCGGAAAATGTTCCATTACGACCTCGCCGAAATGTTCATCCCCCAAGTCGCTTTTGCACTGACCACATAGACCCTAGCATGCTAAGCGACATCTCTTCTTCGTCATCAGAGAACATTTACTATAAAGTGAAACGCGTGTTGGCTAAACGAAAACAAGGATGTCACACTCAGTACCTGGTGCAATTTGTAGGGGAACCCTCACAGCGTGCTCGATGGGTGAATTTCAATGATCTTAATGCAGCTGCACAGAAAGCAGTCCTTGCCAAGCATCCCAAGAACATTTAAAAGTTGTTTAAGATTTCTAGTCCTACTTGAACTTTACCCTATTAGGCTAGATACTACTTGTGCCAAATTGCTATGTACTATTCATAATATGCAGATTATGTTTTAATTCCAACACATGTACATTTTGCCATGTGTTACTTTATTACTAGTAATGGTATTGCACCTAACTTACTTAGCATTATTGCCATTTTTACAAACTTTGTGTGTTTGTAGTTTATGGTTGACCTTTTATGTCAGCAGTTATGTTTATTTACTAGTCTGTATTCCTTTGGTTGAATCAAGGCATGATTTTCATTTTTGTTGTTGTTTATAATCTTGAAAATGTTACTTTCACTGTTTACCAAGTTACTAGTCATTTGTCACTTTGTCATTAGAAAGTTGCGCATAAAATAGAATACCGGTAGCTATGTTTAATATTTGATGATATGAGATGTACTTTTTATTTTTCCTCCTACTTTCATAAAATTGATACAGTATTTACTATTCATGTGAATTTACAAGGAGAGCATCTTAATTGAGATGAATCATCATTTTAATGTGTTAGAATTTCACATTTAACAAATATCTCTGAGATTTGCTCTTCATACTAAATGTAATACTGTCTATTGACTAATTGATCAATATTTCGCTGATGTTGGGAAGATGTGATTTGAATGTGGGATGAAGTTGATATTGAATAAGCATATCAATGTAAAACTGAATGTGGAATGAAGTTGACAATGAATACACATCCATTTAGCTATATGCATTGCCCTTTGAAATCATGTTTAGCAGTTTACAAGCTTGAGTTGTCATTGTAATGGAACTATCCCATTTATAGTATTTGTACCATTCTATGAAGATAGCCATCTGTGGATATGTGGGTAACTTTTTGTACAATTTTGAGAGAATAAGAAATAGTATTTGCTACTTGTATGACTGTGTATGCATGGGGGTTTGTATGAAAGTTGGTGAAAATTCATAGAGCTTATAATATTCTTTCAGTTTTCTCATTATGTGTTCTTTTACTTGCCAACATATCTTGTAGTTTATATATGGTATATGTGATTGATTAGAGACGTCTGTATCAATAACATTTTTCTTCTAAGACTTAGCTTTGGTATGATACTAAGTATCCTTGACAATGCTACAATGTACATAGGGGCAATGTTCTATGAATTCATAGTTATAATGCAATGGAATGCGTTGAAATACTGTTCATACAATGTAATTACTTTCTCTTTATTGCAAAAAGCTTGCAGTCCATTTATTGAATAATGTTGTTTATTAAGGTTCCTGATTTTGTGCATGTTTGTATTTTTCTTATTCTACCTGCCTGACCAGTTTTACAAAATTGCTTTGCAATTTTTCTTCAGGGGGCGGGGATGTTATATATTCACATATATATAATTTTACTGGTCAGGAAGGGAGAATATGATTATACTGATTATATTAGTTGATTGGTATTAAGATCACATTATTCTGTAATTATTCCGGATATTTGTCCAGACTCGTTTTGTATATTCCGGATATAGCGTCCGGGTTTGGTTTATACACTGTGTATTAGATATCTGACCATGCTTTCCGGTTTTTGAGAATAAAACGAACCAGTCACGTTTATAATTCTTCATCTTGATGTTTCCTCTCACAGCAAGCTATAAATCCATAACAACAGCAGACCATACATCTTCAAATGAATGAAAACGCATTTAACATGGAAAATACTAACATTTGATGAATTCACAGTTGCAATATAACTCTTGGTTAAATAATCAATGTAGTGCTATCAATTAATTTCAATTCCATACATTGTACTTTATTTGCAAATGTCAATTAGACAGCAGGCGTTGCCTAAATGTGTTATCTCTATGAAGTGCTATACATTGTTTTCCGAATTTGCTTATTACAGAGTTATCTGCACTTGCGGGTAGGTATTGATTGTGACGTCATGTGTTTGCGAGCGTAACGTCGTACGTTTCGAACAAAACGACGTGAATTGCGCTCACAAAATAATAACAATCGATACCTACCCGCAAGGGAGTTAACTCTGTAATATGCAAAGACGGAATATTTTAATCTACGTACGATTCTTTGACTTTGTGTTGGTAACTAGTAATAAATTAGAGTAGAAATAAAGTAGAAATGTGCCAAACTGTTCCAATCTGAAATTATGGTATAATATGGATTACAAACAATGATCTTATAAACAGCATACAATAGGTTTAAAGTTATATGTGCCGTAACTGGACGAAAATTTTGACACGTGATTTTTTCTTCATTAATCTATTGAAAACCGTAAGGTTTGATGAATTAAGCCGTGAAAATCATTCAAATGGTTGCAGATGTCTGACAAACGTTAGTTGCAACACAGAATTTAAGTACTGTAAAATTGTTGGTTTTATGCCTTATGTATGTTTATATGGAAACATACCTGCAGAAATCACTTTACAATGACTAATAACATTATAAAAATGCTAAATGAAATTATAGACCACGATTTGGCTTATGGTCCGACCGTATGTACTCATTTCACTTCACTATAGATGTACATATAATGATTTTTGGCAGTACTGCCAAAAAATCATTTTCAGCTCTTATATGTACTCGTAAAATTAAAACGTAAGCATTGAAAATACTGTAATTCTCAAAATGTTGGTAACTTTTGGTAATAAATAACATATCAAAAGCTCATCTTGATTTTTGAGTATGAAAAATACGGCACATATAACTTTAAATAGCCATTAGTTGTATAAATATTTGTTAATGATGTCAGTCCTATAATAATTCGTTTTAATTTTGAAATGTTAAAATAAAATTTGATGGAAAATACCGTTGAATATATATATTGTTTTAACTATCTACAAATGTTCTTTCCTACATTAGTTATATGAGTTATACAAGTATATTTAACATGAACTGATCTTATATTACATAGAAAAAAAGATTCTGTGCAACTTGAGGCTCGCATAAGCGCTTCGATGATATCGAATATTGTTCCTTGAAAAATGAAACAAAAATAATTGCACATGACAAGGGAACAAACTCAAGCAACCCTCTATGTATTATATCATTCGTACCGATAACAGAAGCACAGGCTTTTTATTCTAAAGTATACTCAGGCTCAGTATTAAACATATAGGTACTGTATAACTGTAGAATCAAAAGCCTCCGATGTAACTCATGTGTACCGAAGAGTGTTGAACCCCGGTCTACTTACCCGAAAATTATACGCATTGTTACAGAGATAGGGCAATATCGGTGTAGCGACAGATGGTATTGTAGAACTCATATCGGTAAATTAATTACGTTGATATGAAGATGTAAACATTGACATTGTAATGCATAAAGATAAAGGAATTAGCAATATTCAATAATTAACAGCATAGTACATAATATAGAACATAATGTCAAATTGAATTTGCAAAATGATTTTACAATATTGCACACATACAATGTACTTTCAATCATTTATATAATATAACTTTATTTATTAAACCGCTAACACAGTTGACCTTATCGAAGATTAATAATGCAAGAAAAAATCTATGAAAAGGTATAACTGTACGACGATGAAGAACAATGATTTTGACTCCTGTTAATAGAAAATACCAAGTAAAATCCAGCTTGTATACCTACGCACCACCGTACGACACACATGTCACAAAAATGACTAGTGGCAGAATGTCAGAAACCGTAACCATTAACCGAGTCGCGGGACCAAAAGAAAATGAGTAGTGGTAAAAGGAATGTCAGAAACTGTAACCAATTCCCTAGTCGCGATCATAGAAAATGATTAGAAGTGTAGAAAGTCAGAAACTGTAACCATCCTCTAGTCGCGACCAAAAAGAAAATGACTAGTGGTAGAAAGTCAGAAAACTGTAAACATCCTCTAGGCACGACCATAAGAAAATGACTAGTGGTAGAAAGTAAGAAACCGTAACCATTTTCTAGTCGCGTCTAAAAGAAAATGAGTAGTGGTTGAATGTCAGAAACCGCAATCATCCCTAGTCGCGACCATAAGAAAATGACTAGTGGTAGAATGTCAGAAACCGTAACCATCATCTAGTCGCGACCGAAGGAAAATGACTAGTGGTAAAATGGAATGTCAGAAACTGTTACCAATTCCCTAGTCGCGACCATAAAAGAAAATGACTAGTGGTAGAATGTCAGAAACCGTAACCATCATCTAGTCGCGACCAAAGGTAAAATGACTAGTGGTAGAAAGTCAGAAATCGTAACCATCCTCTAGTCGCGACCATAAGAAAATGAGTAGTGGTAGGAAGTCAGAAACCGTAACCATCCTCTAGTCGCGACAAAAAAAATAAGTAGTGGTAGAAAGTCAGAAACTGTAACCATCCCCTAGTCGCGACCATAAGAAAATGACTAGTGGTAGAAAGTTCGTAACGTTGCGACCAAAAGAAAAATGACTACAGAAACCGTAACCATCCCCTAGTCGCGACCATAAGAAAATGACTAGTAGTGGAATGTCAGAAACTGTAACCAATAGTCGCGACTAAAAGAAAATGACGAGTAGTAGAATGGGAATGTCAGAAACCAAAACCATTCCCCAGTCGCGACCATAAGAAAATGACTAGTGCTTGAATGTCAGAAACCGTAACCATCCCCCCCTAGTCGCGACCATGAGAAAATGACTAGTGGTAGAATGGAATGTCAGAAATCGTAAACATCCTCTATTCTCGACCATAAGAAAATGACTAGTAGTGTAGAATGTAAGAAACCGTAATCATCCTCTAGACGATACCAAAAGAAAATGACTAGTGATAGAATGTCAGAAACCATAATCATCCCCTTGTCGCGACCAAAAGAAAATGAGTAGTGGTAGAATGGAATGTCAGAAACTGTAACCAATTCCCTAGTCGCGACCATAAGAAAATGACTAGTGGTAGAAGGTCAGAAACCGTAACCATCCCCTAGTCGCGACCAAAAGAAAATGAGTAGTGGTAGAATGTAATGTCAGAAACCGTAACCATCCTCTAGACGATACCAAAAGAAAATGAGTAGTGGTAGAATGTCAGAAACCGTAATCATCCACTAGTCGCAACCACGAGAAAATGACTAGTGGTAGAAAGTCAGACACCGTAACCATTTTCTAGTCGCGACCGAAAGAAAATGAGTAGTGGTAAAATGGAATGTCAGAAACTGTTACCAATTCCCTAGTCGCGACCATAAGAAAATGACTAGTGGTAGAATGTCAGAAACCGTAACCATCATCTAGTCGCGACCAAAGGAAAATGACTAGTGGTAAAATGGAATGTCAGAAACTGTTACCAATTCCCTAGTCGCGACCATAAGAAAATGACTAGTGGTAGAATGTCAGAAACCGTAATCATCCACTAGTCGCAACCACGAGAAAATGACTAGTGGTAGAAAGTCAGACACCGTAGCCATCGTCTAGTCGCGACCAAAAGAAAATGATTAGTGGTAGAATGGAATGCCAGAAACTGTAACCAATTCCCTAGTCGCGACCATAAGAAAATGACTAGTGGTAGAAGGTCAGAAACCGTAACCATCCCCTAGTCGCGACCAAAAGAAAATGAGTAGTGGTAGAATGTAATGTCAGAAACCGTAACCATCCTCTTGACGATACCAAAAGAAAATGATTAGTGGTAGAATGTCAGAACCGTAATCATCCACTAGTCGCAACCACGAGAAAATGACTAGTGGTAGAAAGTCAGACACCGTAGCCATCGTCTAGTCGCGACCAAAAGAAAATGATTAGTGGTAGAATGGAATGCCAGAAACTGTAACCAATTCCCTAGTCGCGACCAAAAGAAAATGACTAGTAGTAGAAAGTCAGAAACCGTAACCATCCCCTAGTCGCGACCATGAGAAAATGACTAGTGGTAGAATGGAATGTCAGAAACCGTAAACATCCTCTATTCTCGACCATAAGAAAATGACTAGTGGTAGAATGTCAGAAACTGTAACCATCCCCTAGTCGCGACCATAAGAAAATGACTAGTGGTAGAATGTCAGAAACCGTAACCAATTCCCTAGTCGCGACCGAAAGAAAATGAGTAATGGTAGAATGGAATGTCAGAAACTGTAACCATCCCCTAGTCGCGACCATAAGAAAATGACTTGTGCTAGAATGTCAGAAACCGTAACCAATTCCCTAGTCGCGACCGAAAGAAAATGAGTAATGGTAGAATGGAATGTCAGAAACTGTAACCAATTCCCTAGTCGCGACCATAAGAAAAAGACTAGTGATAGAATGTCAGAAACCGTAATCATCCCCTAGTCGCGACCACGAGAAAATGACTAGTGGTAGAAAGTCAGACACCGTAGCCATCGTCTAGTCGCGACCAAAAGAAAATGAGTAGTGATAGAATGGAATGTCAGAAACTGTAACCAATTCCCTAGTCGCGACCAAAAGAAAATGAGTAGTGGTAGAATAGATTGTCAGAATCCGTAATCATCTCCTAGTCGCGAACAAAAGAAAATGACTAGTGGTAGAATGTCAGAAACCGTAATCATCTCCTAGTCGCGAACAAAAGAAAATGACTAGTGGTAGAATGTCAGAAACCGTAATCATCTCCTAGTCGCGAACAAAAGAAAATGACTAGTGGTAGAATGTCAGAAACCGTAATCATCTCCTAGTCGCGACCAAAAGAAAATGAGTAGTGGTAGAATGGAATGTCAGAAACTGTAACCAATTCCCTAGTCGCGACCATAAGAAAATGACTAGTGATAGAATGTCAGAAACCGTAACCATCCCCTAGTCGCGACCCAAAGAAAATGACGAGTAGTAGAATGGAATGTCAGAAATCGTAAACATCCTCTATTCTCGACCATAAGAAAATGACTAGTAGTAGAATGTAAGAAACCGTAATCATCCTCTAGACGATACCAAAAGAAAATGACTAGTGATAGAATGTCAGAAACCATAATCATCCCCTTGTCGCGACCAAAAGAAAATGAGTAGTGGTAGAATGGAATGTCAGAAACTGTAACCAATTCCCTAGTCGCGACCATAAGAAAATGACTAGTGGTAGAAAGGTCAGAAACCGTAACCATCCCAAAGTCGCGACCAAAAGAAAATGAGTAGTGGTAGAATGTAATGTCAGAAACCGTAACCATCCTCTAGACGATACCAAAAGAAAATGAGTAGTGGTAGAATGTCAGAAACCGTAATCATCCACTAGTCGCAACCACGAGAAAATGACTAGTGGTAGAAAGTCAGACACCGTAGCCATCGTCTAGTCGCGACCAAAAGAAAATGATTAGTGGTAGAATGGAATGCCAGAAACTGTAACCAATTCCCTAGTCGCGACCATAAGAAAATGACTAGTGGTAGAAGGTCAGAAACCGTAACCATCCCCTAGTCGCGACCAAAAGAAAATGAGTAGTGGTAGAATGTCAGAAACCGTAACCAATTCCCTAGTCGCGACCGAAAGAAAATGAGTAATGGTAGAATGGAATGTCAGAAACCGTAATCATCCACTAGTCGCAACCACGAGAAAATGACTAGTGGTAGAAAGTCAGACACCGTAGCCATCGTCTAGTCGCGACCAAAAGAAAATGATTAGTGGTAGAATGGAATGCCAGAAACTGTAACCAATTCCCTAGTCGCGACCATAAGAAAATGACTAGTGGTAGAAGGTCAGAAACCGTAACCATCCCCTAGTCGCGACCAAAAGAAAATGAGTAGTGGTAGAATGTAATGTCAGAAACCGTAACCATCCTCTAGACGATACCAAAAGAAAATGATTAGTGGTAGAATGTCAGAAACCGTAATCATCCACTAGTCGCAACCACGAGAAAATGACTAGTGGTAGAAAGTCAGACACCGTAGCCATCGTCTAGTCGCGACCAAAAGAAAATGATTAGTGGTAGAATGGAATGCCAGAAACTGTAACCAATTCCCTAGTCGCGACCATAAGAAAATGACTAGTGGTAGAAGGTCAGAAACCGTAACCATCCCCTAGTCGCGACCAAAAGAAAATGAGTAGTGGTAGAATGTAATGTCAGAAACCGTAACCATCCTCTTGACGATACCAAAAGAAAATGATTAGTGGTAGAATGTTAGAACCGTAATCATCCACTAGTCGCAACCACGAGAAAATGACTAGTGGTAGAAAGTCAGATACCGTAGCCATCGTCTAGTCGCGACCAAAAGAAAATGATTAGTGGTAGAATTGAATGCCAGAAACTGTAACCAATTCCCTAGTCGCGACCAAAAGAAAATGACTAGTAGTAGAAAGTCAGAAACCGTAACCATCTTCTTTTCTCGACCATAAGAAAATGACTAGTGGTAGTATGTCAGAAACTGTAATCATCTCCTAGTCGCGACCATAAGAAAATGACTAGTGGTAGAATGTCAGAAACTGTAACCATCCCCTAGTCGCGACCATAAGAAAATGACTAGTGGTAGAATGTCAGAAACCGTAACCAATTCCCTAGTCGCGACCGAAAGAAAATGAGAGTAATGGTAGAATGGAATGTCAGAAACTGTAACCATCCCCTAGTCGCGACCATAAGAAAATGACTTGTGCTAGAATGTCAGAAACCGTAACCAATTCCCTAGTCGCGACCGAAAGAAAATGAGTAATGGTAGAATGGAATGTCAGAAACTGTAACCAATTCCCTAGTCGCGACCATAAGAAAAAGACTAGTATAGAATGTCAGAAACCGTAATCATCCCCTAGTCGCGACCACGAGAAAATGACTAGTGGTAGAAAGTCAGACACCGTAGCCATCGTCTAGTCGCGACCAAAAGAAAATGAGTATGTGATAGAATGGAATGTCAGAAACTGTAACCAATTCCCTAGTCGCGACCAAAAGAAAATGAGTAGTGGTAGAATAGATTGTCAGAATCCGTAATCATCTCCTAGTCGCGAACAAAAGAAAATGACTAGTGGTAGAATGTCAGAAACCGTAATCATCTCCTAGTCGCGAACAAAAGAAAATGACTAGTGGTAGAATGTCAGAAACCGTAATCATCTCCTAGTCGCGAACAAAAGAAAATGACTAGTGGTAGAATGTCAGAAACCGTAATCATCTCCTAGTCGCGACCAAAAGAAAATGAGTAGTGGTAGAATGGAATGTCAGAAACTGTAACCAATTCCCTAGTCGCGACCATAAGAAAATGACTAGTGATAGAATGTCAGAAACCGTAACCATCCCTTAGTCGCGACCACGAGAAAATAAGTAGTGGTAGAATAGAATGTCAGAAACCGTAACCATCCCCTAGTCGCGACCCAAAGAAAATGACGAGTAGTAGAATGGAATGTCAGAAATCGTAAACATCCTCTATTCTCGACCATAAGAAAATGACTAGTAGTAGAATGTAAGAAACCGTAATCATCCTCTAGACGATACCAAAAGAAAATGACTAGTGATAGAATGTCAGAAACCATAATCATCCCCTTGTCGCGACCAAAAGAAAATGAGTAGTGGTAGAATGGAATGTCAGAAACTGTAACCAATTCCCTAGTCGCGACCATAAGAAAATGACTAGTGGTAGAAGGTCAGAAACCGTAACCATCCCAAAGTCGCGACCAAAAGAAAATGAGTAGTGGTAGAATGTAATGTCAGAAACCGTAACCATCCTCTAGACGATACCAAAAGAAAATGAGTAGTGGTAGAATGTCAGAAACCGTAATCATCCACTAGTCGCAACCACGAGAAAATGACTAGTGGTAGAAAGTCAGACACCGTAGCCATCGTCTAGTCGCGACCAAAAGAAAATGATTAGTGGTAGAATGGAATGCCAGAAACTGTAACCAATTCCCTAGTCGCGACCATAAGAAAATGACTAGTGGTAGAAGGTCAGAAACCGTAACCATCCCCTAGTCGCGACCAAAAGAAAATGAGTAGTGGTAGAATGTAATGTCAGAAACCGTAACCATCCTCTAGACGATACCAAAAGAAAATGATTAGTGGTAGAATGTCAGAAACCGTAATCATCCACTAGTCGCAACCACGAGAAAATGACTAGTGGTAGAAAGTCAGAGACCGTAGCCATCGTCTAGTCGCGACCAAAAGAAAATGATTAGTGGTAGAATGGAATGCCAGAAACTGTAACCAATTCCCTAGTCGCGACCATAAGAAAATGACTAGTGGTAGAAGGTCAGAAACCGTAACCATCCCCTAGTCGCGACCAAAAGAAAATGAGTAGTGGTAGAATGTAATGTCAGAAACCGTAACCATCCTCTTGACGATACCAAAAGAAAATGATTAGTGGTAGAATGTCAGAAACCGTAATCATCCACTAGTCGCAACCACGAGAAAATGACTAGTGGTAGAAAGTCAGACACCGTAGCCATCGTCTAGTCGCGACCAAAAGAAAATGATTAGTGGTAGAATGGAATGCCAGAAACTGTAACCAATTCCCTAGTCGCGACCAAAAGAAAATGACTAGTAGTAGAAAGTCAGAAACCGTAACCATCCCCTAGTCGCGACCATAAGAAAATGACTAGTGGTAGAATGTCAGAAACCGTAATCATCTCCTAGTCGCGACCATAAGAAAATGACTAGTGGTAGAATGTCAGAAACTGTAACCATCCCCTAGTCGCGACCATAAGAAAATGACTAGTGGTAGAATGTCAGAAACCGTAACCAATTCCCTAGTCGCGACCGAAAGAAAATGAGTAATGGTAGAATGGAATGTCAGAAACTGTAACCATCCCCTAGTCGCGACCATAAGAAAATGACTTGTGCTAGAATGTCAGAAACCGTAACCAATTCCCTAGTCGCGACCGAAAGAAAATGAGTAATGGTAGAATGGAATGTCAGAAACTGTAACCAATTCCCTAGTCGCGACCATAAGAAAAAGACTAGTGATAGAATGTCAGAAACCGTAATCATCCCCTAGTCGCGACCACGAGAAAATGACTAGTGGTAGAAAGTCAGACACCGTAGCCATCGTCTAGTCGCGACCAAAAGAAAATGAGTAGTGATAGAATGGAATGTCAGAAACTGTAACCAATTCCCTAGTCGCGACCAAAAGAAAATGAGTAGTGGTAGAATAGATTGTCAGAATCCGTAATCATCTCCTAGTCGCGAACAAAAGAAAATGACTAGTGGTAGAATGTCAGAAACCGTAATCATCTCCTAGTCGCGAACAAAAGAAAATGACTAGTGGTAGAATGTCAGAAACCGTAATCATCTCCTAGTCGCGAACAAAAGAAAATGACTAGTGGTAGAATGTCAGAAACCGTAATCATCTCCTAGTCGCGACCAAAAGAAAATGAGTAGTGGTAGAATGGAATGTCAGAAACTGTAACCAATTCCCTAGTCGCGACCATAAGAAAATGACTAGTGATAGAATGTCAGAAACCGTAACCATCCCTTAGTCGCGACCACGAGAAAATGAGTAGTGGTAGAATAGAATGTCAGAAACCGTAACCATCCCCTAGTCGCGACCCAAAGAAAATGACGAGTAGTAGAATGGAATGTCAGAAACCGTAACCATCCCCTAGTCGCGACCCAAAGAAAATGAGTAATGGTAGAATGGAATGTCAGAAACCGAAACCATTCCCTGTTCGCGACCATAAGAAAATGACTAGTGTTAGAATGTCAGAAACCGTAACCATCCCCTAGTCGCGACCACGAGAAAATGACTAGTGGTAGAATATCCGAAACCGTAATCATCCTGTAGTCGCGAGCAAAAAATGACTAGTGATAGAATGTCAAAAACCTCAAACACATCCTCGCCGAAACCAGGAAAGAGTGGCTATCGGTAGACAGATATTATCAAGGCTCCCCGACCAACTACTCAGGGGTTGATTGATACTTTGATTTTAGTCACGCTGTATGGTGTTTTAGCATTCATTTTTAATGATTATTACAAGCAAATTCTTAGTTAACAATTTCCAGATTACTGAGTACACATATCTGGCCATTGTGACCCAGACAGTTATACACTATCACACACCTGATCGGCTCTATCAAGGAAACCGCTACATCAATCTGTTGTTTCAAAGGGGTGGGAGTGTAAAGAAAACATACTTAGTATTCAGATATGCGATAATTAACTTGAGTCGCTACGATTATAAATATGTCGATACTCAGAAAACAACTGTATGCCACTTTTTTTCCGCATATACTATATTTCCCATCTTCCAATTGTGTCGTTACGATTATAAATATGTCGATACTCAGAAAACAACTGTATGCCACTTTTTTTCGCGTATACTATATTTCCCATCTTCCAATAACGCAAAAAAATTGTATTTCGAAATTATAAAGTGTTTTACAGTAGTTTTGATTGACATAACATGATTTCTTAAACTTATTTCCATTTTTCGCGTGCGATTTATCTTTCTAGAATTTCGCGATCCAAAAGTATTCACGAAATTGTATCTCCGCAAATTGTTTTCTACACTATCTATATTGGTAGAAATCCATTCACTGTTTCGTGTAACGTAATAGCCACAACAGAACGTTTAGGTTTACAGAATGTTATGTCGGCGGCTTTGAACGTAAAATCGCGAAATATTTATCTTTGTGAATTAATCACTACATCACTTATATTGATAGGATTTACCATTAAATTTTTGAATACGCGAATGTTAATCTTCGCGAACTTGTTTTGAAATAGCCACGAAGTTAAAAATAATAAGAATACAGTATGTATGTATTTTATGATGATAATCAGCTATATACAGCTATATACAT
Organism: Argopecten irradians; assembly: GCF_041381155.1. Lineage (NCBI taxonomy): Eukaryota > Metazoa > Mollusca > Bivalvia > Pectinida > Pectinidae > Argopecten > Argopecten irradians. The sequence continues at coordinate 24,330,459 of NC_091137.1, read as the reverse complement.
TACACAGACAAATCTTGGGTTTGGGCCCGATTTCATCTTCATTTAGTCGTTTCTTTGTCAAATATTTAAAGGCAGACTTTTTTAAAGAAATTTAAGCAATAATAAAATAATATTTGACGTTTAAAAAGGGTTAAAAAAAATTTCTCATAGACGGTGAAACCAGAAGTGGTATCTGTTTGATTAAAACATCAATTTTACTGTAAAAAAAGTATATTTAGTAAATGCAAGATACACTACGATGGAAGACAATTAATGGATAGTATATTTTCATTATTTGTACTACTTCGTATTGTTTAATCAACCTGGTCAAATAATATGTCAATGGCTTCATTTCCCAAGTTCAAGGCAATAAACAGAAGTAACGAGCCAGTCATAAATAATATTTAATGCTTTATTTTTCCATAATGTAATTTTATTTTCTATCTTATATGGGAATTTATATTACAGCTTACATTGTTGAACTTTGAAATGTAATATAATGTTGGTCTGATGTAGATTTGCGTATTTACTTGATTTTTATGTGTCATCATTTATATCTACGTGTATAGATGGACAGTCAAAATACCTTACGGTGTTTTATGAGGTTTTAAATGTTCAACAAACCCTTATAGATGTTCTCTGAATATATCCTATTGCGGGCCCCCTGGATATGTCTAGTTGATGTAACGGGTGAATTGGTGGAGCGCAGATATTCTAATTGAACCATAATTTATAGAAATCAATACGTAGGTACACATCTATATCGATACTATAAATATTTGCCGCAATTAAATAAAGCACCACCGATGCCTCTCATTTCCAAATCAATGGAACTAGAATATTGCCACACTATTGTAAATGCAGTTCGATCTTCGTTCAAACAACAACCAGTCATCGGAGAAATTATCCATTTATTAAATAAGCCATACTACTATCTGTAGTAACTCGCTTCAGTGGTAGAGTGTCTTCAATGATATCAGTACGGCTGATGGTAGGACCACAGTCGCTCTGGCAAGCTTGAGAGATAGAACGTATCAGGGCGCGAAAGAGTGAGCGCTGCAGCGCGAGACGTCATTGCACGGTACACCAATACCGAACGTAGACTAGGAGCGAGGAAAAATCGATACGGATGTCTTCCGACTGCAAAGGCATGAACACTGGGGCATAAATAAAAGGGCTATATGCACAAGCGACTGAGGAATGGGTGATATCGACAATACAGTTGTATTGGTACACGAAGGGAAGTGAACGTAAGGAAGACTAGATCCGGCTGGGAAGGCTCACCCAACTAATATCTCTTCTGTAAGTACATTTTTACACCACCAAACTACCATTCATAACTTCCATCGGTAGTATTAGTACCGAGAGAACTCCAAGCTTAAGGTAAATTATACTGTCTTCCTTAGTCTTTCTCAATTGTCTTCTGGCCGACTTTGGGCTTTGGCTACATCTAAGTAAAAAATGACTCTCTGGGTTTGTCTTTTCCATGTAATTCTGGTTAGATTATGTGTGGTTGTGTTTGCTCTCTTGCTGCCATTGTGATTGTGTGGGGGATGTGATCGGGCATGACCTTCCGATGACACAGATAAGAGAATTCTATGTGTCATTGTATATAGTGTATCGATAACACATGTGTAGTGGAATGTAAACGAACGTATCAATAACGGGATGTTATCATGGCCATCGCTCTACTTATCAGTATACAATAATGGTATCAGATGTATAACGAACAATTTCCGATTCCTGTAACATGATATTGATAAATTTTGCAGTCGTGTAACGTGTGGTTGATTCGCTACTCAAACATGTCTGCGATTGATATTTAGTTAGAATCCGTAACATTATCTGTTCCGGTGTAGGATTTATTTAGCTGTGCTCGGATCAGACTGCATATTATTTGAACTCGGTTAAGACATTATATAATCAGTTCTCGGTTAGGACAGCATATAACCTGCACTCGGTTAAGACAGTATATGATCTTACTCGGTTAAGACTTTATATAATCTGTACTCGGTTAAGACCTTATATAATCTGTCCTGGGTAAAGACTTTATATAATCAGTACTTGGTTAAGGCAGTATATAATCTGTACTCGGTTAAGACAACATAAAACATGCACTCGGTTAAGACTTTATATAATCTTACTCGGTTAAGACTTTATATAATCTTACTCGGTTAAGACTTTATATAATCTTACTCGGTTAAGACAGTATTTAATCTGTACTCAGTTTAGTCAGTATATTATCCGTTCGGGGTTAAGATAGTTTATAATCTGTCCTGAGTTGAAACAGTATATAATTTGTATTCGGTTAAGACTTATATTAATATATACTCTGTTAAGACAGTATATGATCTGTCCTAGATTAAAACAGTTCATATGACATGTATTATGTTTATATTGTATGTAACATATTCCAGGTTTAGACTTGATATACTTTAGTAACCTTTACCCAGTTTTGTTTAAACTACTAGTATATATTATCTGCACTTGTGTCAGATTTATATGATATTTACTTGATGAAAACGAAATATAACATGCCATTGGTTTAGATTACATTACCTGCACTCGTTAAGACTAGATATAATATGCTATTGGTTTAAATAGCATAACATGTACTCGGTTAAGACTTAACGTAATATGTCATTGGTTTAAATAACATAACCTGTACTCGGTTAAGACTAAATATTACATGTCATTGGTTTAAATAACATAACCTGTACTCGGTTAAGACTAAATATTACATGTCATTGGTTTAAATAACATAACCTGTACTCGGTTAAGACTAAATATTACATGTCATTGGTTTAAATAACATAACCTGTACTCGGTTAAGACTAAATATTACATGTCATTGGTTTATATTAATTAACCTGTACTCGGTTATGACTAAACTTAACATGCCATTGGTTTAGATTACATATACTGTACTCGGTACAAACTAAACATATTACTTGGTTTTGATTATGTAACAAGTACTCGGTTGAACTATTTTGTAGTATGTAACATTTACTTAAGTAATGCATGTATATAACTAAAATACCTGATATAGCTATATAATCTATACTTGGTTCAACTGTGTATTTTACTACATGTCCTGTTATCAGTTAAGATTGTGCATAACATAAACTCTTTTGCTCTATTTAACCTGGTCTTGATTTAGACTTTGCATAACCGTTACTTGCTGTATATTTGTGAATTAGGATAGACCTTTTTAAAATGTTATCTATTTATATAGTAAACTACATGTACTTTATAGTTTAAGAGACCCATTAGCACTACACGACCACGTTGTTCAATACAATTATCACACAACCATGTTGTTGACACTATATAATGGTTGTTTACCACTTATTAACGGCAATATTTATAGTTAATAGACCCAGCTTTATCACTGGCACCGTGAGGTAGGCCCACGCAATCTGAAATGATGGATAACATATTATCACGCTTCACGTGTAATTATCTTTGTGATACCGTTTCTGAAAATACGGTCTCACTGAAAAATTCCAGGAAAGAAAACAAGAATTTTACATCAACGTTTTAATCTTGATTGTGAAACAAACGTTTATAGAAACAAACAAACAAACCAATTAATTTTACATAAACCACGGTAAACAAATTTTATACTTTTAATACCTATGAATAGAGTGGATATTTTGAAATAATTTCTGCAGAGAAAATCCTGAAAATCTCCTTTTTACTCGTTTATTATATAAGTTAATATTTTGAACCTGATTTTCCAAAATTATATCAATGTTATCTATGTGTAATCATCCTTTTAGCAACTTTTTATTTTTAGATTTTTTTTCATAATTAAGTGACCAATCAGTGGCGACCGCAATATTTTATCCTTGACATAAACATGCATAAACAGGGGCCATTTCAAAAGTCTATTTTTCCAATAGATGGCTGTCTCATGTAGTCAGAGATGCCGCTGTGTAGAGACCGGTATTTGTTTGTTTATAGATCAGTGAATCCTATTGGGTAAATATTTAATGGTACCTATGTTTTAGATTATACAGCCCTGATGGATGGACCTGACGACTTTAGAATCATTTGTTCTGAATTATTGATTTCTCAGAGCCATTCAAATTCTCGAATTCTATATACAGTGCTTTTGGTGATTGGACTGTGTTTTCCATGCTTTTAAACAATCACAAAAAGGTGACATGCTTGACTTTCAGAAAGGCGCTGAGTTTGAGAAGGATGATGTGATATAAGTAAGAATGAATTGTTTTGGCAGTAAGCTTACGATTTACTCTTTGACACAAATTTGTTTGGCGGAGCTCGTTGAATGCTTACTCTGTCGGTGCACCTGGCTCTATAATGATGACGTCAATGGCTACTTGAATTCCTAATCCTATCGATGACCTCTCCACAACTGTTGAATTAATTTCTGATAATATATCTCCATTGTGCCTATTCAATAATTAAAATATTGTTTAAAAGGTAGACTTTCTAGTACAAATGGAATCGGTTTATTTAACATGGTCAATGGTAGTATTTTGATATACGGATACACATATAAAGTGAAAACTAATACTATTAATACGTATATTAATAAGAAAATATTCCTTTAAAGCTATGCAACATGAAGGGTGAATTAACTTAAAACCGCACTTAGGAGTTTTAGAATAAATATCTAGTGTACTCTGGTGTTCATGAGAACACCAAAACATGTTGCAAAACACTCTCTTTTGATGTCAATGGAAAAGATACATGAACATGGTCGGCCCACTTATAGTGTTCCTACCCGTGGAGGGTTGTCAAGGAAGAGTGGGTGTTATTGTATGAGGAATCTCGGAAGGAAAAGCAACCAAAAAGTCTGATAATGTACTGTTAATTTTGAATGAATGATCCGTTCATTGACTTCTTCCTTTGTTGTATTTTCCCATAGTAATTGTTTATCGCTAACAGGAAAATGTCAATCGCCATTTTATAGCGCTGTAACTCACAAAAGAGCAAGCAGTAGCGTGCACTGAATATCACAAAAGAGTTTGTAAATACCAACCAACAGTTAAGCAATTACAAAACCTAGAGACAGATGTAGGACCAATGGTGCTCCAGCGATTTCATAATGTATCAGTGAGTATCAAATCATATACATATAACTCAAAACAACCCATGCATGTACAAATGTAGGTTTATTTATATCGAAATATAGACAGACAGGTAATGGCGAATACGATTGCTAACAATCCAATACCTTTATTTACATCACTTAATGTTTGACGCATTTCCAGTTTAAGTATCAGGTATTAGGTTTTACGAATAGCAAAGGCGTCCTGCATTATGAGACGAGAAAATGTAGCAGCCAGACTCAGATTCGAACCCGTGACCTCCGAACACTAGCCAAATGCACTACAGCTGAGCTACCAGATCACCGATGACCGACCCAGTCCAATCCCGCTACATAAATGGTTTGGGGTGCGGCATTCTGCTATCGGTTTTAGAGACTCTTGCAAGTGGTAATCGAGCAGTTAACAGGTGTATTAAGGATTCTATTACTAAAACCAAACTTCTTGGTAGTATTTACTGAGTAGCTATCTGCCATTAGTGCCAAACCTGTTGGGCAGCGAATGGTGATTCAGAATATGTCTATCATGCAACCAATAAACTTTTGCCTCTGGGTCATGGTGGCTGATGGATGAAGGCGTTTGGTATACTACCAATAGTTACCTGATTTCATGAGTTCTATATCCAAGTCAAGCTTTGACCAAGGAATTGAACGTAGCGGATATTATGGTGTAAATTACAAAAGTTAAACTAAAATATATACCAAGACTGCGGGATTCAAATTCAAATATTGAGTAATATCGGGATTCTATACTGAGCTATAACTGTATCACAAAAACCGTTGACGTTTTCCCCACAATAGCAGTATTTAAACCCCATATAAGGAAAGAGGAAAAGATTGGTTCTTGATAACAAAGATTTGAATCATATGGTTTAAAGGTACTGACAAGTTTAATATTAGACCTTTCATATACATGTATGTTTTCAGGAAGTTGATATGAATCTATATGGACTTTAGGAAAGCAAGAGATTATCCCTTGTCCTTCAATGGCGGAAATATGTAGTTGCGATAAAATAAATATTTTATTTGGGGGTATAAATGGCGAAATTTAAGAATGGCGAAAATAACCCGTTATACGGTATACTGAATTTTTTAAAATTTGGTTTTTAGGAAAGACTTCATGATCCCGACATCAATTAATTCATTTCAATGAATCATGTTACAACCGTATATGTAGATGGTTGTCAATAAATTGACCGCATTATGGAGATTCTGTGGTATAAATGAGTGTCTCTTACAAATCGTGTTGTTTACTGTTTAGTCAGAATCACAGATGATGCATGGTCGTGGTATGAATGAGTGGTATTAAGAATTACCCGCGTCTATCCAGTCCGCTATTCTCTCCCTCATTGGCCGAGAGTAAATACATCGATCTGATTCTGTGATCAATGCTATTATCGCATCCTCTTTTAAATGTAGTCCCCTGGGAAAACGCACGCAATGTCGCACTAAAACCATCGCTGCCGGCCTGTTGAGGAGATGGCAGTTGAATAGTAAATGATTATGTAAATACAATATTTGAAGAAAAACAACAGTTACATCAGTATACTTTCTGGCGCAATAACACTGTTTTCCACTCTAAAAATAGATACTGATTCGGAAATGTTGCTTGATTTACTATTCCAATCTAACAAACAACAAAAAACAAAGACGAAAGACCTATTAGATCATGTATAAATAATTTGGAAAATGATAGTGTTTAATGAATGATATTTTAACTCCACCAGCAATATCTACTTACGTTATCTGAAGAAGACATGAAATTATGGCTTAAAACCTCCGTTTCTTTCATTGGATAAGTATATGATGCATTTAATGTCTAGTTACGGAGACAAACCGATTTGCTCCGTTTACTTAAGACCTATAATGCAAGCTGTTTTGCAGAATTAGTTTCATATTTCTCACGTAGCACTTTCATATTGTCGATGAAAGAAGAGGACCATCATTGTTTGTGACATTATCACTCTATTTATAGTTATGATAAGTAGTTGATTTAATAGCACCATAAACCATGAAACAATTAAGGAAACAATACTGTTAGACCATAAACAATATAATATAACAATAATAAAATAATACATGTATCCATATGACAACGTAACGATTGATTATTGTTATAGAACTTCAATAATATATGTGTTTTTCTATCACATCCACTTCTATTTTTCAGATGATTTTTTAAAGATAAGAATGGAGATAAATTGGGCATAATTGGATCATTTATAATTCATTACATATCAACAATAAAAAATAATTCTTGGTCGTATTTTTTCAGGCATGAATCGATATCAATATCAATAGTCTAGTTTGTTTAACTAAAGGACAATGAATACATGCTATAGTATACCATACGTCCAAAACGTTTGCTCTGTACGCACGAGAGATTGATTCAGTATAACATTAATACGATATTGATCTGCCATCGGTTAAATCATTGGGCCGTACATATCGGGGAGGAAATCTAGAGACCTATTGGAAGCAGCCATTCACCTAATTATGATGATAGCGATATCACTTAAGGAGCAATTATGTACGTAAGACATTTCCGCTTCTTCATTTTCCCATTCTGAATTATACAGATACATAAAACAATAGCAATTAGTTACCAAAAAGGGAATGCTCTTAAGGTACTAATAAATGGTTTTCCTATCGGTTACTATAGACATCAGCCTGTTAGTTCTACTGGGTCGTAAATCATTTTGAGGATAATGATGACGTAATGATTGTTTGTTATTGTGTGAATTGCTACGTCATTACTTAATGTAAAGCACTTTATTTTGGCGTAAACAATATTTCACGTCTTGTTTATTTCCAATGTTATTATCATTTCCGCGAATACCTACAAGATGTTTGTTATAACGAACTGCTGTATATCTTGTGTACATATTTGTGTTTATTATATGACTGGTGCTTTTGCTGTATTTTGATTGGTCAATACGTTTCTCAGAAGTATTCATCAACTGCGATATTAACCCCGAAATCGGCGGCAAAAAGCACGCGAGGTTACTGGACTCAGTCCAGATACCTCTCGCGAGTCCAGTAACCTGTGTCAAAAATAGATCGAGGAAAACTCCCTTGAAATGTGACGTCATAATCACTTTTGACGTCAAGTCGTACCCAAATATAGCGTAACAGGAGTTTCCCTCATTCAATGACGTCGGGATAATCTATTGTGACGTCAATATTATAGTCGGCAACATATATGGCGGAAGGCAGCAAGTTTACTGCGATCAACGGTGACAACTAGTACTGCAAACTTCAATTTATGGAAAACGTTCAAGAATGCCAGACGGGCTGCAGTTGATACAATATTCCAGTTCTACATGCAATCTAAACCGTTAGCAAGAAGCATTTGGATATTTACCATATGCTACATGTAATTGCTTTTGTAAACAGAAAGTTTGCAAATATCAACTTGGTTTTTTTTTGTAGATTTTAAAGTCTTTTTGAAGAGGCGGGTTAATATCATGTAAGTGTCATATAATAGGTGATTTATAAACCCTGGAAAATGATATAACCCTCGGCCACCGGCCTCGGGATATATCACTTACTCGGGTTGATAACTCACCGTATCCACCTGAAAATAGGTCGATAATTGTATATTATTATATGACTGGTGCTTTTGCTGTATTTTGATTGGCCAATACGTTTCTCAGAAGTATTCATCAACTGCGATATCAACCCCGAAATCGGCGGCAAAAAGCACGCGAGGTTACTGGACTCAGTCCAGATACCTCTCGCGAGTCCAGTAACCTGTGTCAAAAATAGATCGAGGAAAACTCCCTTGAAATGTGACGTCATAATCACTTTTGACGTCGATTCGTACCCAAATATAGCGTAACAGGAGTTTCCCTCATTCAATGACTTCGAGATAATCTATTGTGACGTCATTATTATAGTCGGCAACATATATTGCAGCAAGTGTAGCAAGTTTACTGCGATCAACGGTGATCAACTACAAACTTCAATTTATGGAAAACGACAAGAATGCCAGACGGGCTGCAGTTGATACAATATTCCGGTACTACCAGTCTACACCGTTAGCAAGAAGCATTTGGATATTTACCATATACTGTACATGTAATTGTTAAACTACTACTTTTGTAAAAAGAACATTTAAATATCATCCTGTTTATTGTAGTAATTAAGGTCTTTTTGGATAGCCGGTTAATATCTTGTAAATTTCATATAATAAAACAGTTATCGACCTATTTTCAGGTGGATACGGTGATTTATCAACCCTCGAAAATGATATAACCCTCGGCCTCCGGCCTCGGGATATATCATTTACTCGGGTTGATAACTCACCGTATCCACCTGAAAATAGGTCGATAATTGTATAATAATGAACTGCTATATGTGTATCACGAACTGTTATTGAAGTTATTCAGTTGCATCAGTTGCAACCCCCCCCCCCCCCACTCCCCCGGAGTTTCGTTATTATCATGTTTATTATGCATACATTGGAGACCAAGGTCTCTTACTGTCATTCAATCATTCGCGAAACATTCGGATTCGTTTTCGAGCTCTGTAGTGAAAACTCAGAATATCGTATCCCACTTAAATTGGTTCACACTAACCATTATGTGGATTATGACGTAGGTAAATGTGTGTAGTTATGACGTAGGATATTTTGCGGATTGTTATGACGTAGGTTGTTGTTGAGATCGATATGACGTTTGGTATTGGTTCATATCGCCTTGGTTATTCCTATATGTTTATAATTTAACTTCTAAATTGTGTGAAAAAATATTCCGCTATTACGACGTCTTATTCAATTATTTCTGTCACATTGACATATATGTGTAAATCATGTTCCTATAACTTGATATTGTGTTGATAAAATCACTGTACTGATTGTTATGGCGTCATTACAGGTAAGTTTAGATATGACGTAATACGTCATGCTATAGTTGCAACAAACAAGATGACCCCTGTTCCATGTTTACTGGTGATATATACAGGATCACCCATACCATCCTAGTGATAAATTCTACTGATAATTCAGCCATTGTTTGGATAAGAGTTATTTTTGTCCATATAGCGAAGATCCGCCATACGTCTTACCCACAGACATAGATCGAACTGGCGTAAAAGCACTGTAAATTGTCAAAGTACGAATAATGGTTTCTATCAGGGTACTGGCGATGTAGTATCCCCGACGACCGCCTCTCTGATCTGGATCGGTTAGATTTCGTTATCATCAATATCCACCATTAGCAACTTTCTGACCTCCCGGCCACATTATGTACTTATAATCGAACTTTAAGTGCCAATACGAAGCGTGGTAGACTATCATAGTCAGGCATGATGTATTGCCAACTTGTTCGTCGTCACGTTATACGCTATGGGAATACCCTACGTGGATCTTAAATATCCCATATAAATGGTCATTGGTCGGCCTGATGCAATTTACAATAATTTTGCATAACTTCGTATAAATAAAGACTCTTTTTGTACAAATATGCCCTGATGCAATCCTGTAACTATTTTACCGTCTGCCCCGTAGACAGATGTATTCAATACACATGTACTGGATTTATCTTAGGTCTCTTTCATAGATGTATAATACTATGTTTTTGACAGTCTAGCTAGTGCATTCCATTGAATCAAACCAGTATAATGTAGATTATTTGGTCCTAGGAGAGGTTTTATTACACAAACAAAACGTCAGCCATTTCGTTTACTAAATTTCATTTGGTGTTCCAATAGTCATTCTAAAGTTGTGTATGCAAACTTCTAACAACATCTGACATATACTAAGCAAACAGAAGCTATGTTATTCACAATCCATAGCAATTATCATGTTTACCATGTTTTATGGCTTTCTGTTCGCCATTTGAATATATCACAAAATGTCATGATTTGGTTATTGAAAGTTTTGTGATTATTTTTGCCAACCTATAACACTCCCTCTTTGAAGTGCCTAGAATTCTGTTATTTGTACATATCTTGCTTATTTTACTTTTTGATGTACGCTTCCAATCGCCTTTTCTTTGTATAACAATAGTTGTGTTTTGATTTTTATTACTAATTTAATTATGTTTATATTGCAAATCAATATTCCAGAAAGGAATTGTGTCGTATTTGGGTGTATTCTTCATAACCACTTCAATAGAAACAGCCTAAAACAAACCTGTTAGCAAAACTAACCAGACATTGAAATCTTATGCAATTCATCATATACAGCCCACGCAGTGAACTAAAGTTTAGAGAGATATAATTATAATAATTCAGTAGACAGCCTTTGATTGCTGAGTGGTTAACTGGTATTTACTAATACACAAGGATATAAACAAAGGTGGCATCAACTGGCAATGGTCTCTTCAACTTATTTCTGAAAATGATAAAACTACACGTGGTACTGACCTCTTGTACACGTACTCGGTTCGGAAGGAGGAATAAATTGGAAGGGAGTGGTCTCTTATGCTTGGTTCTGATGGAGGCATACACTGGCAGTGGATTGTCTCTTAGACTTGTCTCTGAAGGAGGCATAAACTGTCCGTGGTGACCAATTATGCTTGGTTCTGTAGAAGAAATAAAGTGAAAGTGTTTGAACTCACAATTGGTAGACTCTTACGCCTTATCAAGGTGGCATAAACTGAGATTGGTGGTCTGTTATACCAGGAATACAAGGTGGCATTACCTTGTAGCGGGTAGACTCTTACGCCTTATCAAGGTGGCATAAACTGAGAGTGGTGGTCTGTTATACCAGGAATACAAGGTGGCATTACCTTGTAGCGGGTAGACTCTTACGCCTTATCAAGGTGGCATAAACTGAGATTGGTGGTCTGTTATACCAGGAATACAAGGTGGCATTACCTTGCAGCGGGTAGACTCTTACGCCTTATCAAGGTTGCATAAACCGAGAGTGGTGGTCTATTATACCAGGAATACAAGGTGGCATTACCTGGCAGTGGGTGGACTCTTACACCTTATCAAGGTGGCATAAACTGAGATTGGTGGTCTGTTATACCAGGACTACAAGGTGGCATTACCTGGCAGTGGATGGACTCTTACACCTTATCAAGGTGGCATGAACCGAGAGTGGGTAGTCTGTTATACCAGGACTACAAGGTGGCATTACCTGGCAGTGGATGGACTTCGTTACTTGGTAATCAAAGACCAAATAAATTACCAGGTTCTCACACATGATACCCGCATTTTAAATGTCATAGGTTGTCATTTATATGGAGGTGCAGACTTTTCCCCATCCCCTCTATCTGTTTCACATCCTTCCCTATCGGCTATTTCCGCCCAGTTTGTAACTTTTATATAATGCCCAGGGGATTTGGGAATCCGTTTGGGTATAACTTAGAACACTGATGTAAACCATCACGCACACAACAGCTTTCACTTTCATTTGTTTAGAAGGTGTGGGACCAGACAAGAATAATTCCTAATGAATCGGAAAGTTGTTTGCCTTTAAAGGAGCACTGTTAAGACCAATCTCTATCTAAAGATGTGTTACAGAGTGTATTTGCAACATTACTATAGGTATAAAATACATGTATAATCAGAGATGAGTCAAAATCTTACAAGATTACAAAACTTCCATAACTACAGATTAACAAAACAAAAACAAAACAACTTAATGCATAATTACTGATGCACTAGCCTAAAACTAGTATGATTACAGATATACCGAATGCTTCACTAATTGGTCAAACACAGGCTATCCCAAAACTTTCACAATTTCAGATTATCTAAATACATAATCGTTAATTTAAACACGGACTAGTCAAACCTTACAAAATCAAATACAACTATCAAAGTACATGAAAAAGTATACAGGTATACCAGGTAAAGACTAAATTGACATTGAATTCACCGAATAACTCGCTTGATTACACGCTTGACAATTTTATCATACAATGTATTACAGACTAATATAAAATAATGATAGTGTTTAAATAGGTAACTGGCTATGATGTCTGACACTCTACATGTAACTGTAATGACCCGCCATTTCAGTGTTTCAAGTTTTACGTTTACAATGATCAGTAGATAGGCCTAGGCTCTGACCACTCTTCCATGGTTTTCTCCGGAACCTCTGTCAAGAATGTTTTACATATAATGTAAAGGATGCATAAAAATATGAATATTCAAATCGCTAATCATTTCTTTCATGGCACATTTCAAAACTGAAAAGTATCTTTAACCGCTAACAACATGGTCCGTCTTTTAGACCCTTGAACATAAGGCGTGATGTAACGCTGTGCCATCTAAAACACTTTTCTTGGAAATAAAGTCCAGGATAGAGTTGAGTTCAGTGACTGTTTGACTATATCTTCACTACGGTCGCTGAGAACATTGATTGTGTAAGGATTTAGATTAGATTATCAAATTTTCAATTAGGAAACACACTATAGCATTCACCTGTCAGCCTTAGAATAATTGTTTACAAGCCGCCGATCGATAAAGGAGCTTCATGATGCTTCTCGCGTATAGTAGCACCGAGACAAATCTTGAATGGAAATTTACTCCACATCTTTATCCAATCAAACATCGCGTTACAAATGACGCTTGTGTTGTGTCGGAGACAATTGGAGCTACGCTGCCGATAAAACCTGAATGGAAAATTACTCGATCGCGTTGCCCAATCATAGTGATGCATATACCTCTCTTAGATAAAATGATCTGAAAGCACTTGGCAGTGGCAATTGCCATTTATAAATTATAATAGCAGACTATTTTGTTATATTCCTTATTATTGGATTCGCCTTTCATATTACATTGCCATGTTCTGTGACTTTGTAAGGAATTTTCCATGCATTTTCATTGCCAATCTAAACGAATTTATTTGTACAATACATTTGTATACTTTTTTGGATGGCGTAACGGTCATGTGACTGCCATTGTTTGTCTATTTCAGAAACGGACCTAAGACCTTCAGGTCCCTCTCGTACAGATATGGTTTTCACTCCTATTGGCAAATAAGTATTCTTCGTTTAATTTGTAGTGGAGAGATACAGTGATTAATTTCAAATCCCCGAGGGATCAATCATGAAACAACCTCAATTTGTGTGATGAAATCCCATGCTAATTTGATCTATTTTAGCCAATAAGCTCCGGGCTATTAGACGTGCATATATAACGCTTGTTAAAACCCATTTTAATGTAGTATCGGTGATATAAACGCTACACTATTAAATAATAAATGTCCATTTTATATCAGTTTGTGTGATGCAGTGGCATCACTAATGAAAGTGGGGTTTTCAAATGTAAGTGAAACACAATAGTTGTACATAGTTTTACACACGCATTTTCTGAAAATGATAATGTTGAAATGGGTTTTTGGTCAATTCAATAATATGCTATTATCTTCATAGAAATATGAGGAAAACAGTATCGGGAAGCACAAGTAATATCTAAACCAACAAAAGGTCAAAATATCCGGAATTTCTTTAGTGATATCGATACTGTTCATGAATGCAAATTTATATTGATTTATGCATATAAAGCATGGTTACTTTAGATATCGAAACAAAATATTGAAAGAGGTACCTTTGCAAATAGCCCACACACTCTATGAGGATATCACTAACCATGCAAACGTGAGCAAACCTAAAGATTTAGAAAGAATATAACTTATTTATGGGTTATATACTAAACATTCATCAACTTATATAAATTAGGGGTGGGTAGTATTGTTGTAGATACTTACACTGTAAATATATGCCGTTAATCAGGACAAAGGGAAGGTGCCATTGTACCATAAAAAGCTTTGCCATCTACTATGATTGTCCAGGAAATCTTATGTCAACCACCAGGGTTTAGGGATAAGTTTAATATATTTACCAAACAACATTTATTTACCAGTCAACATGGCGAACCTCTACCAACCATCAGGTTTTAAAAGTGTCATATTGGGTAATCTCCACCAACTATCAGGATTGAAAGAAAAATCATATATTTACCAGTCAACATGGCGAATCTCTACCAATTATCAGGATTTAAAAAGGTACCGTATATTTACCAATCTAACACGCTAACCTGCGCCAGCCGCTACAATTTTTAATGTTATATTTATTAACCAAACGACCATGCGAGCCCTTGCTAAACATTAAACTGAAGGCTAAGTACGATTTATATTTACAAGGCGAACCTGCGCCGACCATCAGTTTGTAATATTACGTTATTGTGATGCTCGCGATATCGATCGTCTTTAGAGTGGAAATTTTGTGAATGAATCCAACACCGCATGTGTCTGACTGGCCACCTGTGCGTGGTGGTGGAAGGAAATGTGGTGGATGTTTACACTAGCCTAATAAAAACGCGTGATTGTTTAGATGGAAATAAAAAAGATCATATAATATATAATAACATGCTTTTAAAGATGATGCAACTTTCTAAATCAGAATTATTTTCTCCGCTCTCTATGCACATGCAGATGTATTTCGTACCTAATGCTTATTAATAATTGCGTTTTTGTCATCATTTGTCGTTTTTTAGAAATAGGGCGTAGCATGTTTTTGATATAATAAACTTGTTTGATTATCAATCGTATTCTATCTCATATTCACAGTCATTTAAGGATGTTCCATAATTAACGTTTAATCCATTAACCAGTATCGGCCCTACATTACGCCATTTAATGCTTTATGATAACAGCTCTCAATATATTTAATAAAATATGTCCTAGAAGAACAAATGAACAATATGATGATTATATACAAGTGTTGCCTATGTTTTACTTCTTTCGCCATGTGATATTCTAGTTTTCTCAGAGTTGTATCGATCATGTACAAATGTATTCTCCCATTACACACTTTATTTGTCTGTTTAGTTTTTCTCATGTAATGGATATTATAGTAAATAGAATTACGTTTCCCGACAAAATTAGGCTGGCAGAAAAGTTTGGTAAACAACTTGGCGAGGGCTTGGGCTGCACCTATTTCCTTCAAGAAGACGAATGGAGACACATTGTTCTGATAAATAATTCTTTAAGTGTATATAACTTAGCAGCGAGAACGTGTTCGAGGATATAGACAAACCCTTATCTCAAAACGTTTCAGAAATAAGATGTCAATTGTGAGGAATAGGGGTTCGAAAAAACTTTTACATTGGGTCAAATACATGGAATTGTTTGTAAATATAGGTTCATAGTCTGACCTCTCCGGTGATTAAATTGTCTTCTAGTGTTTGGTCTTAATCGTATTAAAAGATGGGTTCATTGCTGTTTACCAAGACATCAGACGAAAAGTATGTTGATTCTATACATATATAAAACAGTGCCCTTCCGATAAGAAAGATATTATTCAATGTGAGTGTCCCTCTTTTAAAAGTTGTTTTCTAAAAGCCATGTTCGAGGAAAAAGTCATTAAAGGTATGTCATTAAGACTTTCTGCTTGCGACGCGTTGAACCATGTTTGTTTCTTTCATTTCAAGCATGAGAAACATGAAACATGTCTGGTTCTTCAGATTCAGTGAAAAATTATCAGCAAAGATATGTGGTTCCTTCAATTTAAGCCTGAGACACTTGTACACACAGCGTCCCAAATCAACTCAAGGACGTATTTACATATATCTGGCTCAACCCAGTGACATCTGTTAACATGTCACTTCCCTTCACTGCAACACTGAAAAGAGTGGTAAACATGTATTGTTTCCATTCAACAATATACGCTTGTAAGCCATGATATGAAATGACGTGCATATAGCAGAGGCTGGTGTCAATAACATTAGCAGGTCATGTCTGAGGTCTGGACACGAACACTAGCGTTTGGTTGTTGTTGTTGTGAAACTCAAATTGTTAATGGTCAAGGTCGTTACTTCGTTGCTATTTTGTCTGAGTGTATATTTAGATAAGGTACCTGGCATGTTTCACGGCAATAAAAAAAAAGAAAAGAAAAGAAGAGAAGTGAAGAAAGACGTCATCATGATTTCGTAAATACAACAAATAATGTCAAAAACAAATAAGTTGTCATTTCTTTGATTAAAGTAAAGGTTTCTATTAGCAAATTAACTACAATGGGTTGAAGTCACCGTTGGAATTTTTGGTTTCAATCAATGTACTTTTGGGTAAGGTGTATAGTTACCGTATTAAAATTGATCACTTAAGAAATAAAACGTGCGAGTGTGTGTTTCAAAAACAGTTCGTCATTGTGCTTCAGTGGCATATATATATAATACATAATAGTTATTTCAATTTTTCCTATTTCTTTTTTTATCAATGAATTTCATTAAATAGAATAATTTTATTTTAATTTTTGGATTATTTTGCAAATAATAACCAAAACATGAATGATAAAAGAAAAATGGCAAGGTCTGCATTTACATCAATTGTCGATGAGTTAGCTTAAAAGAAAGCATTGACTACGAAAAACAATATCGAACGTACTAGAAACCACTCGAGTAAAACTGGACAAAGTCTACAAAACAATCAGATAAAACGAAATCAAACGCTAGTTTCTTACAGCTACATCCCATTTTAATTTGTTTGGTGGCAGCGGTGCATGTTTTATCACGATGCTTTTGTCACCTCCCCGTTTTGTTAAAGTAGTATAAGTGTTACGTAACACATCCGTTATATCGGTAATTGATATGGATTCTAGACTGTATACTAGTCTATTCAACCCTTAACGAACTGATCTAAGAGCATGGTTAGCTCAATGTATGCATTTTATTGCTGTAATTTGGCATAGAAGATGTAACGAAAAACAAGTAATGCTTAAAAAGAACGAATCTTTATTAATCCTTGAATGTTTAGTAAAGGATGGAAAATCGACGGTATTATTTTTCGTAAAATAAATATTCATAAAAGCGAGTTGTTATTAACAGAATTTTTGGCAGTAAGATGTTGAAACTTTTACACTGCTGTTGGCGGGGTGGACGGTTCTTTCATAGCACTTACCATGTTTTTTTTCCATTGATCACTATGTTAACAAAGACTCATGAGAATGGACACGGTTTTACTAGCTAGAAAATACACGGTGTGTCCTAAATGTACCGGGCCCAGACGGAAATCATTGGCCTGTTTAATGGACTACAGTGAGGGTCTGGAGGGGAGCACTGGAATCAATGTGTTCGCATATATATTGAGGCTCAGAAATAGCACAGCTCTGGTAATGCTTGGCATCATATGAGAAGTTATTCGTTACTATCTGTACCACAACCGTATTTACAAAATAAAAATGTAAATGAGACAAAAATGTTATATATATAATAACTATTGATCAAGAGGCTTGGGAAAGATTTTTCATTTATTTATGAAATGATCCTTAATTCTGTCCATGTATGCTTTTGTAATTATGTTTTACACATATAAATAAATTGTTGAAATATAAAGAATATAAAGTAACCAGTACTTGATTAATGAAATATGTATTTCTAATGAAGATATTCCTTCCCATGACATCATTTTACTTTACACAGTCTTGCAATACCGTTGATTTTGTTCGAGGTTAGATCGACAATTGTAAAATGGGTGTGGCAAATGAAACAAAGGACGCTTACTTTTCTGTAGTACCTGGTTCTCTATTCTTTCTATTGTTTGAATCACTAATTTTGTATATAGTTTGAACATTGTGTTGCCGCTTATGATTCTTTTATTTTCATTTGGTTTCTGGTAACTAACGGGTGTAAAATGGTTATATGAAATCAAATTGTTCTGTGCAAATGCTATTAGAACTAATGAAGATTTGAACGAATGGATATTGATAAAGAAATTATATCTACTCAGTTTCCTTACATTATTTGGGGTCTAGAAGACATGAACTCTGAGGTGTCGTATTTAGCGGATCCATTGGATATCATCTCCAGATGAACAACTGTCAAGAGAAAGCACACATTTGTAGAGGCCTGATTCAAAGTACACACATGTAGATTTCGTCGTTAAATACGAATGTAGAAATATCAAGATTATGTGCTGAATATTGAATAGTCAAGTGTGCCTTGACTAAGGAATTCGTAAAAGACAACAGTATTTTAAACTTCTTAAAAATACAAATATAAACACAATATGACGTTATACGATGCATTCAACCCATTATTTGTATCAAGCTATTGTTTGTGAGGTAAAATATGGAATTGATACTGCCTGTAGGTCGGTGTTTTTATCCGGGAGCCCAAGCTATCCTAACAACACATCTTACATGAGCTTAACTAGTCATTAATCTATAAACTGAATGTAAACGTGATGGAGTTGTTCACTTTACTCAAGTTAATTCTTTTTACTTAACTTAATAAGTCGTTCCTATAGGGGTCATTATCAATTTTATATGAATATTTCCATGTGCCATGTCGATCGCAAGCCACCGAAGGAGTCCCACTATATGTCCGGGAACAGGGCCACGGAACAGTAAATATAGATCATCTTTTCTTTAATCGCATGACTTTAAGCTACGCCCGTGCATAACCCCTTCTATTGAATTTTTTTTTTTCGCCGAACTAAAACACGCAAAATGCTTGAAATCGGCTAGAAAACACATTAAATTTACATGTAGTTAGGCATCGATTTTCCAAAATTCTGAATGGAGAATTTTGAGCTGCTATCTTGGCTAGTTGCCAAGGCAAGGGAAATTGGAATGGGTTTGGAAAAAACTTGAACGTGATCTTTTCCGTTTGTTTATGAGATTCGCGCGTGGTGTATTGTCATACTGGTATATGGTATAACACACACACACTTAATTGTAATACCGATACAAAGCCATTTTGTAATGGATGTTTTATAATAAAGAACATGTATTAATACTCTCTTCCCCATTATAAACCATAGTAAAATTCAAACGATTTGATGTCAGTGAGCGACTTTTCATTTCAAAGCATATAAGAAAAAAAAATATAATGTATCAATTACTTGTCTACAGGATTGAATTTTAATGTAATCTGAAATAGCCCATTTTAAAAAAATCACAGATTCGTTTACTGTAAATAATAGGTACAGTTATATTGTTAGCGGATCTGGCATGTCTCATGGCTCTGTTTGTGTGGTGAGGAGTATGTTGACAATTAAAACGAACACAACTCAATCATGGGTAGACACATAAACTACCGATTTAAAAATCGGGCCTTTCCAAAGTAAACGTTTTCATTCAACAACAATATTTTCCAAAATATATATCAACCAAGCCCGTTGGCTAATATAGAATCGTGAGAGAGGGTGTCCATTTATGTTTGAATGCGAGAGGCATGAGAAACTAAACCGTCAACAGGGACATGCACGTACCCGACCCGTGAAGACGACATCATTATCGGTCTATATACCTGATATTGATTCTCCTAATCTTCAATCACCTTTACTTTAGCTTCTGACATGTAGACTTCATCGAGTTGCGCATGTCCGATGTAATCAAAGTCTTTAGAACTACAATATTGCAGCTAATATCATATAAAACGATAAAATATTTCTATGAAAGTTATTTTTTCCAATCGTCCCAGTAGATAAACCATGGTATACATTGGCGACATTCATAGAATGCAGACACAGCTATTTTACGGAAATCGTGACAATTTGAAGTGGTAACAATCAACAGCATTTAATCATATAAGCATTTAAAAGATCTTAAATCCACCATGTCATGTCATATGAAGGCGGTAAACGACCTATATGGTTTTAAAATACTGTTTCCGCCCACGACACTTGGCTGGCCTACTCGTTGTCTTGGCTGCCTTAACTTTGGGCTGGTGTAGGTGTGGAATACGAATAGCAGCGTTAGTTTACAAGAATACTGTTCTTACTACTGAAGTTGGACCAGAGGCTGATAATTTAGTAATAATGACATTAAAACAACAGTATAATATTGGAAGGATGGTCAAGTGACCCACCATCGGGGTTTACGGATGCAAAAATGTATCATGATTTGAGAGGAAAACTTAACACGGTCATAAAAGCAGATACAACATGTAATTTCCGGCGCTTAGTTGGACACTCATTCTGTGAAGATGTTGTTACATTCTGTGGAGGAGAGGTTACGTTCTTTTCTTCTTAAAATCAGTTTTTGGAGTTGAAATGCCACTGAGCTAAATCTAAGCATAATAGGTGTAAGGCGACTATGGTATATACGTTTCAATTATCATACATTAACGGTAGTATAATATTATGTTTTACATTCATTAACCTCTAGCTACCATTTCTGGGTTAACAGAAACTGAGTGGACATACTAATATTATCTCCTCCATTTCGAAACCTGTGCATTTACCAGGTACTGACCGAAGGTCGGTTATTTTTCCCCCAGCTATTGCGGTTTTTCTCAACCTTCAAAATCCTGAGTTTCCTTAGGACAATAAGTTCTATCAAAAACTCTTTCAAAATCCGATATAATTTAAAATGACAACTCTCAGTTTATAATTTCAAACATTTGTTTTTCAGAAGACCATAAATGATGCTGTCACCAATGAACATTGGGGGTAGATCTGATCATAAAGTTCTGAGGGTGGCAAAGAACAATTATAATGATTTTAACAGTTATACGTATGTTACAATAACAATGCCAGTATACCTAGTTTACAGATAATTAGTGGAGGTATACGCAATAGCGTTACTAGTGATATAGTCAATCAGTTAGAAGGTTTGAAATTAGTGTGTTATGCGATCAATGATTGCTAAATGTCATGTATGCAAATCATTGTTTCCCTGATAGCCCCAATTATAATGGCTGCATTCTTGTTGTTACAGTTACTATATATTGATATTTTGTTAAATATTCTTTACGCATTAATGAGTAATTGGATTTGGCTAACATGGCATCTGTCCTCGTGATTTTGTTAAAAAACATTCTATGTTTATTGTTAAATGGGTGAATAGCAGCAATAAGCCCAACAAAACCCAAAATAAACCTCCCGAGATAGCACCAACTCCAGTCCCTCATGGCCTCGACTGCCATCTATTCCATTGATCGAGTTACTAACCAACCTCCAGAACCATTTTTACGCTGTACAAAGCAAATAGGTTAATCAATAAGCAAGCATACAAACTTTCCGTAGATGGATCGCGGGGATTCATGACATGTTGTTTACCAGCCATCGATGGTAAAGGTCAGAGTGCCCTGACCACAGGTCACTGGTAGTTATACCAGGCTGATCCGGCCAATCAATGGTCATTTTCGAAGGTCACTTAACATATTTTACATTTTTGTTTTGTAAATTCAAAGAACAATGAATACGGCGTCATACCTGTTTTATCCCAAAAATAAAAATGACAAAGAGTGCAAAAATCCTTTCTTCTCATCTTGGCAAGGTTGTTCTAATCTTCACTTTTTATCTGTTTTCTAATAGATAACATCTTTTCTGCCACTTACAAACAAAACTTTTTGAATGGAATGGCTCAATATCGTAGGGCTTTTTCCAGTCCTTGAATCTGTTCGATGTATTGCTTTTGTGACAGTGCCCTTCCCTTACCATTACGCCCAGTCCTAAGCGTCACTGGCGAGCCTTAAAAACAGATACACACTACTTTTTAAAAAAAATTTAATTGAGGTTTATGAGCTGTGTGTTAGGTTGCGTTTTTGACGTATAAGGTATAGGAAGCAATGGTCATGCATATTAAAATCAATATATTAAGTTGAATCCACAGCAAACATATAACAGAAATCCTCTATGGGACGTTAAAGGTAGGGTGGGTAATTTCTTAAATAAAGACAGACATTGCATTGATAGTCATTTCACTATGGATATATCCCTGTGGACAGCCTACAACTTATCAAACATGGCACTTACACTGACGTATGTAGGAGGCGGCACACGACTCGCTATAGGACGCGCGAGACATTGGCGCATGGTGTCAATGATGTCTTGTTTTAGTAACCTGATATCACGATCTGTACTCTTACAGCGTATTTATTCACTCGTTCCCCTATAAATGTTCATTCTGCTACGAAGCATTTGTACATATGACAATGGTAGACGTCCTGATATTACTGAAACCATGGCTCAAAGCGCTTTAGCAATTGAAGAAGGTATACTTTTATTATAAACCTGCATGTGACTTTTTATACGATTTATTCTCATACCATTTTTCGTTTTCACTGGAAAAAATAATTTCATATAGATTGCAGTATGCTGTTTTTTCACCTTAACAGGTTCCATAAAGTAATTCAGGATGATAAAATTGGTCCATAGTTTCGGTTCAAAGTCCCAGCGACCAAACTTTCTTATTTCTGCAAACGAATTCTTCTGACGAACGCAAAGCACTCCTAAGTAATGAGACAGGGTATGTACTTTCCTTGAAAAGAGGGTTTACTTATTTCTTTTCTTATCTATTTTTCTATTTCTTAAATACTTATTTAGGAAATGAAAATTTTCAATATTTTATACTATTATTATCATTTGTTATTTACGTTAAATTGAAATAAAAGACTGTTTTAGCTTTTCGAAATCATCGATCAAATATTTTATTACACTCAGAAATGTATCCGATGAAAGAATTGTGTGTAACTATCTGCCAGTTGATAGTTGAAAAGGACTTCCTGGCGCTTGGTAATTGTAGCTAACAGATATTTCACATGTGATATTTGTGAACCAGAATAAAGTAACTTATTTGTAGAACTACACTAATCGACGATTGATAAAATTACAACTGGGCTATTTGGCGCTTGACTTTTATATAACAAATCTTTCTCTGACACTTTGGTAAATGACACATGTACTACCATATGACGTAAATTATTTATACTACAACATGGTAATATCAGGTCCGATTCTTGTAGAATAAAGGATATGATATAAGGACGATATAAAACCATGAATGTGTATAACCACATGACTAAGGATGCCAGTTTGATGTAGAACAATATTGTATTTAGAACACAGGACGATTGATTTGGTCTTCCTCCTGTCCCCTGGGTTAATGTGAAAGTAGACGTTGCCAACTTCAGCCCGCCAGCTGGAATATAATAAGAATATCTATGACATAAGCATCGTCTAAATGTAGAAATAACTTACATCATTTATCGAATAATGTTTATCTATGGCATAAGCATCATCTAAATGTAGAAATAACTTAAACCATTATCGAATAATGTTTGTACTCATGGACTGCGTCCGCATTAATTCGTTAAACGTTCACAAATCCAAAAAGTAGTTAAAATAAACATAATAGTTGCTTCATGCTACCGATGTTTAAATGTATAGTTGTGTTTCAAATTGCTTTCTTTATTCGCATGCTACTCGCAATTTTATTTTGATTGCATCCATATGTTAATTCTGCAAAGGGCAGATTTCGTTAAAATTTTCATTTTCTTTTCAATTGGATAATCAGTTTATCTTCTTTCTTATCCTCTATTTGGAATATATCGGTCTATTTCAGTATTTGTATTTTGTCAGCTTCGGTCATAAATTGTTTGCAATTCCTTTTGAAAATGCGTTGAAGATCTGACCTATCCATTGCGTTCGTCGCAACTTTACCTTGGCCCATAGAACTCAATCGCCTTCATTATTCATGTTAATTGATCGATACCAATTACAACAGACCGTGCATTTCATTTTTCCAATTATTGCATATCTATTTAAATATTTGCCTTACCCGCTTATATATTTTCACTTCTTGGAAAATTAACATTTTTGGACAGTCTATAAATATGATCGTTTTCTTTTCCCCTATAGCGATCGACGGTAAAAGAATTTATTCATCTACAGGATACTTAATATCTTAGTTGTTTAATAAATTTCATTAGCCTAATTAGTTTGATGAACGTTTTATCCTAAACTATGTGTCATGTTGATTTACTGTTGTGGAATTAAAATTTTGCTCCATGGATCATGTAACACATGCTAAATAAATGGTTTTGAACTAAAGGTAAAAGCTGTTAATCCGTTCACCTTAATGCCTTTGGTGTTAATTGCTATTCAGAACAATGTGCTATACATCTTCTTTATAATTCTATGTATGTATTCGAGATCAATAAAATAATTAGTTGTATAATATTAATTTTAAACTCCCTTAAAATGTCAGTGTTTGACAATTAGGATTTTATTTTCTTTGCATTTTCAAGATACAGTGTTCGTTATTGTGTATAGTTCTACACTAATGTAGTCGTTATAATGTAATGCTAGACCAGTGTCTGATCGTAAAGAATGGCCACACCTTGAAATGCTAGCTTTTGTCTCATTTACCTTTGTAAGGAAGACTGACGCAGGTAGTCAATGGTTTTATGGTAAATTGAGATTAGGTTCCGCTGAATGCTACAAAAATAGCTATGGATTGTTGTTTTATGAGCTGTTCTTTCAACGTACTTCTAAGGGTTTTATAGACAATCACGCTCTAATACAACCATGAGTTAAGGTGATTCACCGAGTTACATTTCTGGATGTCCTAGAAATAGATTTGTTTTGTCTTGTCATGTTACTGTTTCTGCGTTGTTTGAATTTCCCGAGAAAAATGTTACATAACTGGAAATAATTGGAGAGCAGGGCATATCTATTTCGAGATTTGATTTGCAAACTTATTAATCTTAATTCTTCCGGTCTCGTCGTCAAATCATCTTAATATAAATGCTTCGTGTTGTTCCTGTTTAGTTTTCTTTATTAGTATTTTTCAAATATCAGTCTTCAAATAAAAATAATATCTTACTATACATAATCTTTTTTCATATTTTAATTGGAAATTATCTTTGTCTGGTTTCAGATGCAATTACATTGTATTAAAGTTAAATAAAAGCCTTAACAATTTAATGGGTCACATGATAAAACCATTTGCAATGCAGTTAAATATGTAAATTCTGTAATATCTTTTACAGACTCATCGATAAATTGTTATTGATTACTAATAATAAATAATTTATTTAGCAAACCCGTTACGAATGTTTGAAATAAATCATAGTGTGAGACAATGACGGAATCTTTACGTGATGAGATACTATAATGTTCTCAATGCCAACCGATAGCGGGTTAAAGCGACTGTATACTGGTGAATAAGACGGAAATAAATCTGCCTGAGTCTCGTCTATAATAGATAAATATTACATGCTTACCGTATCTGGTGTTGTGTATTGACCAGTCTCTATCACCTATCGGGATTTCAAGCAAGGTTATAAATTACCATATATACCACAAAGTAAGCTACCTGCAGCTTCCGACTTCTATTTACAGTTATTTAATGAATGTTGAATAAAACATATTCATAGAAATAAATAAACCATTGCTGTAATTTTACAACCCAGTATACGTTTTTTATGTTAAAGTAGGATAGGAAACCCAAACTAGGCACGTGATACAATTGACTGCATGCCTATGATTGTACAGGTAAAGCTGGCTTGCAAGAGCTTAGTTCCACTAGTTTCGTAAATAATTAAAAAGATAAAAAAAATGAAAAGATAAAAGATTAAAAGTATGTTTGTAATCAATTTGTAATGTAAATAGTATTTTCGAAGCAATGTTAATGATTGCATGTTTTCATTTCATACAAACAATTCTTTTTTAAGTTTGCGTTGAATACTTTGATTAATCGGCCCATATCAGATTTTTGAAAGGCCTATTTAACACCAGAAACCTTCTGATTATACTGATAGTATGACCAAAATGACAATAGACAGCTCTATTTGCCTTTACTGCTTATACTATTCATATTAAGTACTAGTTCATTTAAAGATGCTCCACCGCCGACAAATGGTAGTTTTTCTCTATCAAAAACAGGAACAGACGAATTAGTATTTTTCTTCAGTTACAAAGTTACTTACTTTCCACCATTACCACCATTGAAAAGTTTGAGCTTCTAATTTTACTTGAAGTTAAAAATATTAAAAAAAAATTAATTGAATCCCGAAAAAATTCCATGGCACTATATTGCGCATACACCAAAGGCAAAATAAAATATTTTATATTTTTTTTGTGTTAATTAGACATATATATACACGATAAAACACCAACTATTGTTCAAATGATGAATACCATTTAAGGTCTGTCGGCGATGGAGCATTTTAAGTACATATACTTCATTTGGTACATATGACTATTGCTATTGGTGTTTATATTGTTTAGATATGCTGCATATCTATCCAATGATTGGGATTAATATTGTATTGAATTCCTCGCGAGCAACTAACTATATAAGGTTTAACTGCAAAAATATAAATCATTTCAATCGGTCATTACATAAACTTGACTGTTAATAGGACGTTAATTTAATCAATCATAGTTTTCATGGTAGCTCGTATAATAATACTTAAGTGGTAATACAGTATATATAATTCTGTCTTTTCAGATAATTCAGTTACCCCGCCTCCAACAAAAACGGCTTCATGTTTGAGAGACAACCCCTTTGCCTCCCAAATGATGCATATCCTCCGGGAAACCATTTCATCCTATACGCAGGACCGGAAGTTAGCCATGGAGAACCAGAAACTGGTTCGCCGGATTGGCAAGCGAGGTCGAGGTCGCTGTCAATTCAACAACCCTTGTGGCATATGCGTAACAAAATCAGGTAATTATTTTTTAAAAAACATTTAGAAGTTGAAGTTAAGATAAATAACTGAAAAATTCGTGATCTTGATTTTATTTTGTTTCAAAGCATAACTTAGCTGACAGAGAAATAACAGCACATTTTGTATTTATATCAATTTTACAGCTTAATGAATGCAAATTGGTTCGCATGTATCGTTACGCAATTTATTGGAAAATGTGTTAATATTGATGTAAATTATATTAAGTTAATCGAGCTGAGACATACTAGTAGACAGTCTCAGTGCGATTTCAAACAGGTCACGTGATGATCGAAGTAATGAGATTACAAGGCAAATGAACTGCTCCGACACTGATTGTGTCTGCAGATAGTGTGCCATTGGAAAAGGGGGTCGGTGGAGGGGAGTTAAATGAGGCTTATGGCGCGCCAAGGGGCAGAGGGGCCATTAGAGGGAGAGGAAAAAGAGGGATCCATAGGCCAAAAGTGTTAGTGTAGGGAAATGAAACAGTGGCACCCAAGGGAAAATAGGGTCAATGGAGGGAAGTGAACCAGAGGAGTAGTGATCCGTCGTTTATATGCCTTAAGACTATGGCAAGGAAATTAGTTAAAGATCGGATTGTTTACCGTCAAGGGATTGAAACCTATCCCAAAACGCTTTGCACGTTTTTGTATGCAAGAAGATTACTGAATTTTCATAGAAGTCCGTAATTAGATATATCGATCTTGTAGAACATCCTGTAGTAATGTGATAAATGTTGATATTGGGAGTGATTCAGGAAGCCCCCTATGACCATATAACATGTATGTAGACGATACCGTTAATTCAGACATATACCAGTAGACCAATGTTATCGAAGGTGGTTTCATCCCCGGGGAAATGCTTTCTTTTGCAGGCGACATCGTTATAGCTGATACAGACAATCATCGGATACAGATTTTCACAAGCGAAGGAATCTTTAAATCAAATTTTGGGACCCGGGGATGCAAGGTGGACCAGATCAATTTTCCTATGTGTGTCGCCATGACAACAGACGGACATGTGGCCTTAACAGACAGTGTAAACGCATGCGTGAAGATATTTTCTCTCCAGGGTCAGCTAGTGCAGATAATTGGGGACAACGAGATTTTCGATATCCCTTATGGCCTTGACATTTCTAAAGATGGCGACCTGGCGGTGACGGACATCTGTAAACATTGTGTGACGGTGTTCCGGAAGGACGGTTCCGTGATTCATGGATTCGGAGAGTATGGAAGTGATCATTATGAGTTTGATTATCCTTACTTCGTGTGCTTCGACAAGGAAAAACATATTATTATATCGGATTCCGGTAACAGCTGCATCAAAATATTCTCATTCGAAGGACGAGGGTTAAGAACTTTCAAACAAAATGATTTCAAACTCATGAATGAAAGCTTTGTGACCTTACAAGGGATGTGTATGGACGGGGATGGGAATATCCTTGTGATATGTAACTCAACTGTGTATTTGCTAGCACGGAACGGTCGCTTCTGGGAGGTTCTTACAGCCAAGGATGGACTGACAAATCCAAGGTGCCTGGCGTTTGCAGCACCGGGGCGGTTAGTCCTGACAAACTATGACTCAGAAAAAAAACACGAGCTTTGTATCTATAAATACCATTATGATGACTACAAGTCTGTCAACTCAGTGCAGTTCTATGCAATTAATGTGTAATATTTTCTCATTGTGTTATCACCATGGTAACGGTAATAATACTATGGATACGGTTGCGAAAGCGAAAGAGAGAGATAGCGAGAGAGAGCCAGCACGTTGGCGAATGTCTTCCAATGACACAACGGTATCACTAACTCTTACACCGGAAGTGTATACGTTTTTATAAATCCAAGGAACCGGAAGTGTACACCTTTTTGTAAATTCTAGGAACCGGAAGTACCTGTTCATCAGACATTACAGGATTTGAAAAGCATTCAGCTTTGGTGAAATGGTTACAAAGTCTCTAAGTGCAATTTCGGTAAACAACTACAATGTAAATGAATAATCAGTCATAATTTAGGATTGGTTGCCAAAGAAAACTTTATGATAACTCTTCCGGTAAAAGGTGAAGTGAAATTATCGTTGCTCTTGTCACCCGATTTAAGAATGAACTATGCTTCTCAATTAATAAGTATAGTCCATTTTTAAATATAGGGGGTTAGAATGTCAATCAAACAAAACATATTTGATATAATTATTACACCCGTGCACGCGCTTTTAATCAGGACTGGTACACTGTGGCTTAACTATGCATTTAGTGGTATTGTGTAGAGTAGTTAGTAAATTAGCAAGGTAGACAGCCATGGAAGTGAGTGTGCGATTATTGAGGTAAGCATTTCGATGAATCAATGAAACAGTTTCTATTAGTAATGTCATATATATCCACATAATTATTCTAAAATCCAGCTGTAGTATATACTACAAGAGAAAAACCGTATTGAAAGTGCCCATCCTACAAACATCGAATTCTACTCCTGACAGCACTCAATCATTCATCATACAACTATTAATTATTATTTACACGTTTTAATTAGACAATCAATTAGTAGAATAAATAAACCAACATTGAAATATTTACTAATTTTAAAAGTATTCATTTTACAACTGATACTTCTAGATTATATGATGTCATAAAAATTAACATCGAAGGGCTTCTCGATGCAAAACGAAAATTCAAAAAGTGATAAAATTATGGAATGAACCATATAACGTTACATATACTGTAAAGCTTATTGCGCCTGCTATTCAGTACAACTGAATAATTCTCCTAAAATAACGAATAAACTATTCGATCTTCATAGAAATATGGAAACTTTGGTATCAGCACGTTGAGAACTAAGAAGAAAACTCTTCAATTAAAAGCAGGAAGTTTAAGTGAAATTTGAGCGTAGTAAGGTCACATGCGGTTTATTACATAAGGAACCGTCCTAGGAAATGAACAGTACAAGTTATTTACACCCTGCGTTTGGTTTTTTTTCTGCTGAGCCGTGGAAGAACAATAACGTATGATAAATACGTGGGAAAGAAGGAAGTCGAAAAATATCGATTGACTGGCTTTTTGCACTCGATGACGTCAATGTGTAGGCGTAGGCTGCTAAACCAATCAGAATCGTTGTTACAACATAGTTTTCGGTTTCGAAATCAGATGAAGACAAGATGCGTGGGCGATAGTTTATGGTAATAGGGCTGTGTTGTATTCTAATAGAACATTACTAAGTCCCTCCCTTTACAGATATAGCGATTGTTTGGGTAAATTCAAAACTTTCCTGTGTATTAATCCTCATGAGATTTCCAACGATAGAATGTTTGCTATCTATCTTTAATAAAACTTTGGTAAAGCAATAATAACATAGAGCTTGCTCTCCAAGCACGATCAATACACACATACAAGAGAGGAGGTAGAGTTGGTACTGCACGTTCTCTTCGTGATCCAAATGCATATCCACTGCGATCGATCTTGCATTAAAGAGACGTCCTTTTTTAGTTTTTGCATACGCACATAATATTTGTTCAATAAATACTACCCAAGACAAATAACAATTATACAACTGATTAATTTTGTATGCATATGATAAAGCCACTATACATTCGCATGTCACTAAAGTTTTTTGGCATATCAAAATGACAGTATGGTATTTTTCTGATGACAGTATGGAATTGTTCTAATGACAGTATGGAATTATTCTAATGACAGTATGGTATTGTGCTGATGACAGTATGGAATCGTTCTGATGACAGTATGGTATTGTTCTAATGATAGTATGGAATTGTTCTAATGACAGTATGGTATTGTTCTGTTGACAGTATGGTATTGCTCTGATGACAGTATGGAATTGTTCTAATGACAGTATGGAATTGTTCTGATGACAGTATGGTGTTGTTCTGATGACAGTATGGTATTGTTCAGATGACAGTATGGAATTGTTCTGATGACAGTATGGAATTGTTCTGATGACAGTATGGTGTTGTTCTGATGACAGTATGGAATTGTTCTGATGACAGTGTGGTATTGTTCTGATGACAGTATGGAATTGTTCTAATGACAGTATGGAATTGTTCTAATGACAGTATGGTATTGTTCTGATGACAATATGGTATTGTTCAGATGACAGTATGGTATTGTTCTGATGACAGTATGGAATCGTTCTGATTACAGTATGGTATTGTTCTGATGACAATATGAAATCGTTCTGATGACATTAAAGTATTGTTCTGATGACAGTATGAAATTGTTCTGATGACAGTATGGTATTGTTCTGATGACAGTATGGAATTGTTCTGATGACAGTATGGTATTGTTCTGATGACAGTATGGAATTGTTCTAATGACAGTATGGTATTTTTCTGATGACAGTATGGAATTGTTCTGATGACAGTATGGTATTGTTCTGATGACAATATGGAATTGTTCTGATGACAGTATGATATTGTTCTGATGACAATATGGAATTGTTCTGATGACAGTATGGTATTGTTCTGATGACAGTATGGAATTGTTCTGATGACAGTATGGTATTGTTCTGATGACATTATGGAATCGTTCTAATGACAGTATGGTACTGTTCTGACCAACCGACGTCATCTGTTACCGGTTTTTGTAAATCTGATTTCCGCTAACACACAAGAGCAATTAACGTCAATGTTTATTGCAAAACAAACAGGTGCTCTTTTTACTCATGGAAAAGTCAAACCAGAAGAATACCAATACCACAGAAACTAAAACGTATCACTTTATCGTCGGAGGCTCACGAATGATTGTTCCATGCTATGCTAATGTGATAAGTGTAACATTTAACGTAGCGGGGTTTTGACGATGCTACGATTTATTCTTTACCACAGACTCCTCCTCTGTACCACAAAAAATCAAACAACGAAACCATTTTTTTTGCTTACCTTTGAAATGAAACCATTGAAACCATGACTGTATTATGGAAATGAATCCAATATGCTATCCGCTATTATAGAACAAAAATCAATTATTTATCCGTTAACACATATAACACCAAACCTTATTTTACCATCATCAAGTAAATCAACAGTACCTCAACGAACCACCTCCAAACACCTTATTCGTCGTCAAAGAAAGCAGCCAGGAAACTAGCTTCTTATTCGCACTTTTCACTACACAAACATGTATTTTATTTCACATCTAAAAACAAGCAAAATTTACATCATCATGGAAATATCCTTCAGAGCAATTGTTGCGAAATCCAACCATCACATTAACATTAGTTTGTTTTATATACATATACAAAAATAATGTAAACTTGATCAAAGTAAAAAAAAAGATAAACGTCATCAAAACGCTTAATGATAATAGTTTACATAAAACGTCAAATATCAATAGTCATTCTCGCTTTATTATTGATTGTTGTTTTATGAATTGTATATAAAACAATCAACAGAATAGGACTGCCGTCTCCAATACAGATATATTTATACGGTAGTCCTACCTCCTTATACTACAGTGTGATGGATAGACCCTCAGACGATAGTTAAGTTGAGCGGACGTGCTCTTTTGTAATGAATGCAGCTTGCGACATCGAATGACGTCATAAAGTGTGCACGTAATTAAGAGGTGTTAATGGCTTCTAGAAAAGTGTATTGGTAATAGCAATAAGGATGAGAGATTTGTATGAGGATGGTCTGGACCTGCAGGACCCAATGATACGAGAAAAAAATCGGTAGAAAAAAATCCATGAAGACGATAACTTCGTAAATGCTGTGTATTGACATTCGCTGTGTTGCTAAATATTCTAAATAAGCATTGTTGTTTTTCTAAGACAGTTTTATAAAGAAGAAAGAAATTACTCATTTATTACATTTAACAATACAATAATACCAGTCTTTTATCCAGTTCATCTATGTGGTTTGACAAAAGTGATCATGATCTTAACGATTGGTTATATTAGTTGTCTAACGTCACAATGCACTGTTGAGATTTCCGGTTCCGGTATTTTCTTGTTACAAAAACGCGCGCGTCTATGTGACATGCATTTGTTAGGTATACTATAGTCTTCCGTAGTTTACACCTGCACTTTTCCGATCATTTTGGAAATTGAATTATCACAGATTTATTTTCCAGCAACTAAAGTCAAACTCCCGTTTCCGGCTTTCCAGTTCTTAAAGCCATGACAGGATCTTCCTGTCGTGTGACGTAATGATAACGGCGGTTAATGTGATTAAACATTTTAATTCTACGTTTATATGGGAGATGGTGGTCCAGATTTTTAACTCGGTTGTTTTAATAAATGTACATTGCCATCCTCAGCAATAAAAGTGAAATATCAAAGTTCTATCGGAAATAATATTCGTCCTGTATTATAAGAGATATAACGCCATTTGGATGCAAGTAGGTGAATGCGTATTTAGTAAAGCACTGCGTCAGATGATGACCGATTGCAATATACAAAATGTACTGTAATACAACTTTCATTTGCTGCTTAAACTTTTTGCGATTTTTATTTCAAATCAAGTTTGCTACGCGAAGATTTAATTTCGTAAATTGAAATAATCCAATCCATATCAATATACTGAGGTGTATATCAATTCGTACATCTACTGTCAAAAATAAACAGCACTCGAAAAAGTATTGGTTTACAGTATGAAACTGGAAAATGGTGATGAATAAAGGGATGAATATGTAGTCAAGGTGGTGTTGGTCTAGATACATCTGTATGACCAGTCTGATATTAATATGTAACTTACTTATGTACTACCTTATGTAAAAGATGCTCCATCGCCGACAGAGCATCACATATACTGATCATTTACACAATAATTGGTGTTTACTCTTATAAGTGTATGTCTAGTTAACAAAACAAATAATATAAAATCACTTGTTTTACTTGTGATGGACGCGCATTCACAAATAAGACAATGTTTGGCTTTTAAAGACAATGTTAGTTAACAAATCATTGTTCCGTCGTTTATTGTTAACGAAATAGATAGTAAGACCACAGTCTATAACATTGTAAACAATAGATTGTAGTTGGCTGAAGCAATTTTTGTATGGTAATTACTGGGGTCATCTGAAGATTACCTCTTTTTGGGTCCTATCTGATCTTCAACAACATTGTGTATAATTAAGATCTAAATTTCATTAGGGTGCTGTTTTCCTATAGTGAAGAGTATGCATAATTAGATCGGAGAGCTATTTTAATGCTTTAAAACGACAATACTGATGTGTAAGCATCCTAATCATATAGCATATTGCGATATTTTTGCGATGTGCGTTTTTGCGAAAATTCTTTAAAACTTCGTTTGCAATTTATGCGTATTGATTTTTATCATGTGCTATATGTATGTCTAAGATTTTTCTTCTAATTTTCCTTATTGCAGAGTAACTTTAAAAATTATCTAAATAAAATATTCTTACAGTCATGAGCATCTGTAAACTTTGGATATATATCGTAAGTGCAACATATTAATACAAATATAGGATCTTTTTGTGCGATTTTGCAAATCTAGTTATTTTCGCAAAAATAAAACACTCGCAAAGTTATCAGCATATTAAGTGTTATAGACATGACAAATGGACAATTAAATGTCTAAGGAAGTAGATTTTCTGACCCTACTAAGGGCTTGTTATACATTAATTCAGAGTGTGTGTGTGTGTCATTAACGAAGACAGAATGCAGGACGAATGAACGTGTGTACAGGTAGTAGATTTTTACCATTTTATATGCAAATAGCTACATCAGTGTTGTCGTTAAGACACTAGTACGCACTCATTAATATCATGGTATAATCGTAATACATTTTGTATTTTACTTTATGACATCAATTACTTATGTTGAGGATCATGAAAATTACCTCATTGAAATTAGTATAGCATAAGTCTAACTACTGTATAGCGAGTAAATTTAGCGGGGGGTTTATTTTCCTATATTCGAGATTTTTCTGAATACGTAAATTCAAACCACTAGCAAAATACAAGTATATGAAATCTTACTAAAATTATGGAGGTAAAATTGTGTACCTTATCCACAATGATACTGCTCTCAAGCGATTATTAATTAATTGCAAAGATATCATTACTATTGTTGTCACGATTAAATTGGTGCACTCGTTAATTAAGTTCCGTTAGTTAACGAACCGGGAAATATGGACCATCGAAATTAAACGCTATACAGTAAAAACAGATTCATCACGCATCGCGCAAAACAGCACTCAAATACTATGTTCATGTCAAAACACTGCTATAACATGAGATGTGTGTGATATTTGTAAAGTCATGATAGAGTAGGAATTTCTACCACGAAACAT
The DNA here is from genome assembly GCF_041381155.1 of Argopecten irradians. Taxonomy (NCBI): domain Eukaryota; kingdom Metazoa; phylum Mollusca; class Bivalvia; order Pectinida; family Pectinidae; genus Argopecten; species Argopecten irradians. Next base: position 24,294,785 of record NC_091137.1, on the reverse strand, counting down.
AGACCGATCAAAATCATTGTTAATGCTATCGGCACTCAGTGAATTATGTATTTGATCTTCACAACTAAAGCACATTACATTTGAACTGGTTGTTTGTTTTTTGTTTGCATGGATCCATTGAGAGGTTAGAGGGAGATAACTTCAACTTTTCTTGCTCTACGTGACCTCCCAGTAAATATAGAATTATACATCAATGTTGTTATACACAACAAGAAATAGCGGTGAAGTGATGGTGGTAAGATTCGGCCATGACCGTATCGATGTCGAATATATTAACATGAATGTTAATTAGGTAAATAAACACTCTGACATTGTGGGTTTTAGAGTGATAAAATATATAAATAAATATTTCCTGTAGGAATGAGAGAATAAAATTTTCTGTAGAAATCATGCGTTGTATGATGGGAAAAGGTATTAAGGAATTAAATAAATCATCATAATGATATTGAACGTTGCATCGATGTTTTGAAAACACTAGAGTAACATTAATAACCAACAGCTTATATCCACTTTCATCATGTAATTTATTATCGCACTGAGAAATAAAATGTACATCCAAAATAACATATCAAACAATAATACAAATATATTGTGGTGAATTATCAGTTGCCATTCACATATCCATTTAACTATTAAACGGCGACTAAGCATCTGTGTCATCACCGACAAAAATATGGCATTTGAATGAAATTGGCCGTTACACACAATGCTGTGACCTAATAAAAATGGTTTAATTACCAAAACTCAAACTCTATATAAAGATTCCATGGATATTGTTTTTTTTAATCAAGAGAATAAGCATCCAAATCTCGCAACATGCACAACAAATCATTAAAAAGTTATTACTTTTTCTTCCATTTAAACTTTCGTTATTAAATTCATGTTTAAAGGTCTTTTTGTATATGGCCGTTTATCTATGAAGGCAAAAATGTATTTTATATCAACGATTTATTCTGCCACCTCCTAGATACGTGTTGCTAAGTACTTGGTTGCAGTAGGCCATGCCATTTGCGTAACAATTCTTCAGTAAGACTACATAAAACTAGTAAGTCTCGTAACATTTTTGTATTAACCTAACTATAGTTTTCTAGCGACACTTAATTAGTATTTTTTTATGTCTTTATAACAACTCATATGGAATAGTAATATGAGAGATTTCATTCCTCCATAGACGAGAAATAGCATAAAATGACAACGAATGTTTATTAAATTGTCCAATATTTGTCTATATTAATTACAAACACCAATCATCGAGATCACTGCTTAAAACCTAAGGTGGACCAACAAAATGTAGGTTATGTAGTATAATGTACAAAACAATGGTGAACTAATGTTTAAACACAATTTAATGTAAGTGCTTGTGATAAACTATAATATAGTCCAATAATACAATAACCCCAGGTTCCGATTTCTCGAAACTAATTAAAGCGCTGACTTAGGTCAAATCATTTTTCTCCTTATGTAACTTGTGTCGAACATTTTGACATGTGTTTGTTTCGAGAAATAAGCACCAGATCAGCTATTTTTACACAATAGCGTGTGATATATAAAACACATCATATACTGCCAACAATAAAGGATAATACCAGCAAAAGTTTAAATACTCGAGACTGATTCAATATACAGTAAAATCTTCAGAACTCGAAGTCTGCGATGACATTATAACACATTTAAGTTAACCAAGTATTAGAGGTTATAAGAGGTCGAATTACCGAGGTTCAACTTTATAAAGATATCGCATTTTATCTTAACAAGAATGCAATGCCTGACCCAGGCTAGAAGCCAATGTATTATACCGAATTGCATATTACATAAATATCTACCCTTGCAGGTAGGTACTGCACGCTACGTCATGATTTTCAGAGAAAACGACGTAATTGTTGCTCATAAAATAATGACGTCACAATTGATGTCTTCCCGCGTCTGGGATAATTTCCCAAGGGTAATAAGCAAAGACAGAATACACCAAAATGACTGTGACCATACAGGATTGTTACTCCGTTTACAAACAAACATTTTAGCTATTTTCGCAAGCATTGTTCAACATGATTTTCATATGAAATCAACATTGAAGATACTAAATATAAAGCCCGAATTTTCAAAACCATTAAAAAATACATTAAATGGTGTCAGCCATTTTTGTTACGCCATCGTTAAGTCGTATGGTCACATCACTGTCCACCTGAAGACATGACTTTCTATTACATGGGAATATAAAACTGAATACACAAAACTTAATTGGTGGTAAAAACATGATGATCAGTCAAAGCAAATCTTTGTGTGTCCAGCACCAAACTTAATCCATAGCATCATTTTTCAGACAAACGTTAACACTTTGATAACATTTTCGGTTTGTATTGGACCCATTTGCACATAATGAATGATCACAATATACCTGAGGTGCTGTATATATACCTGAAGATCACAACATTGTATTTACAACTATTTCCACAGTTATTTTGTATCATCATTTAGTTTTAATGCTTATGTAAAATAGCTAACATACAATCGTAGTTTGTATATACCTATGTTACCGATTGTGTATGATAAACTAGAAATATTTTAACATTGTGTGACGTTCCGATGTGAAGAAAATATCTTCTTTATTTTACGCTAAACATTACTTCATCAAATCAATTCAAGTGATATTATAAACGAATAGTCTTCTTTAGAACATCAAACTTCCTCATTAACGCCATGACTAGATCAGGTTTTTGTACATACGATGTAAGTATTATGTAGAAGTATCAATAAGTAATGTTTAAACGCTACTCTCACGTTGACTGTACAAACATTTATGGGTAGCAATGTAAACGATGATATTAGCTGCATTCCATGCCTAACTTTTTCTTGATGAACCGGAGGATTAACACCTGAGCGCGGGTCTGCCATTGTTTGAGTTTGGGGATATCAACAGAGATGTAGTCCTCCTCCAGACGGTCCAGTAAGGTCACGCACGCCACAGCACCTATCATATAAATACATTTGTACATTTTTTCAGATAATGGATTAATTTTTACGCAGATACATCAAAAGTCCGGATGCACACTAAATCAACAATTTATCTGTATAACACCATGAATTTCCAAATTGATGCGTGTTTTTGTCATCAGAGATCCTTATGATGAAGCATAAACATTAAAATCATTCCGATACAAAATAACAATGGTGTGTCTTTTTTACATCGTGGAATGGTTACCTTCATCTTTACCCCAGTAGAAAATCTTCCATTTAAGACAATAAAAATTCATGCCATTTTATTATACAAAATAATGTATCGTGCATAAATGACCTCTCACCTTTGATTCCAGCATGTCGACATAAGGCCAGGAAACCTAGTGATTCCATTTCGATGTTGCAGATATTATTTTCTTTCAACTTTTTCATAAATGCCATCTTATCTTCTTCATTAAAATCACAGAAAGCACCGTCAAGTCGAGCCTGACCTATTGAATAGAATTCAAGATGTTATTTGTATATTTCCATTAAATCAAAACAAATTCATAAAGTCACGCGTACGGATTACATTCGTAGATATCACCATAGTATCAGTTATATATTGCACACATTTACTAACTCACAAGTACGTCAATGAACTCTTACATTCGTAGAAGTCTTCTGTACAGAGCGTGGTTCCCCTAACAGTACGGAAGTCGTCGTCCTCCCGAGCACACGCCTCTAGCTCCCGGACTAAACCCTCGTCAACAATGGCTGGCCTCTCGACCTTCTTCCCAAGGATAAACTAAAACATATACTTTGTCATAAATACCTTGTGCAATAACATGTCTATTGAATTATATCTGGTTTTGTATACAAAAGTTGAAATAAGTCTGATGAAAAGTTAATGACTGTAAACCAACTTATTTTAGTGTGTTATTTATGTTATTGTATATTTCGCGAGCGATTGGAATTGCGAAAACAAAGCCCAGTGAAAACCGTTTTACATGTACAATCGCGAAATCAAATCTCCGTGTAAAAGTCTTTGGGCATAAAAACGCGAAATCAGTCGTCGCGAAGATTTATGTAGGTTTAAAGAAGTACTATTGCTTTATATGTCGAAAACCACAATACCGACATACAGAACAGAGCAAGTGTTGGTGAAAGTCTGGTAGACGTTAATATTGTTTCACATTTGATGCAAGAAGGGTGTTGGGGAAAGAACAAATTACGGCAGTCTTATCCTTAGCTCAAACCGTATCATAAAAATAGCAATTCTATCATAAAAGCAAAATTGAATTTGCAAATCTTTTGCATCATTTTTAAAGTCTGTGACGAATAAAATCGACAGTATATTCCGTAATGAGGAAACAAGTGTTCTGTGGTGAACCTTGCAATATACTATAGTTATTATAAACCGCTGTATAATAAACGCGTTAGTGTGAGGTCAGCTGTGATCCAGGATTGAACCAAGTCGTAAGTCATTAAAGTGCTTACCATTTTGTAGAAATTTGAAAATTCTCCATCCACTGCCTTCTCTGTCAGAACCACACTCCCTGGTTCAAGACCTGCATAACGCCATAAAAGGTCGGGGTTAATCTTTCATTAGTTTGTTTCATAGAGGAACATGAGTCATGTATATTTCTAGGGTAATATGTATTTAGGTAAGTACACTAACATAATATATTGGTCAATGAAGGCGACTTTTTTCTATGGAATAAGCGTTTTGACAGTCTAAGGGAGGTTACTCTATTTCAGATTTCAAACTTACCGATTCCACCACAAGTTCCTATCCTGAAGAACGTGACATCACGACATTTGGCATAATGCATGAGTTTGAGAACCTCGTTGAATACAATTGAAAGGGAAGGGACCCCAATCCCATGCTGTAACAGAGAAGCATACCGTAAACAAAACCTGAACGTACACGACCTTCTCATATGGTGAATAATTCTATTTGTACAACAGAGATACGGCAACAACAACAAAATCTGGTAACAACTCGATTTCGTCAACAATTTTGGAATGAGCCAAAAATTTATACAATTTGAACTAGTTCTAAGAAATGTTCTTCTTTCTTTGTTTCACGTTGTTTCATTTCATCGCCGGTAAGCATAATGGTTACTTACGCTGACTGACAGGACCGGTCCTGCCTTGTATACACAGTAGCGGTCAGTCCCAGCCGCGTAGTTCTGTGGACAGTGACAATTAACGTCAATCCCTAGCTCCTTGTTGATGTACTTCACGAATCCTTCCATCCGTGACGGTTGGCCCCCAAAACAAACGAACTGTAAAATAAAACAACAAATTGGATCTATTATTGTGTCCATACATCATTTGGTACCAAATCGGAGCCATGAATGACTGACAGTAGAGCATTTAAAATCTGACATTATCTACGAATCCAGCACGACCGAACTGGAAACCAGAACTGGACAAACCAGTGTATAACACTGGAGTCGCTCAACATGATCATCAATCATTGATAAAAACTGAACACGATGTGTTTGCTTTTCCTCAATGCAGTGACTATTACCAAAAAGGTTTCATTAACTTAACATATACATACACCATGATTTAATTTTCGGTTATTGCATTTAAGCTTGAACTGCCATATTATGATTTATTTTTGGTTGATTCTCCTAAATTTTCTTTGCTCATTCTTTTTTTTCTTTATTTTTTAATACTTGAACTATCGTATGGGATGTGATGTTCTGTTCTGATTTATGCTGATTCTCATGAATTATCTTGACCTGCTTTTCTTACTGTTTTTCTTTTTCTTACTTGACATTGATATCCTCTCTTACCTTACGTTACACCCTATCCATCCCGTACCCTGATTATATAAACTCCCTGTCAATACTGACCTTGACATCCCCAAAGATAGTCTCGAGTTTGTCGATGTCGGAGGTGTCCAGGGCGATGTGATAGAGATGATCCACGCCGAGGGACTTGATGTGTGGGTTCGGCACCCTCACGGGTCTGTAACGGACAAATCAAAGTATACAAAAACTAAACCATGGGAAGGCAATTTGAAACCAACCTTTGTTGATAAAGTGTTAGTGTCCCACAATGAAAAAATCCTATCCCTGACAGTCCCTTAGAGATATATCCACATATGAAATTAAGTCTTGTAGTACCGCCCCTGCTACTTATACTAAACCAATTGGTAAAAAAATACGTACTCCATTCAACTTTAGAAAAAGAAGACAGGCTTTTGTTGATAAAGTGTTATTGTCCCACAATGAAAGATTGAACATTTATATCAACTGGAAGACAACATGTTGGATATAGACTTTAATAGTGAATCTAGTGATGAAATTAACAAAGGCGAAAAGTTTAATGTGTTACAGTTATAGACTGACAATTTAAATAATGTTATTGATGTTAAAGAGGGTTCATAAAAATGTTTGTTTTAAATTGTATCTTTTTTGTTTATACATATTTACTGTATTTGAAATGAATGGACTTTGATTGTGTTACATAGTACATTTCTACAGAGGTTCTATAGCTTTTATCTGGTAATAGAATGTCTAGACGTGGGGATATGAATTACAAATTATTTGTGCCCTAAATTTGCATTTTATACACGTAATTAAGTACATGTAACATGAGAGAAAATAGATTTACATATGAAAAACATGCATGTCACTTTTCGGTTCATTCGACACATGCGTATGGATACGCACGAATTGTATATGACATAATAAACATGCGTGCTACATATGATTCACATGTGTGGCTACACATAGTTAACGTATGTGGAAATTTACGGATGAAGCACATGCGTATCTCACGTGATGAATATTTCGCATGAAAAGCATGCGTTTCACACATGTATTTCAAGTGTGACCCTTTTGCTTGTGTATATTGCATGCTTTTTTTTATTTGTCAGTGACACACTTTTCTGAATTTATATTGTAATGCTTTCTAAAGTTCTCAAATGGAAAGTGAAACTAACAACATGATTTGAATGCATCATGCATCATCAGTCAACAGGCAAAACACGTTTCTTCATCGGTCAACAGACAAACTATTGACGGGTCAAGTCAATAGTTTCTGACGATTTGTATATTTGTAATGATTTTCAAGCAATTTCATGTGAAAATAGTCGAAATTACTTTATTTATATTTGTATACAGAGTCGGGTAAACACTTTCCTATTTTAGCAATAGAAGTGTAGATGTTTTGAAGCAAAAGAAATATGAACATCAAAACACAACAACTACGTATTTATTTTGGTGAGCGACCTAATCGTGGATATAACGACAGCGATGCGGTTATAAACAATGTTGTATTATGAGTCAACTAGTCTTTCCTGGAAACGAGACCGAGCAAGAGAAGAGAAAGAGTCATTTATATTTATGAATTTGAAATAAGATGATTGATATGCATTGTACGAAGTATTAACCCCTTAACTCCCAACTAAGCATTTCTACGCATTTTCATATCTGTGTTGAGAAAATCGCAATATCTCCCTTATTTCTTGAGCTATCGGGATACTGTTTATATGCTGTAAAATTACAGAAAATAACCGACAACTTTTATGTAAAACAGAAATTCGTTTGGCAACGTCTTTGTTCTCTTTCAGTGAGTTGAAAAATCATGCTAACTTAATTCCGAGCATTTTTAAATTGTTGACGTCGTGTGTCAGACGGCGTAACCGCCGGAGCGGAGATTCGAAATTGTATCTCGAAATATGCAACAAGCAGCAAGAATTAATACTTGTATTTCACAGTTTTTGTAGTTGATATTGTCAATTTTATGTGTGACCACTTATATTGAAAGCTATCCACTCTTTAAACAATATTTTCCCGTAGATTAAGTACATGTAATTGGTATTTTATGTACTACACAGTAAACTTAATCCTAATGCAAAATAAACAAAATATCTATTTACTATACATACCGAGAATCCAATGGTCAAAATACTCAAATATGTAATTCATAACATGCCGAAATCAGTTTTCTATTGCCTCTACAAATTAGATATTGAGTTCGACGGAAATCGCGGCACGGTACAATTTCTAACTTTAACTTCATCGGTACAAAACAAGCACATGTGCGATCAAGATGGGCTTAGATTTTTAGTTGATTTTCTCAAATTATAAAGAGAAAATACGTTAGGACTCGAATATGGCCCCAAAATTAATTCTCCAGTAAAGAACAACATATTTTGCCATATGACAGTTGAATACATTTGCTAACACATGACATCCCGAAAATATCCCTTATGTGCCAATTATGTTCACTATGACGTCATCAACATGCAGGTTCCCGCCATTTTTCACAAAAATCCTTGAAAAATCATACTTTTTGAGTGGTTTCCTCTAAAAACGAATGTGGCCGCCTTCGTGGAGCAGAAAGAGATTTTCACACGTTGTGTATCGTATATTTACGCATGTCCATGCAAAATATAAAGTTGCTCCAAGGTGGCGGCCACATCCATTTCAGGCCTTTTCTAACCTAAAGATGATGCATTTCTAGCAAAATTTGGCGAGTAGAGGAAAATTATCAATTTGCTGACGTCATAGGTGGAGAATATCGTGTACATGGTTATAAAAAGTTATGTTTTGATGAATGGCAAGTATGAGAGTATCAGAGTTAATATGAATGGCAAGTATGAGAGTATCAGAGTTAATATTTTTCGGCCTGCAAAATTAAGGCCAAATACTGGTCCTATCATATATACTCCTTTATTCACACAAGAAATTTATTCTTAATTTATGAATTTTAAAACATCGTTTGATATATGTGACGAAGAAAAAGAAATGTATATTGGATTCCACTTCGGGTCAAAATCTGACACGTCACATTGATGTGTTGTTTGAAATTGCAGACATTTGCGTCTTTTAGAAAATAAAAGTGCAGTACCACTATATAAGACTTGCCTAATATCACAATAACTATTATTTGTCAGGTTAAGTGTCAATGATGACTCATCTCATTTTTGTTTGAAAGAAGTCAAAGTTACATAGACGCTAGGATCAGTAGCGTGACAGCACGTTTGTTTAAATTCTATCTAACAAAACAAAGGATCAAATATCGAGATTGATATATGTAAAGGACATTTCAAGGTGTGTTCTCTCAACAATGCACAGAAGATCAACGTTACACAATTTCAATTCCTGTACAGGTAAAGCACAAATGTATGATGGCCCGTTTGAGCCGTCAAATTACTACTTCTGATTGAAGTAGAACTAGTTGTACATTTATAAATTGACAAAGTGTACATGACCATTTCCTCTGAAGTAGTTGTACATTGTACATTTATCTACTTCAAGTAAACGGTCATGTACTCTTTATCAATTTATAAATGTACAATGCTTTAAGTTCTTGTAAAGTAGTTTACCACCATAGTCCTTTTACTAAAATCATATAATTTAATCCAAAAGCTTTTCTAATGTGTATTGTTATGTTTTGTAAAATGCAGTTTAGTGTTGTCTTTTGAACAGTGCTTTGTTCATATGACTATAATTCAATTTTGCTTGTTACGAGCATTTTCATTGGCTTATTTACTTTATCAGCACATAAAGGAAAAAATGGCGTCGCCGTTTATACCGTTGCTTCTGATTGGCTGAGATGATGGCGTAATAATTTCATAGACAAAAGAGTCCAAAAATGAATTTTGAATATTGAAGAGATTATCTTCGGTAAATTGAATTATAAGGATTAATTTGAATAGATATTTTATGTTATGGAGATATAACACAAAAATCTGAGTGTACTCTAAATAAAGCGGTTTATGATGAGAGTACCCTCAGATTTTTGTGTTATATCTCCATATTAAACATAAAAAATCTATTCAAGTTAAACCTTATTTATGTGTGAGAAGAATGTGTGTCTTTGTGTATTTATTTTTTCTGTTTGTTTGTGTAAGTATGAGTGATATAATGTTCAATGTAAATACATGTATGATAAATTGGAAAAAAAATAAAAGAAATATAAAAAAAAATGTTTGAATGTATCATTATTTAAGAAAGTACGAAAGCGATTATAAAAAGTTACGTCATAAAATAATCGAATGGACAAACAATCAACACAGGTAAGGTAGGTATGTACCAAACCAAAGCTTGCGATAAAGGTCAAGTTTTTGCACCAGGGCTTGCGATAAAGGTCAAGTTTTTGCACCAGGGATCGGTCAGGGTGATTAGCCATTAATACCGTCCGGCTCTTATCCTGGTTTTCATGATATCAGGATTGTGGACGGTTCATGGAAAGGTAGCAACCATTTAACATGGCGATACCACAGAACAGCATGTGATAACATTGCTTACATGTCATTACGACAATGTAAACAAGGAGATAAGTTTAAATTAATGTGATGTTTGGGTAATATTTAGTCTAGCCGTCACGTTTTTCTACGTTGTGTGAGCGAGGTGAGAACGTGTTAGATAAACGATCAAATTTGGCACTCGTTATTGCTTAAGTAGAGTTGTCCTTGTAATTTAATCACACAAAAACTGCACACATGTTTTGTTGGTATTTCCTGCATACATCCACCAAGCGTCTGCAGCAATTTGACAAGGGGCACTCAACGGGGTGTTCACAATAATATTATGACAGTTGATATTGTAATGAAATGTAAAAGTTATTGAAGTCATCATAATAGAAAAATGCTATCGTTGGCCTTGTACTGAATTCAAATAAAACAATATAGAGTTTTTGATGTATTCGTTGTTTTAAATTTGATTTGCTGGTTGGCAGGGGGAGAGATTTTTGGATATTATTAACAATATGTCGGGGGTGTGACGCATGCACCTCATTCATTGGCTGCTATTTTTGCTGCCACGTTGGGCTCCATGCAGGAGAGATGACTAAAAGCCACATTCCATTGGTACATGCCACAGTCGTTAAAGCAAACGATACAATATTATCTGTTTGATCGACGTTGTTGAATTTAAATATCATGATTACTTACCAAATTCAGCAATAGTAAATATTATATGTTAAATACAACTTCTTGGCAAGCTTTAGTTTTCGTAATTACTATTTTAGGTGTATGATTTGCCCCAAATATACCCTCTAGTCACTCTCATCTGAGATAACCTACGACCCAAAACATTGTTGAATGAAACAGATTGTAAACAAGACTACTTCTATAGCGCGGTTCTTCAGACAAACGGAACTAGTCCTTTAGCTTGGCTCGCTCGCTATATACACATACGTACATCGATGAGGCTGCACTAAATTGCATCAACATCAGACTACATTATTTATTCAAAATGTTTTATTCTTCGAAATATAATATATAGAAGTGAATAAAAATATTGAAAGATATTTCACAACAGATATATGCTGGCAATCTCCAACTGAAACAATATCCTTCTATTATCTTGGCGAGACTGTTATGCATATGTATAATTATACTTGACAGCCATGTATGCATGCAATAAATAACATAATGTATGAATCGTCACGTTAGGCCTATATCATTTCAAAAGGCTTTACCTTAGCTTCCACACCTTCAAAATGTATCGACAACATTCTAAGCAAATGTCAGTTTTATCAAATTTCGGGAAAATAATCTTTTTAAAACATTTTTAAATCATTTCATTGAAAACTGAAAGAAACGACTGTTTTGTTTACTGTTTAAATGGGGATCATCATTAGTTTCTAAAAGAGAGAGTTTAACGTACTTAGACATCATGTGTGTGTATAACAATTAATGACTTATGTTTGGTATTCAATGCTCTTAATGCATGCATACGGTGTATGTATGAAACGTTCAACGTGAGTTGAATGTCAAATTGAATCCCTACTCATGCATGTCAATGAATTGTAAGTAGTATTTTGCGTTGTTTTGTTTATTCCAGTAAGAGACATATACACAACACAATTGTAGATTATAATATAATACCTTCTCCAGTGAACATATATGATTACAGCCCAAATCGCTGAAACTATTTCTGTTTTATACATTTACATTTCTAATTCTAATTGAATATCTCAGATCATTTAACGCGAATTTATCCTCCTCCAAAACTGTTGGTTAAATTGAATCTAATTAAGCCATTTTGTGTCCAACATGACAGTGCGTTATCTCATATCCGTTGGTTAGTAGTATTGAAACTGCATGTAGTATATCTTATTAATCTTGAGAATTCCTCATAATGTTGTGTATCTCCTACTTACTTAATTTGTCTTTTTTATACAACATCCGATTATTGGTTAGAAGATGAGCAATGGTGAGTTTTTGTTTACGTCAGAAATAACAAAAACTCCACTTTGTGTATAAACTTTCTAACAACAATGAGTATGTGGTGCTATACATACCCATCCGTTGTCTTAGTGCCTATAACCGTATCCATGGCGATCTCTGACCAGTACGGGTCGGTTTGTTCCTCACTCGTTCTCTGCTGAACAGTGTTTGGTATGTTTACGGAGGGTTCCAGATATTTTACACACGCTCCAATTCTAGCCAACGAACCGTGGGGCCCCAGGCGGGATTCGGTATGTAAGTACAAGTAGAGATATACTACTTTTAAAATACGTGTCGAACAGTTTATGATAATAAATGCAGTGGTGCATTTACTAAGAATTATATACATGTGATGTAATTCATTTTGATATGGATACGTTTATCAAGATGTTATTTTGGTAACGTCACGGCTCTTGTGTACATGCACTCAGATAGTCCACCAATCAAATGGTCGGAACAGACACACCCCTGCCGTAGTCTGAAGGAGAACACAGCCTTGAAACCATATGTACTGTACGGTGATCTCTAGATCTCCGGTACCGTGTTACCAATTATCTATGAGCTATACGTACAAGGACAAATATATGCACATCTAGGACTGTAACCAAGATAGAGAATTTACTTTTATGTAAAATTTTCCGCCGTCAGAAATAGAAAAACACAACATGTATTGTATAAATGTATTGTATAAATAAGCATGTACAGCGCTATATATACAACACTGAGACAGCAACATATCACTCGTAGAAAGACGTACCGACCCCCATTCTTACTAACTATCAGAAATTCCATACCTGACGATTCGTTCCTAAAATATTAAGATATTATTGCACATGAATATTTTGATATCACGGCCCTTATCAGATCGAGGGTTCAGATATCCAGATGACCGAATGCATGCAAAGCCTAAGACTTTACAACATTTTGCGACCCCCTCGGTTAGGACAATATGAAGTTATCTTAACGTAGGAATCTCTGCTACATATACTAAATTAATGGGTCAAAAAATCCGTACTCCATTCAACTATAGGCCTTCCGATTTTTAGTTCATAACCTAGTTTCCCATGACCTAATGGGTAGGCATTTAAGCAAATTAGAATAAATCACACTGCGATATGAATACAAAAATAAACCAATGTTATCATTCGAAGCTCGATTTCAATGAATTTAATTGTGTTATTAGTACAAAATACTGTCGAACATAACTTAACTTTGTCCATTAACTGCCATCAAAATGGAGGAGAGCTTCTAAGGTGAAAGAGTTAAAAGGGGAAGATTTTGTCCGGCGCCGATTTCGCGATATAAATATAGGTATTGTACTGTGACCTATTTTTTGTCATAGTTTTCGTACCTCAAATTTCAAAATGAATCGCTTAAGTCGTTATGATAGGTTTCACGGAAAAATGGGGTATCAACCGACATGCCACGTTGAACAGCTTCGATGAACAAATGATTCGTATACTTTATGTTGTAAACCATCTCTGCGTTTGTAGATATTAAATATTTTGTTCTAAACCATAACTTCCAAACATTGCGCCGGAAGTTTTACACTCAACGAACCTTTTGCTCGGGTATGCTTCACGCACCCTTTTTTCCTATACATGCACCGCTGTATGTGCCATATTTGGATCCCAATGTTACCATCTTCGATCTACACGGTTTAATATACTCATGACAGTGATAGTAAACCCTGGAGTCTAAAGCGTAGGGTTAAATATCCTCATGACAGTGATAGTAAACCCTGGAGTCAAAAGCGTAGGGTTAAATATCTCGTCGATATGCAAATAAAACTTACGAAAAATATATGAAAATGATTTTGATAATTATCACGATCGGAGACAAAATTATCGTGATATAATTCACGGACAAACAGAAGATATCTCATTTGATACATCATTTACTTACCTTGCACAAACTAGAAGGTAGCGTAATGTATCGATAAAGACTTCATAATTTTATCAACCTAACGGTGCTGTCAAAGAGAAGAAAGACTCCAAAAAATTGCCTCTAAAATTCCCATCTACGCTCTTATTCAAGAGGTTAATAAATGATTAACCAAACATGATAAATTGCATATTAAGACAGGATTTCCTTTTACCAAATGAGCAAGAACAGTATGTGTTCCTAATGGCAGCATTACATTTGGCCTTGTTCAATATGACACTGCAAAACTTAATTTACTGATTTGACTAATTTAGCTTGTGTAGTCTTAACATCTCCTGTGAACAGTTAGGTAAAGTAAGGATGGTATGCCCTGTATACGATGTGTCCATATTTTAAAAAATGTTATCTCACTGAATCATGTAACCAAAAACACAAAACAGCACACCACATCTGGTCATATTATACTGACAACAGGCAAACCAGTCGTCCCACTTAGCGCTCAGCAGAAACACAAAAGATCACTTCTATAGACTATGATGTGTCTCGGCTAGAGGACAAAACCCAGACCAGTTTGAGCAGAAAATTGGTCGAAATGTTAAGAAAAAGCAGACTATTAAGTTTTGTTATATTGATGCCTAAAATCGTTTCTATAGCAGGTACGGTGTCCATTTTGTAACTTGATTGCGATCCCAATTTTCTGGAACAAGACATGTTTCAAATCTCTTCTTACTTCTTTAAGTTCCGTGAGTGATATTGGGCTGAAACTGGTTTGGAACGATCCCGTGATAGTGTTAAGTAAGATTAGGTTCGAAATTCATGACGACTGCCACACTGGGTATATAAAAACATAATTTAAAACTTCTCCAGTTCGACTGGTGTTGTATAGCTGTATATGGTAGGGATGGAAGAAGGACAGCCCAATAAATGTTGGTATTCTTATATAAAAGAACGCACGCAAAAGGTATAATACTTCCTGTCTTAGAATGTGGTGACAAATACTGCCAATGTAAATACTGGAAATTATCGTGTATTGGAATTAAAAGCAACACAATTTTATAAGGGTACTGTGCAGTAGTAATTTACGTCAACTTCCCTTCTATTGGCACGTATCAGAAAGCATACATACATTTCCCTCAACATATCATCGGAAGTCCATAAGTGAAGGCTGTTATAGCATCAGTCATTTATGATATTGCAAGATGCATTTTGTGCTGTTCACTACTGCTCTAACTATGGTCATTCCAGTGCTATCCTTGACACAATAAACCCTACCTGAACTCGGTCATTGTCTTTCAGCACTATTCGCATCTGCTTTAACTTTGTTGGGCGAAACGACGGATGTCCCTGTCAATGATGATTCTCCCAAAAAGACATCCCTATTGAACTCCACTCGGTTCATTGCGATTGTTATGTGATTTAACAGTTCGCACCAAAGACTAATGGCTTACTAATTATTCTTTTAATTTACATTTCATATTGCATCTCCACCAGGAGGAAACAAAGTTTGACGACGACGGCGGCGGCGGCGGCGGCGGCGGTGATGATGATGATAGGAACAAAGTTTGACGACGACGGCGGCGGCGGCGGCGGCGGCGGTGATGATGATGATAGGAATAGGGATGATGTATCGATGGTTCGTGTGTATTTCACGGTGAACTTGAAATAAATGTTGAACGTACGTAGTCTTTTCTTTCTTTGTACACAGAAACTTAAATAGAACATACAATACCATAACTCATCTGGTTCAAAGTGTCCAGTCAGACTGACTGACATGTAATGTCTGATACATCGACTGCTTTCTCATAACCACAAATATGTACTTAACTGAATACAACAAGAGGCATTATTCAGTCATTGGAACTAAAATTTGCACAACCCGGGGTAATAACGAACACGATAAAAAAAAAGGTGGGAGGGCATATGACAGTATAGATAGCAGCAGATTTTTTTTATCATAAGAAATGTGTAAGTATTGGGCACCACTCATTCCTGGGTGACTGGAATTTATACAAATAAACATAATCTTGTTAAATGGATTTGAATACCCCTGCCACACCACATATTCAGCAGGATTATTAATTCATAAAATTATGTGAGTAAAGTTAACGTTGTACATACTCTGCATGCAAAATTAATTTGCTGACCCCAAACAAATTACGTATAAACGTTTTGCATCAGTAGAATGTTATTCCTTCCGTGAATCCGTGATCTTCATTAATGATAACATTTACAGCTGTTGCAAAATTTCATATTTACATCAAACGATGATTGGTGTAATAACGAAGTCAATATTTGCTTGTTTAGAAGTGAAACGTAAAGTACAAATGTGTGGAATTGTAAATACACACCAGATGATAAGTATATACATTAAAAGTCCTGTCTTGCGTTTGTTGTAAATATTAATACCTACATGCGGTGAATATAAGATAAGATGCTAGACAGAACTAGAATATTTAAAACTTATTATTAGCTCAATAAGGAATAATTCAATTTTGCTTGCATCGAGCAATTTCGTTGGCTTTAAAATTTACTTTATCGGCTCATAAAGGCAAAAATGGTGTCACCGTTTGTGACGTCGCTTCTGATTGGTTGAGATATTAGCGTAATGATTTCATAGAAAAAATTATTTCCAAAATAAATTTTAAAAAATTCAAAAGATTATCTTTGTGATATCTCCATAACAAAAATACATTCAAGTTTCAAAATCCTTTATTACTACGGACATATCCAGTCAGTTTGTTTATTTGATTAAATTAACGTCTTTTTAACAGCCAGGGTCAAGTAAGAACGGCCTCCCATGTATGCGTAGTGTAGCGTGTATGAAGTGTGCTATGCGTTTTTGAGAGACTGCGGTATATCCGTGTTTTGTCTCTTTGTATATTGGAACTCATATCCTCTTTATAGTGCTATATTACTGAAGCATGCCACCGAAGACACCAAGCAACACACCCCACCCGCTCACATAATACTGACATTTTATGTGAACTGTGTTTTAGGTTAGGTGGAAAATCGCCATATGGTATCTGGGCCCAATATAATGAAATAGACTTAAGTCCAAAATTGTCTTAATTTTAGTACTATCCATTCAAAGATGACGTTACAAAAATCATCATATATGATTCACTAAGTCAAAACTTAAGTCAATGTTTACCACTGTGTGACTATAACTCTGACGGAGTTACCTCTCGTTGTATATAGTTATGATCCATGTTGGGAACTTTCGATCAGAAAGACACAAGAATATACAATCTACACTTGATAAGTTACAGAAACAGAATACTGTAAAGCAACGTATATTCGAGGAAACTTACCTTCATATTATTTCGCAACTTGAATCATTTGTTGATTTAAATATGTTTGAATCAATACAGAGTAATGGTAATATCACTTGTATCGTATAAGTATTGTTAATCGTATTCCATACCTCCATATCTGAATTGCATGTCTTTGTTTATTTTAAACATCGTGTGATAAATTATTATTCATATTATTCATATTATATAATCACTATACGTGTTGTGTCCGTGGTATACGTATTGTGTCCTTGGTATTGATATTACATATTAGTGGAGCGGCTAAGGTCGATTTTTCGGCAAAATCGTTCAAATTTTGAAGAAAGCATGAAATGTTGCATATGGATTCTTTAGGATATCAGGTTTCAGGAAAAAAATGGACCCCAAAAATCTGCGGTCTCTGGTGGCCGCCATGTTGGTTTTCAAAATGGCCGCCAAAAAACACCTTCTGCGACCCATATATCACGTTCTATACCAGCTAGACCCACACTTTAAACGTCTAAACCCATATTATAGATAGTTAGAAACATTCTGATAGTGTTAAATTTCATATAGAAGGACCGCCATTTTGTATTTCAAGATGGCCGCCAACTTTGCGAGCTATATCTGAATAAAATAATCTAATTGGGTAAGCTGACTTTAAGCAAATAAACACCTGCAAATGTAGTGAAAGTATTGATACTTTTGTAGTGTTTGATACATAATGATTTGATTCTTATTTTAATTTCAAAATGACTGCCATTTTGAATTCCAAGATGGCCGTTTGAATTAATTGTTTCTGTATTTCACTCTGTAACTGATCGAGCAAAAAATCAAGTTACACCTCTTAACATGTTGATAAATATGAGATGCCCTGAATGATATTGGAATAAACCCCCGAGTTGCAACTCTACAGGCGTCATTAGAGGATCATTTTTTCATGGGCTTTATCGACTCATCAACTGGAGCATCTTCAATGTCGCAATGTCAACAGCGATAGTCCAAATCACTGCCTATCTGTATATAACACCAAGTCCAAACCTTGTCACTTCTACTGCGTTCAATCGGGCGTCTTCTCTCATGTTTTTGATAATAGATCCACAGCTGATTTCTTGTCATTCTCCATTACTTACAATGCTGGATATAGCTTTTACGTTGAACATGCAGGAAACAGGAACACCCATTCCTACATTCTAGGATATTGATATCTCCTACCAACCCTTCGTCTTCCCCCTTTCAAATCCTTTCTCACAGTGTAACTCCTATGGAACTGTCAAGTCATCCATAACCACATCTAGACAAACACATTTCACCTTATGATGTCCGAGAACACAATCCACCTTATGTTTTCTCAGGTGTATGTATTAGTTCCGTCTTCAGATCATACAGACATCTGTCATCGCTCTTTACCTTTAACGCATGTAATGAACGTATTTTCTTTTAATTGCTACGATTCCTTTTCGATTTTTTCCCATTTTTTCCAAGATGTCTGCCAATTTACTTAGCATCTTCTCAGGGCGATAGCTATACTTTCTTTAAGGAGCTGGGGTTATAGAACGCGCAAGAGTTCCTGGTGGCACAATCATTAGCCTGCAGGTATCGCTCCCATCTTTTGTCATATATCGACGTCAACCAAAACCAAGATTCCAGATGACCAATATCTGACTGAGTTAGTTTTCTGTCTATGTTGTTCCAGTCTTGTCAATCATCTACACAATTTTCACTTAGTTTTAATGACCATATATACTTTCTCTTTGAAGGCTTATTGTTCTCTATACCAGCTTATCTCCTAAGTTAGCAATTAGGTTGGGAGTTCTAGCTCGGAGGCTCAGCTTATATTTGTAAAGCTTTGGCATAGCGGTCATCATGACTATCTTCGGGACTTGCTTGTGGTTTATTCTAGTGCCACGACTGGCAATTTGATAGACGTACCACAAGGGGTCATATCAGACGAGGTAAATATTCATGCTTTGGCGGCAAAACCTTGCTATGAAGTCCTTCCGTATGTGGAGTCTCCTGATGTTGTTGGAGTCGTTCAGAATTGCATCTAAACAATTTCTCTGACATGTTATCTTATATTAACAATAGAGAGAATGTCTTCCCCTGAATCCACGTGGTTGACGGTCGGGCATGAACATGGTTATGCAATATAAGTGCGACCATCTCATCCATGAAGCCTCCTTTGGAAGACAAAACCAAATGATATCCTTGCATTTAGCACTTCTTTTTGTATGTCTGATATCAATTAAGGTAAATCTATATCACGCAAAGTATTTCTGATGGCTGCCAAAGTGATTTCGTTTAGATATTTCCTGATACTCCCTTGCTGTGGTGAGAGATGGTGATGTAGTATCATCCATATGCATTAAATAGTTGCAGTCATAATAAATCATTTGAAGCCTTGACGGTATTCTTGCTTTATCCAAAACATATTTGTTAGCCATCATGAAGATTCGCATTCATCTAGCAAATACGATCTTCCATTCCACATACAAAAAGGAGATCATCCTCAATTGTTATTGTTTTATATGCAATTTGTATCTTTCGGAAACACCTCATCTGCTCTCTTCATTTTATCCGATATCCTATCTCTCTTCCAAATGACATTAATGAGTTTCCACAGTATCTTTCATAATGTTTGGGTACATCTTGCATTTGTAAACAGTGTAAGGTATACCAATAGGACACTGTGCTGATGTAGAGAAGATCTCCATCAGGATAGGCTATTTCCAGTTACATGATATAGCTCTTGTATGAGTGTTCTTTCCAGAATGACAAGTATTACTATCGTGTAAAATTTGATTCTAGAACAATAATTACCTTTTTTGCATGAAAAAGGGTGTGGGGCATGTTCTCAAAGCTGCTATACTCTGAAAGAGTTAAAGGTCCGCTACCTGTCCGAAATGATTAAACGTTTTCTAATGACCGTAGTGAAAGTTAATCACGGTGTGTTTATAAGGACGACGTCGGGGATCATAAGCGACCTGCTTTATGGAAATTAATGTTTGCATTTAATTTATCTATTCAGGTTCAGGGAATAATGGTATGTCTACTTTGTGTAGTAAATATCAAGTTTTTACGTAATGTTTCCGAAATTATCAGTCAATTTCGTTAATGTACCTTTAATTTAATACTGCCGGACATCTTGAACTTCCGATTGGAGGCCATTTTAAAATTCAAAATAACAATCTAATTATTTTGTATCAAATGACACAAAATATAACTACTCACTGTATTTGTAGGTTTTTTGATTTACTTAAAGTCAGCTAAGCCAATTGTGATATTATTATTATATACAGATATAGGTAAATAAAGCAAATTGCCGGCCATCTTGAAATACAAAATGGCGTCTTTTTACATGAAGTTACACTACCAGAATGATCCTAAGTAATAATAATAAGCATCAATAATATGGGTCTAGACGTTTAAGAGTGTTAACTTGATTTTTACAGATAAATAGAGAAACAACTTGAATTTATACGGCAATGCTGGATTTCAAAATGGCGGTCATTTTTGAAATTTAACTAATACCAAATTTTTTTATGTATTAAACACTACAAAAGTATGGATACTCTCACTTTAATTCCAAGTGTTTATTTGCTTAAAGTAAGCTTAGCCAATTAGATGTATTTTAAACAAATATAGCTCGCAAAGTTGGAAATTCAAAATGGCGATCCTTCTCCATGAAGTTTAACGCTACCAGAATGTTCCTAAGCTTCAACAATATGGATGTACACGTTTAAAGTATGGGTTCGGCTGGTATGGAACGTAAAATATGGGTCGAAAAAAGGTGGTTTTTGGCGGCCATTTTGAAAACCGATATGGCGGCCGCCGGGGGCCGTGAATTTTTGGGGTTCATTTTTTCCCTTAAACATTATGTCCTAAAGAGGTCATATGCAAAGTTCCATGCTTTCTTCAAAATGTGAACGATTTTCATGCTTAGCCGCTCCACCATATCCATTGTTATGGCCCCGGTTGTAGTGTGATGTGAATCATTATTTACCCGAAGGTGTAATATTTCCCAAGTGAACACAACATTATCAGTGAACATTTGAAGCATTAAACCAAAAATACAAATATCTCCATTTTCCTTGAAAAAACCCATTGTAGTATGGCTTAGAGATGGAGTTGTCTCCCGTTGTATAGTTGTGGCCCAAATGAGACGAGAGATTTTCAACCCGAGGCTCTGTCGAGTGTTTTACAGCTTAAGAATCTTATCCCGAGGGTTGAGATCTCTGGTCTAATCCCAAAGAGGGGGAATAATTCTTTCTCTCTTACCCTATGTCAGCACGTGCATAGATCTAGTGTAGTTTGTTTTCACCACATATAAGTATCTCACACCGGTAAAATTGCGGCTATTCCTGTCCTTGGTAAGAGAATATGCAATCCACAATGCAAACCAACTTACTTTCGCGACAACTCATATTTCGCGTTTTCATGTCTTACGTTTTTCAAGGAGAGATAGTTTAGCGATTTAGAGTATTGGTTCTATACTACCAATGGTCAGAGCAGTTCGCGACAATTAATTTTAATTCGCGATGGATTATCGCTCACTTAATATGCGAAACTTAATCCCACACAAAAGTCAGCAAGGTTTAGTGGGTTTTTTTTAATCAAAACGACCAATTGAAATTTATGCAGCATTCGAAATCTTCTAGCGAATTTGTTTGGGCCCAGTCTTTTTCTTCATCAACATAAATGATAATAGCATAGGCTATGCATACTATTCATAGACAACAAATATGTTTTTTCATACTTTGATGAAATTCCTAGTAATTAGTAATTCCTAAATAAAACGACTCTTAATCGGGATAAATACTTAAATAACACCAAAGCAAACTCAATGAACAGCACTTTTTGTTTTGTAAGACCCAGCTGAAATTACCTCACCATAAAGCATATAAAGAGCACTATCGTCGTATTGAAACCATATTTATAGTCAAACACACCTAGTGACCACCTCTGTAAAAAGGCCACCTGTTGAATAAGACCACATTCACAGGCCGTTCTCAAATCCCCAATTGCAATATAATGGTCCCTTTGTACCGATTTTTGTAGTACATTGGATGGTCCTTATAGACAGGTATGGCTGTATAACTAAGTACTGAGTTGTTCGTTAGCCTTCAAGTCAAAGACATTTATGTCTTTACTGACTCCAGCAATTTTTGGGATTCTGTATTAGGATTATTGTAAGTTTAAAGATGTTGCGCTTTGCCATTTTTCGTCCAATTTTTATCGGCCGGTTATACAATGTATCTCATTTTCAACCTGCGGCTGTTCAACTTTTAATCGGCCGGTTTTACATTGTATCTCATTCGTATCGATTTGGTGTGGGATTATAACATTCTATTTTCTATCTAATCTTTAACCCCAACTGCATGTTCACTTGGAAATCTTGTTTGTTAATTTGCATTCTGGAGGTGTTGAGAGTACAATGCTGTTAAAGGATTTATACTCCATTTCAGATGCTGCTACTGAAGGCCGAACTCCTCTGGTAACGTCTTCCAATATAAAGCTTTATTTGGCCTGCGTGGTTACGTTTACTGCTAGACTTTGTTCCAGTTTATCATTTTCCGGTTGTCGAGATTTGATTCTTGGAAATGTCGCTCGGTTTAAAAACATGAAAGATCTCACACTCGTGGCAACTTCGTTAAAAATTATTTATCTCAACCAATCATTTGATATGTAACAAGATAAATATTTAATAAACGAGTTGAATACTAGTAATATCAATAGCAAATTTCTTTGCCCATTGCTTTAAAAGGGCCATTTCAGTCTAAGAGAACACTAAAATTTGTACATATATCGAAAAAAAACAGTTCTAATGGAAATTAGATCAGTCGGTTTTACTGTGATATGCAAGAAAGGCCATGGTCATGAAATACGTGTGAAATGTTCAAACTCTCTCGCTGTGCGCCATTACACATTGTGGTCGAACTTCTTGTATGCCCAACCCTGTCCATTGCTCGTAGAGTAATGCAACTTTAGTCTACAACTGCTCAAATTACTCTGACAGTAGCGTGTTTACCTTATTAGGTGAATTATCTTGCCTAAAAATCATTTTATCACCTCCTCAATGGTTATGTAGTTAATTTGTTTGACGTGCGTGACTTTAGCTCGGATATGCGTACAGCGTACATATTGAACCTGCTTTATCGTATTGATCAACGATTTGTAATTACAACGGTCTCAATTAAAATACTAAACAATGAAGTGGACTTTGTCTATATTTTATGTTATATGTTGCATAAGAAATGTAGATCAATACATTTATGCCATAGTTTGCTTCGTGGTTATTTAAAAGAATTATCCTGAGTGAATTGTCTCTTTAATTTCCTGCTTACTTCAAAAACTTTGGCCCTGATCGTAAAAGGTGACTAAATTTAGGATCTTATCTTTTCTCTTCTTCCTAACTGACTTTATCTTTCCTAATGCCTCCCTTGGCAACGCCTCACTTTTGGCCCTGAGTTGAGCGTTCGCCCCTGTGAGGAAGGCTCTTGGTTCTGCCTAATAGTGGTAGTTTCTGCTCCTGCTTAGCGCTCAGCAAACAGGGAGTGGGACGACTGGTTCGCCCCTTGTCAGTATAAGGTGACCGGGTGGAGTATGTTGCTTGGTGTCTTTGGCAGCATGCTTCAGTGATATAGCGCTATAAAAAGGGCAATAGTTCAACTATACAAGAAGACACAACACGAACATACCGCAGTCTCCCAAAACACGCACCTCGTACTTCACACACGCTACATAGGAGGCCGTCCATTCATGACCATTGCTATTAACAAACAAACCCAAACACTAGTGTAAGATATTGTTTATCGCGTAACTTTTACCTATGTTAACAGATGAAGAACACAATTAGCGATGGTATAGTATATTAAATATTACTTGATATATATAATAGACGTGTATTCATTTGCATATACTATCCTCATAAAGTAAGCTAAGAATAGTCATTATTTCTAACCTACCCATTGCTAATTGGGAATTTAATATTATTATTGAACTGCACTAGTAACGGGTTACACGATGTATTATTTGTGTTAGCTTTATAAACTATAATCGATTAAGTATTTATAATTTATTTGTTTAATATATATAGGTGAAGCCAACAGCTTGAAACCCATGAACGAATTATCAACAAAAAGGTACATTTGCAGGTATTGTAATCCTGATTTTATGCTTGAACTTAATCTCACTAGTCACACTTGCTAACCACACAACATAAAACCCCAGAGAACGGCTGATACGACTATTTCGATCAAATTACAGATTAAATTGTTAAAAACAAATTCTGGTTGTGAAAGTATTTTATGGTATGAACTAAAATAATAAATCTATAACTTGTTTAAATAGCGTCGAATTCCGTTACCGCCTCGCGCCCTCTAAATGTGGTAAACATTTATTTGACATTTGTCATACAGACATATATTATTTACAAATAAATCATACACCCACACCGGCTCACTCCCAGCTTACTTTTTGTACCCGGGATATATTTCCTACCCAGAAACGATTTCATTAAAAAATCGAAGAAGGACAAAGGCGATACATTAACGTCTATGGAGAGTCCGGTATCATCGCCATTTCCGCGTGGTCACCAATCTATTTTAGTAGAGAATTACGGTGTCTGATTTATATTGCACGGTATAATTAATGTACAAATCAACATAAAACACTGTCTAGCCACACATTTATACAGGCGGAACCAGTAACCAGCAATCTACTAGTAATAAAACGCCTCTCTTGTCTTTGGGGACATTTAAGAGCCTGAAAAATCTCAGAAATGAATAAGGAGACTCCATTGATTTTCCTTATACATATTAGTAAATGAATTTGTATTATTTGTATAAAATTATCATATAGAATAGAGAATAGCTTTATATCAAACACCGAAATTCCATACAATGTCTTATGAGACCTCTGGAACAAATAATCGATAATTATGACTTCGTTTACTTGAGGGATGTACTCCCTATATCAATACTGTATTATTTATTATCATTTATTTCTCATAAAAGTACTTCTTTTGACAAATGTCAGCAGTTTGAAGCGTTAAAAGGAGGCAGTTGGTCACCTTATTGTTAATACCTCAAGGTTATCAGACGTAAATCATTGCAAATGGCTCGACATCTATTCTACACCGGTAAATTGTTCAACTTCCTAAGCTCTGCAGGTAAGACGTTGGAATTGTACCTACTTGCCCTATGTCATGACCGTAAAAGGCGACTAAATTGCGGATCTTGTCTTTTCTTTTATCCCTAACAAACTTTCTTCTTCCTAACGTCTCCCTTGACACCACCTTACTTTGGCCTTGTTTTGAGGGCTCGCCCCTGTGAGCTCTGGATTCTGTTCCCCGGCCAAGACACACCAAAGTCTTTAAAAGTGGTAGTTGCTGCTCCCGTTTACTGTTCAGCATACAGGCAGTCGGACGACTGGTTCGTCACTGTCGTTATATGACTATGTCATTGGAAAAAAACCCTGAAGGAGTTTTGTGCGACAACAGATGATACAGGTAACACACTACTTTGATGTACATGAACAAAATCGAGAGACGATGCTTTGTAAAGTTGGGCTTCGCAGTAACCTTTTTCTGCACCCATGTGGTAATTTTGTTTCTACTAGAATGCCTTAGTTTTGTTGTTGGATAGTCAATGGGATAGATATTACGACAGTGATAATAACCACTGTGATACCGATAATGAAGGACAACCTCGTATTGCAATGTCCCTCAGCATCACTGTTAAGGCATAGACAGACAAAATAGGATGTACGACCAATTCGTTAGTTCATATTTTATGTGCGGTGTAATTTCATCCTAGTGTACTGTAGAGAGTGACGTCACACGTATTAATTGTGGGTAATATCAACGTTATGGTCATCTTAAATTGACCCATTTGCAGCTTT
Source organism: Argopecten irradians (assembly GCF_041381155.1). Classification (NCBI taxonomy): domain Eukaryota; kingdom Metazoa; phylum Mollusca; class Bivalvia; order Pectinida; family Pectinidae; genus Argopecten; species Argopecten irradians. The sequence continues at coordinate 24,268,589 of NC_091137.1, read as the reverse complement.
TCCACAATAGTATATGCATACCGTATATTTTCGCAGGGGTTGATGTTTTTCGGTGAATTGTTGCTATGGTTGCAAAAATTGAGAAATGAATTAATTGTATAGACACCATAAACCGTCAATATTGTTTCTAGTTCAAATCGCGAAGAACTTGACACACAGAAATACCTCCAAATATGGTATGCTATAAGGCTTGGTCAATAAGTGTAAAGCAGAGAAAACATTGTGTGATAATTCGTGTACATCTTTGTATATAAATTTCTGGAATTGGTACGAACTGTTATTGATAACATCAGGTGACAATCTACCGTGGCTATCGTTACATTTTACGATTCTATTGTTTATTTCCGTTTCACTTACTTTAGTCTATCTTTATTGGACAAAAACTGTTATGAAGATTATAACAATAATGATTTATTTTGTTACATGTCACTGAAGCAGTCCTATTGAGAATAAACACATCGTTATTGATGTGTTTGTCGTTGTTTAGATCGCTCGCGCGTCAGACCGAGACAGATGTAATATGAATGTGACAATTTAGTAATACAACAGGTCTCCTAGTGTGAGCTTCAAACGGTTTAGAATGGTATACCAAGTCCTGAAGGAAACATTTCTATTTTGAAAAAATACATATATAAAATATTTTATGGAACTGAACCGTACTGCCCCCAAACGTCATTGTAGTAAATTATTTGTTGGCAAGTGTGTTTTCCGAGATAACGCTAAACTATAAAATGTAGTAAAATTTAACAAAATGTAGAAGTCACCTTGCACGACAACAAGTAGGCCATTTTCGAAAGAACGGACAAATCAGCAGTAACTCTCCAAAAAATGACATTTTTAAAAATGTTCATAGCCTTTTTCAGGAAATAGGGTCCACACATGCATTATCACTCCAACAATTACATGAACTGCTGATGCTCCACCGCCGACATAGCATAAATGATATTCATCATTTTTACAATAATTGGTGTTTAATCGTGTATATATATGCATAATTAACACACACAAAAAACATCAATAATTTATTTCGCCTTTGGTGTAACCGCAATCATTACTTCATTCCATATAGGATATATTGCAACAGAATTTTTTCGGGATGCAATTAGTTATTTTTCATATTTTTACTTAAAGTAAAATTAGAAGCTTAAACTTTTCAATGATGTAATGGCGTAAAGTAAGTAACTTTTGTAACTGAAGAAAACTACTAATTAGTATGCTCCTGTTTTTGATGGTGAAAAATACCATTTGTCAGCGGTGGAGTATGTAAATATGTAAATATTTATATTAATATGCAGTATGTATATACAGAACAAAGATGTATTGATTATTGGGCTTTGTTTTTCAGACACTCTATTGTTTTATTGTCTTTTATATACTAGCCCAAGACCTAAATAACAAAACGATACAACGGCCTTATAAATCGGACGAAAACTAGTTTTCGAGTTACTTGACAAACGGAACTGAACAGGTCACGAGAAAATGTGTTTAACCCTAATTTACAATGACAAAGACAAATGACCAGTGGTCGGAGAGACAACACTAAATTTGGAATAGATCGGAGCAAAATGCTGTTCAATCTGGACATGGTTTTAGTTACAATTTGGACATAGTAGAAGGGAACTCATACTTATTATCCTCAACATACATGCGATGTACTAGGCTACATCACGCTGGTTAAACTATAGGCTAATTGTAATAAGCGCTCCTATTTTTTCTGTTAACCTCGCGAGGGGGGAATCTCAACCATATTAGGATCACAGTATTACGGGCGATTTAGTTAAGATTCGTATTAAGGAGTTTTTAATGAAACTAATGTCTAGAATATTTCATCTTATATTTTTTTAGTCTTTGAAACCTTAAATGGTTCATGTAATATATTTTAATGCTCAAAAGAAATGCCTTCTATTATACGAATAATATTCCATCCCACAAGACATATAATATTTTGTACTATCGAATGTTCTTATTCCATCCCACAAGACATATAATATTTTGTACTATCGAATGTTCTTATTCCATCCCACAAGACATATAATATTTTGTACTATCGAATGTTCTTATTCCATCCCACAAGACATATAATATTTTGTACTATCGAATGTTCTTATTCCATCCCACAAGACATATAATATTTTGTACTATCGAATGTTCTTATTCCATCCCACAAGACATATAATATTTTGTACTGATCGAATGTTCTTATTCCATCCCACAAGACATATAATATTTTGTACTGATCGAATGTTCTTATTCCATCCCACAAGACATCTTATATTTTGTACTGATCGAATGTTCTTATTCCATCGCACAAGACATCTTATATTTTGTACTGATCGAATGTTCTTATTCCATCCCACAAGACATCTAATATTTTGTACTGATCGAATGTTCTTATTCTATCTTAAAAGACATCTTGTATTTTGTACTGATCGCATATTCTTATTTCATTTGACAGGGCACCTAAAATATTGTACCGTTAATATGTTCCTAATTCATTCTACAAGACATGTAATATTTTGTACCGTTTGAATTTTTACGCTGGCCGACAAGAGCCTAGCAAAAAGATATGAAAAACTGTAACATTTTTTTATCATGGTACTGTTTTTTCACAACTTTATGTACCAAGATAACTGTACCACACGATATGGTACAAAACATGTAAAAGTACCTACCATGATAAAAACGTTAGTTATCTTCATATAATTTGGACTGGCTCTTTTCCGCCATCGTACAAATCTCTGGGCTGTTGCTATGTTAGGTTGCCCTGTGTCTACCTATTTCATAACTAAAACGAAATGATAATTAAACATTCTGTATCATTTACAATGCAAAAGTATCACGTTATTTGTCTTTGTTTATACGTGAACGTGATAGGTTAAAGTGAGTATAGAATTTATTGGCATGCCGACATAAATCCGATAACAGCATTATACAAGAGGATAATACCTTTAAATATCATATCAGATAGAAATCCTACCGCTTTACGTAAACAACCGAATATCAGCTATAGCAGTTAACCCGTCATAAGTTATATTATTACTGGTTATAACAGTTAACCCGTCATAAGTTATATTGTTATTGGTTATAACAGTTAACCCGTCATAAGTTATATTGTTATTGGTTATAGCAGTTAACCCGTCATAAGTTATATATTGTTATTGGTTATAGCAGTTAACCCGTCATAAGTTATATTGTTATTGGTTATAACAGTTAACCCGTCATAAGTTATATTGTTATTGGTTATAACAGTTAACCCGTCATAAGTTATATTGTTATTGGTTATAGCAGTTAACCCGTCATAAGTTATATTGTTATTGGTTATAGCAGTTAACCCGTCATAAGTTATATTGTTATTGGTTATAACAGTTAACCCGTCATAAGTTATATTGTTATTGGTTATAACAGTTAACCCGTCATAAGTTATATAATAATGCTATTGGTTATAACAGTTAACCCGTCATAAGTTATATGTTATTGGTTATAACAGTTAACCCGTCATAAGTTATATTGTTATTGGTTATAACAGTTAACCCGTCATAAGTTATATTGTTATTGGTTATAACAGTTAACCCGTCATAAGTTATATTGTTATTGGTTATAACAGTTAACCCGTCATAAGTTATATTGTTATTGGTTATAACAGTTAACCCGTCATAAGTTATATTGTTATTGGTTATAACAGTTAACCCGTCATAAGTTATATTGTTATTGGTTATAACAGTTAACCCGTCATAAGTTATATTGTTATTGGTTATAACAGTTAACCCGTCATAAGTTATATTGTTATTGGTTATAGCAGTTAACCCGTCATAAGTTATATTGTTATTGGTTATAACAGTTAACCCGTCATAAGTTATATTGTTATTGGTTATAACAGTTAACCCGTCATAAGTTATATTGTTATTGGTTATAACAGTTAACCCGTCATAAGTTATATTGTTATTGGTTATAACAGTTAACCCGTCATAAGTTATATTGTTATTGGTTATAACAGTTAACCCGTCATAAGTTATATTGTTATTGGTTATAACAGTTAACCCGTCATAAGTTATATTGTTATTGGTTATAACAGTTAACCCGTCATAAGTTATATTGTTATTGGTTATAACAGTTAACCCGTCATAAGTTATATTGTTATTGGTTATAACAGTTAACCCGTCATAAGTTATATTGTTATTGGTTATAACAGTTAACCCGTCATAAGTTATATTGTTATTGGTTATAACAGTTAACCCGTCATAAGTTATATTGTTATTGGTTTATATAACAGTTAACCCGTCATAAGTTATATTGTTATTGGTTATAACAGTTAACCCGTCATAAGTTATATTGTTATTGGTTATAACAGTTAACCCGTCATAAGTTATATTGTTATTGGTTATAACAGTTAACCCGTCATAAGTTATATTGTTATTGGTTATAACAGTTAACCCGTCATAAGTTATATTGTTATTGGTTATAACAGTTAACCCGTCATAAGTTATATTGTTATTGGTTATAACAGTTAACCCGTCATAAGTTATATTGTTATTGGTTTATAACAGTTAACCCGTCATAAGTTATATTGTTATTGGTTATAACAGTTAACCCGTCATAAGTTATATTGTTATTGGTTATAAACAGTTAACCGTCATAAGTTATATTGTTATTGGTTATAACAGTTAACCCGTCATAAGTTATATTGTTATTGGTTATAACAGTTAACCCGTCATAAGTTATATTGTTATTGGTTATAACAGTTAACCCGTCATAAGTTATATTGTTATTGGTTATAACAGTTAACCCGTCATAAGTTATATTGTTATTGGTTATAACAGTTAACCCGTCATAAGTTATATTGTTATTGGTTATAACAGTTAACCCGTCATAAGTTATATTGTTATTGGTTATAACAGTTAACCCGTCATAAGTTATATTGTTATTGGTTATAACAGTTAACCCGTCAAGTTATATTGTATTGGTATAACAGTTAACCGTCATAAGTTATATTGTATTGGTTATAACAGTTAACCCGTCATAAGTTATATTGTTATTGGTTATAACAGTTAACCCGTCATAAGTATATTGTATTATTGGTTATTGGTTATAACAGTTAACCCGTCATAAGTTATATTGTTATTGGTTTATAACAGTTAACCCGTCATAAGTTATATTGTTATTGGTTATAACAGTTAACCCGTCATAAGTTATATTGTTATTGGTTATAACAGTTAACCCGTCATAAGTTATATTGTTATTGGTTATAACAGTTAACCCGTCATAAGTTATATTGTTATTGGTTATAACAGTTAACCCGTCATAAGTTATATTGTTATTGGTTATAACAGTTAACCCGTCATAAGTTATATTGTTATTGGTTATAACAGTTAACCCGTCATAAGTTATATTGTTATTGGTTATAACAGTTAACCCGTCATAAGTTATATTGTTATTGGTTATAACAGTTAACCCGTCATAAGTTATATTGTTATTGGTTATAACAGTTAACCCGTCATAAGTTATATTGTTATTGGTTATAACAGTTAACCCGTCATAAGTTATATTGTTATTGGTTATAACAGTTAACCCGTCATAAGTTATATTGTTATTGGTTATAACAGTTAACCCGTCATAAGTTATATTGTTATTGGTTATAACAGTTAACCCGTCATAAGTTATATTGTTATTGGTTATAACAGTTAACCCGTCATAAGTTATATTGTTATTGGTTATAACAGTTAACCCGTCATAAGTTATATTGTTATTGGTTATAACAGTTAACCCGTCATAAGTTATATTGTTATTGGTTATAACAGTTAACCCGTCATAAGTTATATTGTTATTGGTTATAACATTAACCGTCATAAGTTATATTGTTATTGGTTATAACAGTTAACCCGTCATAAGTTATATTGTTATTGGTTATAACAGTTAACCCGTCATAAGTTATATTGTTATTGGTTATAACAGTTAACCCGTCATAAGTTATATTGTTATTGGTTATAACAGTTAACCCGTCATAAGTTATATTGTTATTGGTTATAACAGTTAACCCGTCATAAGTTATATTGTTATTGGTTATAACAGTTAACCCGTCATAAGTTATATTGTTATTATGTTATAACAGTTAACCCGTCATAAGTTATATTGTTATTGGTTATAACAGTTAACCCGTCATAAGTTATATTGTTATTGGTTATAACAGTTAACCCGTCATAAGTTATATTGTTATTATTGTTATAACAGTTAACCCGTCATAAGTTATATTGTTATTGGTTATAACAGTTAACCCGCTCATAAGTTATATTGTTATTGGTTATAACAGTTAACCCGTCATAAGTTATATTGTTATTGGTTATAACAGTTAACCCGTCATAAGTTATATTGTTATTGGTTATAACAGTTAACCCGTCATAAGTTATATTGTTATTGGTTATAACAGTTAACCCGTCATAAGTTATATTGTTATTGGTTATAACAGTTAACCCGTCATAAGTTATATTGTTATTGGTTATAACAGTTAACCCGTCATAAGTTATATTGTTATTGGTTATAACAGTTAACCCGTCATAAGTTATATTGTTATTGGTTATAACAGTTAACCCGTCATAAGTTATATTGTTATTGGTTATAACAGTTAACCCGTCATAAGTTATATTGTTATTGGTTATAACAGTTAACCCGTCATAAGTTATATTGTTATTGGTTATAGCAGTTAACCCGTCATAAGTTATATTGTTATTGGTTATAACAGTTAACCCGTCATAAGTTATATTGTTATTGGTTATAGCAGTTAACCCGTCATAAGTTATATTGTTATTGGTTATAACAGTTAACCCGTCATAAGTTATATTGTTATTGGTTATAACAGTTAACCCGTCATAAGTTATATTGTTATTGGTTATAACAGTTAACCCGTCATAAGTTATATTGTTATTGGTTATAACAGTTAACCCGTCATAAGTTATATTATTATTGGTTATAACAGTTAACCCGTCATAAGCTATATAATAATGCTATTGGTTATAGCAGTTAACCCGTCATAAGTTATATTGTTATTGGTTATAACAGTTAACCCGTCATAAGTTATATTGTTATTGGTTATAACAGTTAACCCGTCATAAGTTATATTGTTATTGGTTATAACAGTTAACCCGTCATAAGTTATATTGTTATTGGTTATAACAGTTAACCCGTCATAAGTTATATTGTTATTGGTTATAACAGTTAACCCGTCATAAGTTATATTGTTATTGGTTATAACAGTTAACCCGTCATAAGTTATATTGTTATTGGTTATAACAGTTAACCCGTCATAAGTTATATTGTTATTGGTTATAACAGTTAACCCGTCATAAGTTATATTGTTATTGGTTATAACAGTTAACCCGTCATAAGTCATAAGTTATATTGTTATTGGTTATAACAGTTAACCCGTCATAAGTTATATTGTTATTGGTTATAACAGTTAACCCGTCATAAGTTATATTGTTATTGGTTATAACAGTTAACCCGTCATAAGTTATATTGTTATTGGTTATAACAGTTAACCCGTCATAAGTTATATTGTTATTGGTTATAACAGTTAACCCGTCATAAGTTATATTGTTATTGGTTATAACAGTTAACCCGTCATAAGTTATATTGTTATTGGTTATAACAGTTAACCCGTCATAAGTTATATTGTTATTGGTTATAACAGTTAACCCGTCATAAGTTATATTGTTATTGGTTATAACAGTTAACCCGTCATAAGTTATATTGTTATTGGTTATAACAGTTAACCCGTCATAAGTTATATTGTTATTGGTTATAACAGTTAACCCGTCATAAGTTATATTGTTATTGGTTATAACAGTTAACCCGTCATAAGTTATATTGTTATTGGTTATAACAGTTAACCCGTCATAAGTTATATTGTTATTGGTTATAACAGTTAACCCGTCATAAGTTATATTGTTATTGGTTATAACAGTTAACCCGTCATAAGTTATATTGTTATTGGTTATAACAGTTAACCCGTCATAAGTTATATTGTTATTGGTTATAACAGTTAACCCGTCATAAGTTATATTGTTATTGGTTATAACAGTTAACCCGTCATAAGTTATATTGTTATTGGTTATAACAGTTAACCCGTCATAAGTTATATTGTTATTGGTTATAACAGTTAACCCGTCATAAGTTATATTGTTATTGGTTATAACAGTTAACCCGTCATAAGTTATATTGTTATTGGTTATAACAATTAACCCGTCATAAGTTATATTGTTATTGGTTATAACAGTTAACCCGTCATAAGTTATATTGTTATTGGTTATAACAGTTAACCCGTCATAAGTTATATTGTTATTGGTTATAACAGTTAACCCGTCATAAGTTATATTGTTATTGGTTATAACAGTTAACCCGTCATAAGTTATATTGTTATTGGTTATAACAGTTAACCCGTCATAAGTTATATTGTTATTGGTTATAACAGTAAACCCGTCATAAGTTATATTGTTATTGGTTATAACAGTTAACCCGTCATAAGTTATATTGTTATTGGTTATAACAGTTAACCCGTCATAAGTTATATTGTTATTGGTTATAACAGTTAACCCGTCATAAGTTATATTGTTATTGGTTATAACAGTTAACCCGTCATAAGTTATATTGTTATTGGTTATATAACAGTTAACCCGTCATAAGTTATATTGTTATTGGTTATAACAGTTAACCCGTCATAAGTTATATTGTTATTGGTTATAACAGTTAACCCGTCATAAGTTATATTGTTATTGGTTATAACAGTTAACCCGTCATAAGTTATATTGTTATTGGTTATAACAGTTAACCCGTCATAAGTTATATTGTATTGGTTATAACAGTTAACCCGTCATAAGTTATATTGTTATTGGTTATAACAGTTAACCCGTCATAAGCTATATAATTATGCTATTGGTTATAACAGTTAACCCGTCATAAGTTATATTGTTATTGGTTATAACAGTTAACCCGTCATAAGTTATATTGTTATTGGTTATAACAGTTAACCCGTCATAAGTTATATTGTTATTGGTTATAACAGTTAACCCGTCATAAGTTATATTGTTATTGGTTATAACAGTTAACCCGTCATAAGTTATATTGTTATTGGTTATAACAGTTAACCCGTCATAAGTTATATTGTTATTGGTTATAACAGTTAACCCGTCATAAGTTATATTGTTATTGGTTATAACAGTTAACCCGTCATAAGTTATATTGTTATTGGTTATAACAGTTAACCCGTCATAAGTTATATTGTTATTGGTTATAACAGTTAACCCGTCATAAGTTATATATTGTTATTGGTTATAACAGTTAACCCGTCATAAGTTATATTGTTATTGGTTATAACAGTTAACCCGTCATAAGTTATATTGTTATTGGTTATAACAGTTAACCCGTCATAAGTTATATTGTTATTGGTTATAACAGTTAACCCGTCATAAGTTATATTGTTATTGGTTATAACAGTTAACCCGTCATAAGTTATATTGCTATTGGTTATAACAGTTAACCCGTCATAAGTTATATTGTTATTGGTTATAACAGTTAACCCGTCATAAGTTATATTGTTATTGGTTATATAACAGTTAACCCGTCATAAGTTATATTGTTATTGGTTATAACAGTTAACCCGTCATAAGTTATATTGTTATTGGTTATAACAGTTAACCCGTCATAAGTTATATTATTTATTGGTTATAGCAGTTAACCCGTCATAAGTTATATTGTTATTGGTTATAACAGTTAACCCGTCATAAGTTATATTGTTATTGGTTATAACAGTTAACCCGTCATAAGTTATATTGTTATTGGTTATAACAGTTAACCCGTCATAAGTTATATTGTTATTGGTTATAACAGTTAACCCGTCATAAGTTATATTGTTATTGGTTATAACAGTTAACCCGTCATAAGTTATATTGTTATTGGTTATAACAGTTAACCCGTCATAAGTTATATTGTTATTGGTTATAACAGTTAACCCGTCATAAGTTATATTGTTATTGGTTATAACAGTTAACCCGTCATAAGTTATATTGTTATTGGTTATAACAGTTAACCCGTCATAAGTTATATTGTTATTGGTTATAACAGTTAACCCGTCATAAGTTATATTGTTATTGGTTATAACAGTTAACCCGTCATAAGTTATATTGTTATTGGTTATAACAGTTAACCCGTCATAAGTTATATTGTTATTGGTTATAACAGTTAACCCGTCATAAGTTATATTGTTATTGGTTATAACAGTTAACCCGTCATAAGTTATATTGTTATTGGTTATAAACAGTTAACCCGTCATAAGTTATATTGTTATTGGTTATAACAGTTAACCCGTCATAAGTTATATTGTTATTGGTTATAACAGTTAACCCGTCATAAGTTATATTGTTATTGGTTATAACAGTTAACCCGTCATAAGTTATATTGTTATTGGTTATAACAGTTAACCCGTCATAAGTTATATTGTTATTGGTTATAACAGTTAACCCGTCATAAGTTATATTGTTATTGGTTATAACAGTTAACCCGTCATAAGTTATATTGTTATTGGTTATAACAGTTAACCCGTCATAAGTTATATTGTTATTGGTTATAACAGTTTACTCGTCATAAGTTAGTATTGTTATTGGTTATAACAGTTAACCCGTCATAAGTTATATTGTTATTGGTTATAACAGTTAACCCGTCATAAGTTATATTGTTATTGGTTATAACAGTTAACCCGTCATAAGTTATATTGTTATTGGTTATAACAGTTAACCCGTCATAAGTTATATTGTTATTGGTTATAACAGTTAACCCGTCATAAGTTATATTGTTATTGGTTATAACAGTTAACCCGTCATAAGTTATATTGTTATTGGTTATAACAGTTAACCCGTCATAAGTTATATTGTTATTGGTTATAACAGTTAACCCGTCATAAGTTATATTGTTATTGGTTATAACAGTTAACCCGTCATAAGTTATATTGTTATTGGTTATAACAGTTAACCCGTCATAAGTTATATTGTTATTGGTTATAACAGTTAACCCGTCATAAGTTATATTGTTATTGGTTATAACAGTTAACCCGTCATAAGTTATATTGTTATTGGTTATAACAGTTAACCCGTCATAAGTTATATTGTTATTGGTTATAACAGTTAACCCGTCATAAGTTATATTGTTATTGGTTATAACAGTTAACCCGTCATAAGTTATATTGTTATTGGTTATAACAGTTAACCCGTCATAAGTTATATTGTTATTGGTTATAACAGTTAACCCGTCATAAGTTATATTGTTATTGGTTATAACAGTTAACCCGTCATAAGTTATATTGTTATTGGTTATAACAGTTAACCCGTCATAAGTTATATTGTTATTGGTTATAACAGTTAACCCGTCATAAGTTATATTGTTATTGGTTATAACAGTTAACCCGTCATAAGTTATATTGTTATTGGTTATAACAGTTAACCCCGTCATAAGTTATATTGTTATTGGTTATAACAGTTAACCCGTCATAAGTTATATATTGTTATTGGTTATAACAGTTAACCCGTCATAAGTTATATTGTTATTGGTTATAACAGTTAACCCGTCATAAGTTATATTGTTATTGGTTATAACAGTTAACCCGTCATAAGTTATATTGTTATTGGTTATAACAGTTAACCCGTCATAAGTTATATTGTTATTGGTTATAACAGTTAACCCGTCATAAGTTATATTGCTATTGGTTATAACAGTTAACCCGTCATAAGTTATATTGTTATTGGTTATAACAGTTAACCCGTCATAAGTTATATTGTTATTGGTTATAACAGTTAACCCGTCATAAGTTATATTGTTATTGGTTATAACAGTTAACCCGTCATAAGTTATATTGTTATTGGTTATAACAGTTAACCCGTCATAAGTTATATTGTTATTGGTTATAACAGTTAACCCGTCATAAGTTATATTGTTATTGGTTATAACAGTTAACCCGTCATAAGTTATATTGTTATTGGTTATAACAGTTAACCCGTCATAAGTTATATTGTTATTGGTTATAACAGTTAACCCGTCATAAGTTATATTGCTATTGGTTATAACAGTTAACCCGTCATAAGTTATATTGTTATTGGTTATAACAGTTAACCCGTCATAAGTTATATTGTTATTGGTTATAGCAGTTAACCCGTCATAAGTTATATTGTTATTGGTTATAACAGTTAACCCGTCATAAGTTATATTGTTATTGGTTATAACAGTTAACCCGTCATAAGTTATATTGTTATTGGTTATAACAGTTAACCCGTCATAAGTTATATTGTTATTGGTTATAACAGTTAACCCGTCATAAGTTATATTGTTATTGGTTATAGCAGTTAACCCGTCATAAGTTATATTGTTATTGGTTATAACAGTTAACCCGTCATAAGTTATATTGTTATTGGTTATAACAGTTAACCCGTCATAAGTTATATTGTTATTGGTTATAAAGTTAACCCGTCATAAGTTATATTGTTATTGGTTATAACAGTTAACCCGTCATAAGTTATATTGTTATTGGTTATAACAGTTAACCCGTCATAAGTTATATTGTTATTGGTTATAGCAGTTAACCCGTCATAAGTTATATTGTTATTGGTTATAACAGTTAACCCGTCATAAGTTATATTGTTATTGGTTATAACAGTTAACCCGTCATAAGTTATATTGTTATTGGTTATAACAGTTAACCCGTCATAAGTTATATTGTTATTGGTTATAACAGTTAACCCGTCATAAGTTATATTGTTATTGGTTATAACAGTTAACCCGTCATAAGTTATATTGTTATTGGTTATAACAGTTAACCCGTCATAAGTTATATTGTTATTGGTTATAACAGTTAACAGTTAACCCGTCATAAGTTATATTGTTATTGGTTATAACAGTTGATTCGACCAACTAGTTCATTCTGCAAACCAACTTTTTTATATCAAAGTTAGCTCGCCAAGATTTAACTTCCGCGGACTTCAAAACTGAATGGAAATGCATACCTATCAATATGAGTGAGGTATAAAATTCGTTAGATACACTTTCTTAACTGTCGTAAATTCACTGTGATCGCGAAATTCGCGAAAGTGAAAATCGCACGCGAAAAAAAGTTGGCGAAACGCTGTTTCTAAGTATCGTACAATATTTGAACGTATCTTTCTAAATTAATTATAGATAAAAAGTATCAAATAGTAAAGTTGCAGTTAAACATATTTGAGTTAACAGTACTCATGTTGTATTTCAGCTCCTCACCAAGCGATACATTGGAAACGTTTTATTGAAAAGCAGTACGTGGAACAAACATACTCGTGTAAAAAAAACCTTAATGGTGTATCGATATATCTTGTTTCTTGTGTAAATGGATTCTGTATGCATAGATAACATTAGCGGAAAACAAATTAAATCTGGTCAATTATTACAAAATAAATACTGGAACGTCACAATGAGATGGTGTCAAAATCAGCGAACGATGGCATGATTTAGCGTTGTTTACGTAAATGATACACACATTATTGGATAATGATTCGAGGACCATTAGTGATTTTATAATAGCTAGCCCAACAATACACCGATCCGACATGGGAATACGCTTTGTTCTGTAAACCCATTAATAGTAGTCTGCTGCTCTAGACTTTCTAGAATATCCGTTTTGAACTATTCTATATTTTTCATTTATTCTCGCATTCGGTTTTCTGTCCAGTACACTTCACTCTCTTTGATTGTTTTGAAACCTCTACCAATTCATGCCAAAATCTCTTATTTGGAAATTTGGTATCAATTTCATCGACCATGTCTACGAGCACCATCAGACACCAATTCCGACTTTAATGTGATAAGTCTCTGTTCGGTACAAAAATGAACGTGTGATACTGCCAGCGCGTGCTGTCAACGCGTGGGTGTCGGCCGTCACGCAGTCGATCTCGATCTAGATTGATCAGAATCGAAATAGCTCTTTGGAAGTCAACATCTTCTAAGAAATTCAAAAGATAAATAAGAGGGAATTTCTTTCTGTAAAGTGTTCTAGCACCAAATAAACTCTAGTACGCGTCATTTAAGATCGATGATGTTGATGTCATCATCTTGTAAGCAAAACAATATTATTGTATACGTTTGACATATTTAATCAATTTGCATAATACCTATCTAAACTACACATGTTACGTCATATCGTGATATTATTTGTACAACTAATGGTGTTGACACGTGAAATATCACCTATTGATTCGGCAATATCAAATGTCACCAATCACAGGTCGCCATTTAAGAAACACAGAAACAGAAGTTGACCTAATTGGTTCATTGAACATGGAAAAATATTTGCATACCAGAGTTCTATGATCTCCCAGGCGTTAGTTCCTGTTTATCCAAGCGGTGAAATGTCACAATACCTGTACCTGCTGTCGGCAGATTCCGCTACTCACTAACTCGGGTGTATTGATCAGCATCGTCACTATAAGACCAGCAGAGTTCTCGGGAACTGGCACTCGTGACAATCCGGACAGCACAGCCAAGGTAAGAACTTTTTATCACGGAAGTTTTTTTTATCAATTTAGGTTTCTTATATGTATTGAAAATATGCCTATTCTGTTCCTCTTTGAATTTGAAGTATAATATTCTACAATTATTTACCCTCTTGCTCAACAATCTTTTTCCATTGTAACGATGGTTTAATGACTACTTCTTTCATTCTCTTTCTCCTGCTGTATAATTAAATTTCAATTTAGTTTCCTATAATAACGTTTTATGCCAAAATAGTTTTCACATTTGCAATATGTTCAGTGTTATAAGCGGTTCATGCTAGAATATTTCTGTTTGGGAAATATAAAACTTCTTCTCATTTTGAATTGCCTATCCAGTAATGGTACAATCGCGTTCTTCAAGCATGTTTACTCAAATTGTTCATTGGCTGTGGTCACTACAGTCATCTGGTCATTTAACGTGCTTTCACATGTAATCGCGTGAAATGGCGCGTGTCAATCGTGTTTTGGATCTGTGATATAAACAACACATTATCCTAGATGTCCAGCTTGATTTTCGGACAATAGATGAAGGACGACAGATCGATTGATGCGTCTGTTTCCTGTTGGGTGTATTAATCCTACGGACAATGGTCAACGCTGACCATCTATAGATCGTACCATAGTTAAAGGGTGGTCCCAATAGGTTTATACATTTTAAAAGAATAACGTCGATTGAAAATTCTCAATGATAATATACAGTATGTGGGAATATAAGTAGTGTTGGTGATAAGAGCATTGTCAATTGCAGTTCTGGTCAAGAGTACAGTAACCTTTGTCTCCAGAAATCCGTCAACTTTATAACTGCCACAATGTTCGCTGATGCTGTTAGTAATCTTTACCACATTTTTCATACCATTTAAGCATTGTTGTCGGTTGTGATCGAACAGTCTGTGGTTTGTTGTAAGATCTGGGTTCATAATGGGTAAATTCTTCCGCTGATTATGGTCTCATAGTAGTCTTCTATCCAAATATGTTTAAGCCTGATAATGGACTAGTGTTTAAGTCAGATGTGATTTCGTATCTATATCTAGTTGTGTTTTGATATTGGGTGCTTGTGGTCATAATAAGTTTCGGTCGGCTACAAAGTCATATTAGGCCAGGCCTTAAGTGTTGTGGTCTCATTTTTATCGAGTACTTCAGTCGGTTGTGGTCATTTTTATCGAGTGCTTTAGTCGGTTGTGGTCATTTTTATCGAGTACTTTAGTCGGTTGTGGTCTTCGTTGTCTAGTTTTTTTAGCAGGTTGCTGTCTCACATTGGTTAAATAGTTTAATCGGATTTGCTCTTGTAATGGTATAGTTATCTAGTCGTCTCAGTTTCATACGCTAGGTCAGTTGAAGTTACATAAACCATAATTTCCAAACCGATTTGTGAAGAGCTTTTAATATGTTTAATGTGTTTACACAGTTACCAGCATTTCTAGAATTGCAATGCATTGTTTTCATTTAACAAAGACAGTATTGCCAAAAATCATGATATTTATGCAATAAAGCATACGCACGGAAAGTCAAACTGTGATATACCTCATCCCATATTTCTTAAGGTAATTATGAAGTGTTTTGATTCTTAGATATATTTCCATAAAACATCAGAAGCAAGGACATTTACATTGTAAAAAGTTCCATATACTGAAATGCCTTATTGTGGGTTATTCATATATTATCGAATTTAACTAAAAACCAGGAAATTGAATTTAAGCGGCTTTGATATTTCGCGAACAGACTTTTAAGATATATATATATGTATATCATTCAACATTATCTCAATATTTTGAGAACAGTTTTTAGCAAAACCGCAAAAAAATCACCAGCGATATAATACCCGGCTATACCGTAATTTGTAAAATGTTTTCATTCTTCGCGGATGCTGATAATTTCTAGAGCTTATTTTGTCAAGACTTCTGAGTTTCAATAGACGACAGAAGTTCAAAATTTCTTACCAGTGATATATAGTGATTATTTCATAATTTCATTTTTTCGTATAAAACATGAAATGTCACAGTTTTACGTTCTGTCACAATTTGGCACAAGATGCTGTGACTCTGAATGGACCAATCACAATAGTTTGTAAGAGATGGCCTTTTGTGCTTCATCACTTTGCAAACCTCAATACTGGTTTGTTTAGTTTTACGTCCTATTAACAGCCAGGGTCATGTAAGGACGTGCCAGGTTTGTTGGTGGAGGAAAGCCGGAGTACCCGGAGAAAAACCACCGGCCAGCGGTCAGTACCTGGCAACTGCCCCACATAGGATTCGAACCCGCATCCCAGAGGTGGAGGGCTTGTGGTAATATGTCGGCACATCTTAACCACTCGGCCATCGCGGCCCCTCCAAACCTCAATACGTCTTTTTGCCAAATATTAACTTTCTTGCATAAGAAACCACGAGCTACTGGCTAAAAGTATAGCAGAACTGAAATAGATAACCAGGACGGTGGCTACATGACCAACATGAAGGGTTTGTTTGTTTGATGAATTAATGTCCTATTAACAGCTATGGTCATGTAAGGACGGCCTCCCATGCATGCGGTGCGCTGCGTGTATGTTGTGCTGGGTGCGTGTTTTGGGAGACTGCGTTATATTCATGTTGTGTCTTCTTGTATAGTGGAACTGTTGCCCTTTTTATAGTGCTATATCACTGAAACATGTCGCCGAAGACACCAAGCAACACACCCCACCCGGTCACATTATACTGACAACGGGCGAACCAGTCGTCCCGCTCCCTGTATGCTGAGCGCTAAGCAGGAGCAGAAACTACCATTTTTATAGACTTTGGTGTGTCTCGGCCAGGGGACGGAACCCAGAGCCTTCCTCACAGGGGCGAACGCTCAACTCAAAACCAAAAGTAAGGCGGTGCCAAGGGAGGCATTAGGAAAGATAAAGTCAGCTAGGAAGAAGAGAAAAGATAAGATCCTAAATTTAGTCGCCTGTTACGATCATACAATAGGGACAGCAGGTACAATTCTAACGCCCTACCTGCAGGGCCGAAGGAAGAATGGTTTGCTGCATTCATCTCTATAGGTCTGTGTCCCCTGTAAATTGGGCTTTTATACTTCAATTCTCGAAAGTTAATGTTTTACCGTTTTACCCTGAAACGTGTATGCCCTCGCATGGTCGTTATTTGAACAGCATTGAACAAAAACTATTTCCTGAAAACTTGAGTGATCGAATATTGCAGTTTTATTAGTGTAAGTTTTTCCTTGGCATTTTACTTTTCAATGAGCAACGAACTATTAGGACCTCTGGGATATGTCAACATGTGACCTTTATCATAGACATATTACGTCACGGCTAAATCACGTGACCAGGCTATGACAGAAGGCACATGTCGAGTTGACACATTGCAGAAGAAGTGCTATTGATCCTGACTCAGCGGTGTTTCATTAAGATGCACCGTAGATAACTCGAGTCGACATGGATTTTAACTTCCAGTCCCGTTTAGTAATTACGGTAATGCTTCGGCAACACAATGGCGCTCTTCCAGAATTTGAACTCAAGTTAATTACCCTGATCACGACACGCACTACGCTTTAGTTCGGAAAGATTTTTTCAATATAATGTTTTTAAAACATTATTAAAAAGCAGGTCAAAAATTTTAAAGACATAAAAATGTAGGTCAATTCTTTTAAAAACAAATCACAGATGATATATCTTTTAGGGAAAAACATCATCAAAACGCAGGTTATCAGCGGTTATAATTTACTTGTTTATTTATCTAATTTTCTATTTTTTTTATTTTATTTTATTTATTTTTTGTGTGGAAAAAGGTTTACTATAGAAAAATAAAAAAGCATGTAAAACAATTATGTGACATTAGATTAAGTGAGCATGGGATGATAGAATGGTGAAGATAGTGAGGTGTGACAGAGATAGGCCTTTCTACAGGTGATATATCGTAATTGATTTCCTATACAGCCATGTGTTGGCTAATAATACAAGATTTACTTGGATTCTGTCGGCCTAACAAGTTGACACAGTGTCTTTATGGGAGCTTTAATTTGTAATACCGAGTTTTGCGGAACAGTTCTAATTTTATATCTGAAATCAATATAAAAATCGTAGCAATAGTTCGATCCACTTTGGAAATATTCTAATTCGAGAAAAATCTGCCATCGGATCAATAATGCACAGAATATTTATCTATTATGGCCTGTTTTAGAGGGCACTACTACCTCATAGGGATGAAATAGATAAATACCAAACACGTATGATGCAAAGAAGATATCAGTAATCTGTCACATGTTGGACTGATTTAGTTTAATGATGAAAACGGTTTGAATAGATAAAATTATTTTTCGTTTTGGGTTCATTTAAAAAATTGTACATAACGTTATTAAAATCTGGATTTGACATTTGTCTTTCTTATCCTGGACAATAAGCGGCCAATAAGTTTCGGGAAACAAAAGAGATAAATGGCATTCCTTCATTGTACATGAAGTATCGTAACAAACAATATCATTTTCCCCAGATTATGTTTTGTATACGACATAAAACCTATCGACATTATTTCAAATTTGAGATAGTGTTCATTATCTCCTCTGTGGTGTGTTTTGTGGAGATGACCCGTGGTTTATGGAAATATCATGATACATGTATATGACATGCATAGACAGACATGAAATAAGTAAGTGGTACTTGTTATAAACCTGAAACAACAACGGGCAAAACAGATGAACATTGCGTCACACGATAATGACTGAAAATGATTTGTAAAGTGATATATAAACGCCTTGGTATATTTAGCTTTTGAAAGGTGAATGATTTGTTGTGACGACGTCATATGAGAATAATTTCCTATTGATACGTTTGGTTATAACGACTACCGTTTGACCATTGTTAAGCTGTGAAACTGTTACATCAAAGTTTGCTGTCCGTAAGAAAAGGGTTGTTCAGGGCAGCCTACCAGAATCTATGCCAAATATCGAACAGCTTGTGCCAGAAATAACATAGATTTATATTCATCGCTATTTCAGCGTGGGTATATAATAGATATGTAGGTATAAATTTCCAATTTTAATCGGGATTAAGCCGTCTATAACATCAATTTCACTGATATCCGATACGGCTTCAATTTACAGCATCACGCGCGAAGGCACCACCCGATCCCTCGCCCTATGTCAATGCAAAGAACTCGTTGTATGTAACTGTAGTTACGCATAACCCAAGTCTTCGAGCAATGTGAAACCTTCTGGGCATCGAAAGTCTACTAAGTACAAAAAAGGCCAATAGCGCCATGATGTCTGCTAGCCACACGTGTCCCTTCCGGATCAAACACGTTGAATAACAATTACGAATAAGCGTTTACGACATCTGATTATGATAACGTCTTGCAATCATACACAATACCGTTGCAACAGCATACATTAATAGGCAAAATAATTTCATTCGAGTCATTTTCATCAAAGTCATCGAAAATGCTGAAAACTTTTCTATCCTCGATGCGACTTACAGAAAATGGCGTTATATACTACATACTGGTTTGTAATAGTCCTACTTAAGAAATGGAAAAAAGGTCTGCTCTGACTGACGTACGAAATGTTTGTTACTTAATCTGTTTCATTGGACAAGACTGCGTTTCGGGGAAATTCGGGTTGAATTGTTACAGTTGCTACTTTAAGTAACCTTTATCAGCACTAAATAGTCAATCAGCTTCATTTCTGGAGGCATTCAATTTTAAATTCATTCCGATTTTCAGGAAACTTGAATAAAGACTACAACTGATTTTTTTTCCAAATCAGTTCTCCGGCAGATTAATTACCGGAGAAAATGATATCAAACTTCACAAAATGTGAAAGTGCTTAAGCTTAATAAAGTGGACAAATTTAAAGTCTGGGGAGTATGTTAGGTAGTCAAATCTAATTGCTTTTATTTTAATATCCGTTTGGTGTTCTATTGCTTTTATTCCCGGACACATAAAATTCAAACTAAGCGTTACTTTTCATAAACTCTTTGTTTTCATCATCAGTATTTATAACACTGAGTAGTTAGCTGGTAGTGTTGAGAACGTGTAAATCGATTGCTTTACCAACATGTTATTTATTTCACTGTCTTCATCAACTACATTTAAGATAATTTAGCAACTACGTACATACGCTCTCAATGTATGGATCTGTCGTTCACATGCGTTTCACTGTTAGTGGTGTGATTTCCTTTGCTTTCCAAATTGTGTTTCATGCTCTGCTGTTGGAGAAACAATACATATGCTCATGCTTTGTGTTACCAAATAAAGATGTTAATAGATCACCAAGTCACAGCTCCGTTTCTTTCCACTCGTGAACGTCTTATTACCTCTTTGGACCGCCGCCCATTCGTTTTGTGAATGAATACGGGCTACTATATCAAATAGACACCAGGGCTAATTTACAATGAGTCGCTGACATTTAGGGTGATAATAAAGGATATGTCGATTGCTGGCGGAGAGGGTTTCGCCACAGAGAATTTTTCATGTAATTTTATATACCTTAAAAATGTTATGTTCTTTCAACGTTTAGTCTTGCGGTTTACGAGTATATTTCACAGTATGATAATTACTATTCAGTGATATTGATAACTAACACCAAGGAGCATAGGAAGATGAATGTTAAATGGGAAGGAAACATGTTTGCCACATTGGGGTTATTTCTTATTTGACGTGAGATATGGTTCGCCACACGGCGACCGATGAATTTGAGGATGTAAAGTTTGATTACTGTATTACGGTAAAGGTATACGGTCATCATAAAAGGTTCAGTATAGAAAAACACCGACACGAAAACGGTTGCACGGGAAAGAGGTCATCACCGGAAAATAAGGCATTAGGGGATAGAGATTATTGGTCCATTAAAACGAAGGGAAATGCGATATGGTAACATGGAGAAACAAACCTAAACAGTAATAGAAGGTCTAAATTCATTTGAAAATCTAACCCGACATCATCAGGTTTGTTTATTCAACAATATCTGAATTATTCTTTTCTTACGAAGAAAAATATCCGGATAAAAAGCTAGGATTGAATATCAACATATACATCGGACCGAACATGCACCTTTTGAGAGCGTTGCCTAGCTAACGTTAACGTTGTTGGAACTCATTCCAGATCTAAAACAAAGACTTACTTAAGCCCAATGTAGAATTGAGAACCATAAGCACGTTGCTGCCATTTCGTCCGGAGTGCCCTCATTCAAATCATAGCCGAAATGCATTTTCTGTAATTAAGTGAAATCGTGTGGTAAGCATATTTTTAATTTCATTCAAAGAAAACCGATAAAGCACTAAAGTCATATTACTTCATTACCTTCATGCCGAACAGCTTTCTGTATTTACGGAAATGAGATTTCTGTGTTGCTTTTCCCATTTCCTTCAAGCACGGCAACGCTCAACAATAAAACGCGCCATTTCTCGCCGACAACCCCCATCAGAGGTCACGTGACCGTGTTCCGCCATTATCGACACGATGATTGGGCGACAGTTACTGCTAATTTGTAGATGACTATCGATCATGTAATAGCTAAATAGTGATTAGGCTTTCGCGTCGCTATTGATCAGCTGATATCAGCATATTTTCACATGTAAAGTCATTTCCGGCGATACTTCCGGTCTGGAGGTTTTCAACACATTGTGTTGCATTTTTCGCATTTCCATAATCATTGATAATTGTCCTTCGACCTCGTTAATAATGTAAATGTATTACGTTGATATTACACGAGATAAGTTATGGCGGAACACAATATAAAAATGCACCTTAAAGACATTTGAAGAGATATGTGTTTAGTCATTGCATGTTAGGAGAGGGCTTTTATAAATAGCAAAAACTTTTACCCGATCCCTTTGTTGGTTGTTTTGACAATGAATTATGTTTAAGTGCCATAATTGACCAAACTTTACTTGGTTTTCATTTAATAGCATGTAGAATGTTGATAACCTAAGGTGTTGAAGAAAAACTTAATGTTTCTTATTACATTATCAAGAAAATAATTTGAGAGCAAGGAAAGCGGGAACCCATCAATAAAGCCAATGACTAATATTTGCGAAAATATTATAGTATCAGTACAGGCTTCACGCAACGTAACAATCCCCTCCTTAGGTTTTTTTTTTTTTGCAATACTGCCAAAATTCATTTTAAGTTCGTATTAATCTTCTTAAATTGAAAACCTTTGCATGGATAATATTATTATTCTCCAAATGTTAGTCACTTTTGATGTTGAAGACCATATAAGAAGTTCTTCTTGGTTGATTAGGAGGAACATTACGGTACATATAACATAACGATATCATACAATGTTTATGAGCACTATTCCTTAAGATATTGAAATTCATTGTTCTCATACCTGCAGATTTAGTACTGGTTTATGCCATAGCTATGCATGTTTCATAACGGACAATAATATGATAAACTTCATAGCAGTTTGTAAACACCTTCGGAGCCTCTCATTGGTCGCTTCCAACCTTTCTTGGTTCCGATAGTTTGCCTATATGGCTTTTGACATTAGACTACTTTTCATGGCACATTTTCTTTTAAAATGCACTTATAAAATTAAAAGGTGGTTGTTTATCTCAAGCATATACAATAGAAATCTGACTCTCTTTTTATGCAGTATATTTTACAGCGGAAAGATACGCAGTATGCAAATTGTGGTGGTGAACTAGCTTTCTTGACGTAGACGAGAAACAACTGACCATCGTGATATAAAGATAGAGTTAAAGTCATGGGGCGACGAAAAACTGATATTTATCATTTATCATGTAAAAGGACACTCGCTAAAGCTCGAATCTTTTAAAAATTACTAAAATTTAAATTAACAAAGTCGAGTTTGATAAACATGATTAACAACACTCACTTGTTGGGGAACCTCTATATGGGGAACCTCTATCTATCCCATGCATTTCATGATTACCTATACGGCACCTTCAGAATTAGTTTTTCTGGTAGAATTTGGATACTTTCAGAAAACAGTCTAGTTTTACTTTAACGGGGCAATCAACAGAATTTCCCTTTCATTCTACCCTCCAGATCACAAATTGTTGTAGTTACTTTTTAGCACGTCTTTCCGAATACAATATACCTGTTTTCGTAAGCATCTATCTAGAAGTGATGTCTAGTGTTCAGATTTTGCTTGTTATTAAAATAAATAAAACACAGTCTAAACTTCTCATTGTCCCAAAAGATTATTAATCGTGAACCATGACACACATATTTTATCCTTTTCGCATTTAAATAAATCTAAACACTCCTGTATCCCGGAAACGGCGTATTCCTTAACATCCTATCAACAGCTAGGGTCATGTAAGGACATGGTAGGATTAGGTGGTAGAGTAAAGCCAAAGTATCCGGAGAGAGACCGCTGCCCTATGGTCAGTACAAGGACCTAAACAACCGCTTTTACACGGGATTCTAACTCTGGATTATCAGGGATTTCCAACTATGTTATATCACTATAATTGACGAGTGTAACGAGAATGACGACAATGAGAGTGTTTGACTTGATTTGTCAATGTTTATGTAACTCCGTGATCACCTAAACTATATCATTTGTAGCTTTGTTGTTGCTTCCTTTGATGTCTAAGAAATACAAAACCGTCAAAAATAGATCCGGACCGGAATCAATTCCTACCCCAGTCTCACATTCTAGCGCGTATTGAGTCTTTAAAGAGAAGGATGAGGACTATGGGAACAGTCTGATGATTGGTAATACAAGCTACCATCAAAGGAACGTAATGATTAGAAAACAAAACAGCCTGCTAATCACCACAGACTGTTGTTTACAGTGTAAACACTGGGTAGGTGGACTGGACATAGAATACCGCACTGGACATAGCTGAGACAAGATTTCTATCGCCGCTCACACTCCTGTGGAGAACTGTCATTTATAATACGATTAGCATAAAGGGATTACTCGATGAGAGATCGACACAATCTCCGTATCTGGTTTGTTAACCGACTTAAATTGTATGGAACTACGATAAAAACAAGAGGACAATCATTCCTGTATCAGTTGTCTGGTTTTCAGGGTGCGTAAAACCTGGCATTTGGTGCAACTAAGGATGGTAAAGACATATAACCGATATAAAAATGCAATTTGCTTACCATAACTAGAATGTTGTTAATAACACATTGTTGATGCTTACCAACAATTAATATTATTGTCACAATATGTCACATATGTTACTGATAACATTTTTGTTGTAAGTTGGATTTAAAGGGTTATATTTAATGAATTATTTCATATTTATGTTAGACGATTTTACATATTCAGAGATATAGAGGTTACACAACGAGTGGCTGTTGGATATGGAATTTATTCCACACGAGTGAGTTATTTTTTAAAAGTTACAAAAGACACGAGCTTTAGCGAGTGTCTTTTGTAACTTTTAAAAAATAACTTACGAGTGTGGAATAAATTCCATATCCAACAGCCATGAGTCGCGTGACCTGTTTCTACCACAATTATATTCGCTTTTAGCCGATAGAAATACGACGAGGATAAGTACGCTATCCAACAGCAGTTTTGGCGTCAAGCGGCAATCACAGCATAGCATGACGTCACTCGATTATTGATGACGTCGACAAATGATGACACGACACTCAGAAAGACGTAGTTCGGTCAAAGTTCATCGTGTCAGCCAATCAGAATGCGACAGAGTTTATACCACGTGTGGTATAAACAAATTGTTAATCAACAGCTGCATCGTTTATTTGATACCCTCAAAAATGACTATCACACTCATATCATTCAGCCTCATCAATGATCGTCATTCATACTCGCATCATCATTAATTAAGCATACCAATATATTATTTACCAGATGAATTATCAAATTATTACATAAGTTAACCCTTTTTAGCAGTATGAACGGAGAATAATGTCATAAAGAGATGATAAAGTTTTGCCTCTCGGTCGTGAGTTTCAGACCTTCTTTTGGTAGGTCAAACAGCAGTACAATGAATTTTATTTCTCAGTCGACGCCTTGAACGTTTACCAGCGTAGTTGCATAGGATGTAAAAATCTGTCAATCCAAACTAGCAATACGTTGGAACCAATATGTCCGCCATAGACAAACAATATGTTGTGGCCCTATCTGTACATAGTATGTTGTATTCAGATGTACTTGTGTGTAAAACATGCTCTTTAGATACCATTTGTTACTTTGGCAGTCGTATTATAGAGTTAGCATATCGTTCAAACTCAATATTGGCATTATCAAGGTTCGTTATGGGCTTTTGAACATGGAGAAAGCATTAGAATTTTACAGCAATTGTTAAAACGCGGGTTCCTAGAGAATATTGATAGTTTTCACGCATTAATATAATACCGTGTGCTAGACTAGGTTGTCAAAAATCGATTTTTCTATTGGCATCAAAATCGGCAAAAGTTACGTAATGTATTCATTTCTCTGTTATTTAATGAAGCTTTTTTAGGTAGCGAATTACGATAGTGGTGACTGACATTGCTTTGTTATTGTACTTACTGATTCGGGTGTTTATTAATCATGTCCAATGGAAACAAATTACCAGAGGAGTGAAGATTCTGTGATGTTTATATCAAACCCTTTGTTGATCATAGTGAAAGGATACTGTATACTAATTAAAAATCAACTAGAACTTCCAAATTTTACAGAGCGTTTGTGGCTAAATAGTCTGAACTAGTCTGCAGATCGGAATAACTAGCAATGAGCCAGCGGAGCATTAAACCTATTAAATTGCATGCAGTATTATAGAATTATAAGGTGATGCTTCGAATTTCTCACTAATAGATAACTGGATATTTTGATTTTGTTTACGGTTTGTTTACGTATTCAATATTATTACATATTAAGTACAATGAACAACGTGTTTTGTAAGCGTGCATTTAATCAGTTTACTAGACACATAATGAGTTTTTACCAAAACCCCACTATAATACCACCTTTAGTTAAGGATGAGGTGTGAAAAACGTCATTTTACATTATTTTTATGTTTATGTTATTGTTACATTCTTATAAACAAAATTTAATGCATTAAAGCCTAATGACCAACGACTTTCGCATGAATTGTCCATGATGTTGCAAATGTCTCATTTCGACACAAAAAAAGAAAAGATAATAAAATAACTCAGACGCAAGTAATATGAAAATCAATGCTTGGATTGTATAAAAGGGTTGGACATGATTGGGTTAAACAAATAAAGAGTACTATGGAATTTTTTGTAAGCATTCAGTGTATCACATTTCTGAGAAATCTGTAAATCACAAATAAGAAAACTTATTATCAGATAATCATACAGTGTGAAAAGTAACCCGTTTTAAATAATGTGTTTACTACGTGTAATGTTTCTACTGACATGACTGATAAGTAATAAAGCACAGCCAATACCCTTTCTCTCGATGTGTTCGGTGTTTTTACTGACGCTGAATTCAAAATTGGTTTTAAAACATTTCTGGTACGACATTATATCTGTAATCCTAAAATAATGAATCATTTTGGTTGTTTACCTTCTATTTATCCGTCTATGTAAAGGATTTTCGGAAAAACGACGCCTTCATACCAAAAAAAAGCACAAAGCAACTAGCATTTGCATTTTTTCTGTATTCGGCACTGAAGGAAAAAAACTTATTTTAACACTTGCGCCGATTCCATCGACCGACTATTGGTTGATCCACTGCTTGAAAGTCGGAAATCTTTGTTGAACATTGTAATACGAATGTGTTAAAAAATGTAACACTGCTAAATATAAAAAACTTGCATTTTTGTAATGTTGCATGACAAAAAATAATGTATTCTCTATGTATTCCATCCTCGATACTCCAGGGTTTCCGATCCCTTACGATCTCTACACCTCTGGACTATCTCATAGTAAAATTCAAGGCAACAGGACAAAACAGGTAATTCAGTCCTTTGGTGTACATCAAAATAGCCGTATAACGGTACACTGTGGTCAACTGTGTGGCTTTGATGATAGGCGTCGCTTCAAAGGAAATCTTTGCTGGCCTGTGGTTGGTCAAATGTTTTCCGCTGAGCTGGCTCCAATTTCACTATGAGATAGTCAAGGGGTGTAGAGTGATCGGAACCCCTGGCGTATCGAGGATGTATGTATTCCATGGTACCTTCATAGTTTTATCTATTAACGTTGTGTTTTACCTTGGTTTCGAAAATATTAAATTTATCCATCAAAACTGAATCGTGATTTGTGCAATTGTTGAAAAAAACAAATCTGTGAAACCATGGAAATGTTTGACAGAAACACAGACAGAATTTAACGTTTTGATAGGGCATGCATTGACCTTTAAATAGGTTGCCTACGAGTTTCTTTTTTCTTTTCTTGTTCGTTTTACAGTTTTATCATTTTAGATGCGATATTTTCCCCAAACAATTAATTGCAGTTATATATCATAATGTACTGTTACATTTTGACTTGTTTTTAAAAAAAGAAGACAGATTATTTTTTTGTGGTTGTTGTTTTAGATGGTTCTAGCTTTCGGTCTCGCTGTGTTGGTGTACGGCATGACCTTTGCCTCAGCGGAAAAGGAAGTATCTATCCCCGTCAGTGACATGTCTGAGGGCACACGCTGTGATAAAGACCTGGATGTTGCCGGGATCTGTTTCCGGTGTTCACGACTTCCGGGAGATATTGCTGTACAGCTGACGACATGTTGTATGGAGGACAAGGCATACGATGTATGTCAGCGATGTGTCGATAATCCTGACGCTTGCTTGATGGACGCTTACAGCATGACGGGATTAGACAACAGTAATGATTTGTCCGGAAGTAATGAAATGGATGACGTTGAGTATCCGGATGCTGACATATCCAAGCGATTCGGCACAACCTTCATGGGGTCATCCCGATACGGATACCCAAGAAAACGGTATGGAATGTTATTCCTCGGTGGAAAGAAGAACAGAGGAGGTTATCGGTACGGAGCACGCGGTAAACGATACGGCACGCTCAACATAGGTAGTGGTATAGGTCGGCTGTATCGGTACCGTGACGTCACCAAACGTGAAGATGAAAGTGACGAGGGCGTCATGGACAAACGGTACGGGACACTGAACCTGGGAAGTGCACGTGGCCTGAAATACAGGTATGGTCGCTACTTTGGTAAACGATCTGACGAGGATAACGAGGATCTCGATGACGATGGTGATCCTGAACAAGTTGAAAAGAGATACGGAACATTATTCATGTCAAGGAATGGCGGACGAAAGCGTTATGGTTCTTTGTTTATGGGAAAATCTAAAGTATGGTAAAACGAGAGACATTAAAAACTGTGTATACTTTCCGATTACTTGTTAATTATATTAGAAGTTGCAAGTATAATACAGATGGGATTTGTTCAATGTGTGTGACCCAGAGGACGATCTTGAGGAAAAATGAATGATTCCATACCACAAATCGTTGATCATTCAAAAAACGTCATTATGTTATAATACCACTAACATGTAATGCAATTTCGTGTTTTCTAAATATGTCCTTGTAGTCTTTAGTATGATGTAGATACTGATCATGAACGCGGAATCCTTCCAATATCTCTGTCCTTCCTGCTACATGCCCGTTCAGCTTAATCGGTATTTAGTCGTGGCCTTCAATCAGAGTTACGCGTTCTCTTTAATCATCCCTGTGTCATTTCAGAAAGCGCTATATACGGTGTCCTTGCCGTTACGTGTTTGGGCTCCTGTGTCGATATAGTAAGCGCTTTACATTGGAGAGTGTCCTTCCAGTTACATATCCGCCCAAATAGCGACGTCCTTACAGATGTACAGGCTTGGCCTTCCATACCAGAGTCCTTCAATTTCTCTGTTTTTAATGTGTCTGTAACAGTGATAAGATACTTACGGTTAATGTTATATTTACAAATCATCATCTCGCTTATTGAAAGTCATTGAAGCTTTAGAACTATAATGAAATTTGATGTAGTTATAATAGAAATCATTCTGCGCTTGAAATTTTCAATAACATGGTAAGTTCGTTAATTATTTAGGTGGTACAAACACTCAAAAAATTACATTCTACTTTTTGACAATTGTAAACGCATAATAATACCATTTACGGGAAATAAACTCCAAACAATCCATGCAAGAAATTATTAATTTCTTTTCCCAAAATGTAATTTACTTGAGTGCACGATTGATTAAATTCTAGTTTGTGTAAATATGAATTTTGCGTTATTTGTTGAAATGGGTGTTCCTTTTTTTATCCAATTGCTCAGTCGTATATAACACCAAAAGAACTCTGCGTGGTTGTTATTCAAAAAACAAAAATGTTGTGTCAGTTATACTTTTAAAACCACATACGACACCCCTTGAAGTGAAGACAAAAAGAACAAGCGCTTTCTGGTTTTCAAACAGGAGTTGGTGGATCGATTGGCTTAGTTCGGTTTGAAATGCAGTGTATTTATGCTGTGCCTCTTTGTAATAGTAGGACTTATGCCCTTTTTGTAGTGCTATCTCACTGAAGCATGCCGCCAAAGACACCCTTCCCAGTCACATTATACAGACAAAGGACAAACGGCTTAACCAGTGACAAAGAACTATGGGGGCAAACAGAAATGTGTTGATTCAGTTTGACATACAAACACTGAAGGATAAGAACACATGGAGAAACTTATTGCACTTTTCAAGCAGATGAATGTATTTATTCTTTATTTGTGATGTTGCCTGTACGTGTACATTCGTTATAGTCGCTATAAATAGGTTTAGCGAATTTAAAAAGAATAGAGCAAGGATTTACTGACTTAGAAAAGCAACATACTTCGTATGGTACAGTGTGCTGGAATACGCATGCTTCATATTGACTCTTGGTATTGATAATAGTTTATCTTTGTAACGCACATGGTGTAAGTCAAGAAAAAAAAAGTCATATTATTTATCCCTAACTATTTACAAAGTAAATTACCTATCCCGATGGTTCCCGAGCTAAATGATTAGACATGGCCAGTTAAGACGGGACCTACAGAGAACATGTGTACCGCCATTATGCTTGGAAGCTATCTTTGACAATTCCCAATTGAAAAAAATTGATTCCATAGTAAACATTTCGCAAGCGTTATGCGGGAATCACCAAAAATAAGAGAGAGTATGTACTAGACTTATGTACGCACGTGAACCTATAATTAAAGTTCTTGTCTATTATATATCACTTTTTTACGTTGTGAAACATTTCTGGTCTCCACAACGCCACCCGTACAGTGTCTCACATGTGTTTTTTTTTTTATTTTATTTTATTTTTTTTTCAGTTTCAACATATTTTATTGTCAAAACAAAAGACAATGGGATAAGGCAAATGTTATTACAACTTATATAAGCCTTCTTCTAACATACAAAGACGAGACAAGAGGCAATCAACCTAGATAATATTAATTAAATTAAATACAAAATTTACATTTTAATAAAATCAAAATCATTTGCTGGACTTTAAAAATTGATGCACGTGTCTGAAAATACTTTGGTTTATGTGATCAGCTTTTAGCTCGCTGCCACATAGTAAAACTTCCAAATTTAAATCAGCATTCAAGTTTTTTAAAGTTATTTAATAAAATAATTCTGCCATTCACATACTTATTACATTGGAAGATAAAATGATAGGCACTCTCACACTTATGACCACAGAAACAATTGGACTGTTGATTACGTTTACACGAAATAAATCAAAATTTAACTGGCTATATCGATGTCTTAACTTTGTATACAATATTTGGATATCTGTCACCAAAATTGTAATAGGCTGGATATTTTTCATTAGAATTAAGTGATATAAATTTTTTGAAGTTACTAATGAAGGTGATGATCTAGTCGCTTCATTCAAGTCATTCTACATATGAAGAGAAGAAGGTATAAAAAGAAGATTTAGTAAAGAAAGTCACATATGCAGCATAGAATGACACAGTAGCATGTGTCACGAATCAAACAAAATTTGTCGTCCACCATACAATCATCTACGTGATTCAATAGAGAGAAGGATATTTTCTCTGATTTTCTTTTCCCTTTGAAATATTACGCAGAGAAACTTCAGATTAAGTCTTCTTGGTAGCAATACACTTCAATTGACGAATTTAGTATGGTCACTATCTGTCATACATGTTGTACTTGGATTTGTCGTTTACGCAGAACTGAACACCGGACCAACCAGACACAATGATTTGTCATCATCGATACTAAAGGAATTCCGATCACTTACGATATCTTCACCCCTGGACTATTTCATAGTCAAACTGAAGGCAGCTCAGAGGAAAAAATCTTAACCAGTTACAAGCCAGCAAAAAATTCTTTGAAGCCTACAGAGAGAGCGACGCCCTACTGCAAAGTCACACAGTCAACCACAGTGCTGTTTTGGTGTGCATTAAAGGACTAAATTCTCTGTTCTGTTATGTTGCCTCCAGTTTACTATTATATACTTGGTAGTCCAGAGGTGTAGAGATCGTTAGTGATCGGAACCCCTGGAGTATCGAGGATGCTTCTCTGTACTTTTTGAGAAAGTGGCATAATCCGAGATGGTCGCTTATCATGCATAATATAAATGCAATAGGGAGAACAATAGGAAATAAGAAGCACGTATACAAATGATAGTAGAAAGATCATTTCAATACTTTCTGAAAAAATAGCAGTAACAATCTTCAACTATCAAAATTCAAGATGGCTGTTGGTCATCTTGTTGACGGATTCGTCTTAAAATGCAATATGCATTAACTTAGGACCATGTGAGGATTGCGAAGATCCTTTCAATACTTTCAGAGAAATAGCGGTCCCAAGAATTGAACTTGGCGATTTGAATAACCCACCATCTGATCAATGAATGTTGGCTATAAAGGAATACTATTTTTTTCAGCGTCCTTCTCTGTAGCAATGCCATTGGAAACGTTACTCAGTAATATGCTATGATTTACAAATTGCGCCTTCTATAGTCCTGTTTGAAATTTATTACTGAATTAAGGTATGTATTACAAGAACTTATGGTTACTAAATATGTCATCGTGTTCCGTGTGCAAGATATGACTTGACAGGTAACGTTCATGGACGCCGTCACAGTAGACCCTAATAAAACTTTTATCATTTTGACAATAATGCCAATTACTTTGTGTATCCGTGTGGCGAGTCCGGCGTCTTTGATGTGAAGAAGTAGGGATGATGGCGAGCAAGTGGTGCGGGTTACCACAGTAAAACCCGCCAAGTACAATAATCTTCATGAAACAATTACAATTTTACAATGCCAATGGTCTCTTATTCGTATATTAAAGCATTCAAATCGATTAAAAAGTTTACTAAAAGGGGAGTCACCTTTCTATAATCGATTATTGAAATATGATATACGAGTACCGACGATATACATTTGTATGTGGTTAATAGATGATGACGCGCAGTTTATATCCAGAAAAGAAGGAGGAATGAAGCTGTGACACACGCTGACACGACAAACTATCTACTGATAGACATATTAGATTTGTTTGTCACTACCACTTTACAATGTCAACACACATGGAATTATGTCATTATAAATCAATTAGTACTACTGTCGTGGTGATAGTTTTTATTGTTAGTACCTTTAGTTAAACGGCATTCCAAAGCCACGAACAATGCTATCTTCCGTACAGTACTATTCAGACATAACATTGGTTGGCTACGCACATTGTTTTTGTTCCAGTCAATGTCAGTAACTCTATGTTGACATTCCTCAGCGTAATGCTAATGACGTATTTGTTCTCGAAACAAACACGTTATTTCCACAATAGACTGGTAATATGGAC